>NC_086445.1:707012091-707322847 GCF_028390025.1 Pseudophryne corroboree
TATTATTTCATACGCATACACATATAGTGCGACACTGTTGGTGAAATGAAACCACAGTGTTTGATTACTATCCCTGACTCATACACGTATTGTGTGGTACTGTGGGTGAAGGTGGTACCACAGTAGTATATTTTTGCGTACTCATCTCATACAAGTATTGTGCAACACTGTTGGTGAAATTAAACTATAGCATTAGATTATTATCTGTGACTCATATACATATTTGTGTCACTGTAGGTACATTTTTTGTACAAGTTGTGGTGTGTGCTGTACCCCACCTGGTTCATGTTTGTTGATAGAGATGGAGGACGAACAGTTGAGAGGAAAGTCATAGATGGCTTAAATCATGGCATGTAAAATCAAAGAAAAAGTAAAAGTTGGATTAGTAAAAATCAGATTAGTGCAATAATATATTCAATGAAAATTGTTGTCTATGCAATTAAGATCATCACCAATGCCCCAATGATTATTTACATTTTTTTAAATCAAACAGATTAAATGAAATTACTAATCAATCCTTCCTTCCATTACATACATACTCTTCCTCCTTTGAGCCCCTGGTCTAGTTATTGATAAAAATCCGTGTTAGACCACTTTTGCTGATTTTGCTTTCAATATAAATATATTTTTTTAAATACAAAAACAGCTAAAATAACTTGAATTGCCTTTTATTTTGTTCCTAGAGTATTATTAACCCAAATAACATTCATTTCCAGGCAAGTACAAACAATAAAAAATATATATTGTAGAATATATATTTTTAGATGCTGTAATCATCTGTATAGATTATTTTCAGCTTCAATGTAGGATCAGCTCCTGAAAGTTATGTTCAACCTGGAGAAGGTAACCGCTTCATCCAGCTTATCACAAAGTACTGTATGTAATACCATGTAAATGTTTTTGACCAATATACACAACTCATTTTTGTATTAATTCAACATATTTCCACTTTATTGCAGACATCATATTAGAAAGGGAGTGCAGTTGCGCAGAGTACCGGATGCGGCTCCCTTATATGGGATCAAAAACCTGCAAGACCCGATGCTGGATGAAAACAATATTATGATGTGGTCAAAATTTACTGGAAATTTGTGGAAATTAATGCTATTGAGTGTAATAATACTGTAGGAACAAATGGCCTAATTCAGACCTGATTGTAGTAGCAAATTTGTTAACAGATGAGCAAAATCCATGTTCAGTGCAGTGCAGTGCAGTGGGTGGGGGGAGCAGTGGGGGGGATGGGGAGGCAGATATAACATGTGCAGAGAGAGTTAGATTTTGGTTGGGCGTGTTCAAACTGAAATATAAATTGCAATGAAAAATAAAGCAGTCAGTATTTACCCTGCACAGAAATGATATAACCCACCCAAATCTAACTCTCTCTGCACATGTTATATCTGCCCCCCCCCCGTAGTGCACATGGTTTTGCCCATCTGCTAACAAATTTGCTGCTGCAATCAACTCTGAATTACCCCCAAAAACAGGCCCAAGGTGACTTTAGCTGTTTTTATGATTTAAAAAAAAAAAATACAGATCCAAAACAAATACAGATCCACAACTCGTAAGGGAGCTTTGGCAAAACAAATACATATCCAAAACACAAAGGCGATACAGATACAACACAAGAACCAAACCCCAAGATTTGGGCCGGTTCACATCTCTAGATGACATGGTTCTTCTTGTCAGCTAATTCATTAACATGCTCTTGTCATTATTATACCTGTTGCATGAAATGGTTTTATTGCATTGCAACTTGTCAGGACTATACTGTATCTGTCTTCATTCATCAAATTGATATGTTAGCATTTTCTGTAAATAGGAAGTTATACCGCACAGTCCAGTAATGTACTAATATAAAAAATACTAGATAACTTGTATTTAGTTTTGCACTCTAACTTTATAATGAACAGAATTTGTTTAATGCGTATTTGCACTAGAACCATATTAATAAAACTCAATCTTTTCTCTCAAATTGAATAAAGAAAACAGAGAAATTGTACAGTACTTGCAGGACTTGAGCTTAAGGCTTTGAAATACAGTAGACCTGTGTTCCATGACACTAAGTTTGGGATTTTGGAAAAGATAAACCACAATATATAAATCTCCTTTTCAGAAGCATCAACTGCCTCAAATACATCATAAACTTTGCATTGCCAATATAAATGTTGAACATTGTCAACAAATGTTATACTGCAAATCTGCCATTTTGATATGGGGAATTGTTACTCAAGAGAATTTCACAAACCAATAAATTGCTGCAGATTTAACATTCATTGAAACACATTTTCTTCCTAGAAAGTCACAGGAGCTATAAAAAAAAAAGACAGTTCCATATTATCATATTTAATTCTACTAGGATCTGACATATATTTTAAATGTCAGCTTTGTTGGAAAATGTGTCATTTCCCACGTGTCATCTGGTTATGATATTCATCCTGAGGAGGACGCATAATAATGAAAATGCATGCCTTTTTTCTTGTAGAGATTGTAATGTATATTTGTAGCTGAATTACAAATGTTCCTTATTATGAGTCTAGTAAAGCTAGTCCTGAATCTGAGCCTCCCAGAGGATTTTCATCTTTGGAAGAATAACCTATAAAATATTTTATTTCGTACTGTATTTACCCCCATAGTAAGTGTACAACACTGTGGAATATGGGGAAGTTTTATAAAGAACATTATATCTCAGTGGAATATTGAGCATACTAAAAAATAAAAATGACAATGATATAAAATATGGAGGGGTTGTTAAACTAAGATCACAACAACATACAGTAAATATCACATAGATACAAAGGAAGAAGGAATACTTTAGTTTTGGAAAACTAAGGGGCAGACTCAATTATGTGGAACCCTGTGTGCTAAGCTATGTTTAAATGCAGACCCTGTATTTAATGTGCAGGGAAACCCCTAGATTACAGATTTGGGCATGAAACCCAGAGCTTTTCCCCACGTGGCTAACCCTGCACCTAATTGAATGACCCCTGGGTTTTTTTTCCTGATATTTGAAAAGACTTGTTAGCCAGGGAAGGTCATTTCACCTCAGACATTCATCTAGTAAGAAAAGCGATACCTCTATATGTGGATTTTTTTTAACCTATTCAATTTGTCATTTGGTTCTTCAGTTGTAAGAATTTACATATAAGCATACAAGGTAAACTTTTACATTTTTAGTTGAAAGTCTAAGGTGAATATTTATCAAAGCTTGGAGAAAGATAAAGTGGAGAGAAATAAAGCACTAACCAAACTGTTATTTTTGAAACACAGCCTGTACAATGACAGTTAGAAGCTCACTAGTTAAGGGCATATTTATCATCCTTTAATTGTTACAATTTCTACACTCCCCGGCAATAAGGTGTACAATTAGACCAGTTTTTTGGAAGTGATAATTTTCTGATGGGGCATAGTGAATACTGAAAATATTGCGAGGGAATACATTGAGAATTGAAAACGAAAAATTCTCATTGCACAATAATTTCATAATGAATATGCCCCTCTCTCCATGCTTTAATAAATATTGTCCTAAAAGTGGTATAGCATCACAAGGAAGATATTGTTAAACTCTGTATACAGTATTTGGATATGTATTATCTTATGTTACATATACTGTGCCACTCTATCTATCTATCTATCTATCTATCTATCTATCTATCTATCTATCTATCTATCTATCTATCTATCTATCTATCTATCTACTTGTCTGTTTGTCTGTCTATTTATCTGTATATCTAGATACATTTTTATAAAATATTTCGCTGTGGTGGGATGTTTTCCTTCTGAAAAAGACCCCCACGGTGAAACATACATCAGGAGCTGTCTCCTGGTGTTCTCGCTACTTGCACATAGCGGGACGCCCGACTCACAGGTTCTGTATGTTCTCTGGTCTCCCGTTATAGGGATATATCAGTTTTATCCTGATGGCTATAAGTAGCCTTAAGATGTTAATGTGATGGTGCACTCCCGGCAGGCTGCATATTACACAAGGTACCTCTACAGGCAATATGCTGCACAGGCTGTAATATACCCTCATTTTGACAAGCTCCTTGTGCATATGTGTGTTAAATATTCCCAGAGAGACCCCCTGCAGTATAACTCTGCACTCTATGTTTTTGTAGTTGTCTTCTGCAGGGATACCTTTGGTCATTCTTTGTGCATGCTGAATACTCCTAGAGAATCGGTTCAGCTCTGCTCTATTATTTCAGAGCTGTATATTGTAAAGACACTATCAGTTACTATATGGATACAAGTATCAATGCATTTTTTGAGTGCTGGATGTTTTGCTACTGACACAATGTTTCATCATAACTGTATAGTACTGAGATATTTACTAGCAACATATGTATCAGCAGGGACTGTGTTTGTGCACCAAGGCTGTTATTATTATTATTATTATTGTAGAAAAACCAACTGAAGCTTATATGACTGCATAACAGTGTCACCAGCTGTTTTTTTTTTTGGTACATATTAATTTTACAATACATCTGCACCTCTTTTCTTGTTTCCATTACTGGGACTACCGCTGTGTAATAGTTCTCTCATCGGCTGCGTCAATTGCCATCAGCCGACAGCAGAAACTAACCCACATGCCCAGACCCAGGTGATCTCTCTGTGTTTCTTTTGGCTGGTACGAGTACAGATCTCTCACCCCGTATTCAATGCAAATGCAGTGCAGCAGAATCTGGAAAATACCATCAGTAGCCATGCCTGCCTTCTTTCCTTTAAATGCCAGCCTTATGCTGTGTAATTATTATCCTTACTAGTAATACGTATCTGGCTGAGGATATTACACTTGAACCTGTGTATATTTTATTACATGTTTTGTTATATGTTGTTGTGTCTATACTTTTTAAGTACTGTGTGAGTATCGTCTACTCAATTGTATTGCATGAATTAAAAGTTAAGTTTTATTATAACTGTTGTACAAACCACAATCTGGTATATAGGTATGGGATTCAGGGTTGACAGTGTCTAGGTCGACACCCATTGGTCGACATTGGCTAGGTCGACACTAGAAATATGTCAACATGACCATTAGGTCGACATGAACAAGGTCGACATGAAAAAATTTCGATATGAGTTTCTCATGTTATTTTGGTATCGTTTTCTTTGTAAAGTGATCGGGAACCCCAATTAGTGCACCATGTCCCCACACATGGCTCAGCCACCCAAACCACCCACTTCACTCAGTAAGTGGGAAACTGGGTGGCATATTGTGGCTGAACCCAGGATTATCTTATCTCCTATATAATAGCCCAGATTTGTGACTCTGTGCCTGTGTGTATAACGCTGGGCATAGCTAGGAGCTCTCAAAGGCACTGTACCTGCCAAAAAGGTACAGTTGGAGGGTATGCCACTGCATCTGCAGCAAGTCTCTGTAGATAGGGGGGGAAAAAAAGCTTTTACTGCAGCGTCCTATGTCCTCCTGCTAGTCCGCTTATCCCCTCCGGCATCAGCAATCTCCACTCCCTAGCCGCACCACAGGTGGAACAAAAACTGCTGCAGCCACCACCATAGACGTTATGAAAGCGGCACAGCCGAAGGCTTTCATAGCCCTCCTTGCACCTCATACTCTCTGAGCCCCGGAGCCTCCTCTGCGCGTGATGTCACAGAAGTGCCTCCCCACCACAGCTGCGCCCAGATCCCCAGCACAGCACCTGGGCTGCCGGCCTGGAAGCCCTGAGATGGCTAATGAAACCGATAGAGTGGGTGATATCGTGGAGGGTAATGTCTGGACGCTGAATCAGTGTAAAAGGTGACAGTGTTGTGCAGTGCAGTGGGTGTGCAGTGTCACTGGCACTGCACAGCACTCACCTTGGTGGGGTTGGTGCAGTGGTGCCACGGGTGGGGGAGGGGTCCGGAGCCACTGCGGGTGGGGGAGGTGTAGTTGCGGTGGTGTTGCGGTTGTGGGAGGGGCAGTTGTGGGAGGGGCGGGTTTGCTGCTGGTGGGGAAGGGGGTTTGGAGCCCCCATGGGTGGTGGAGGGGGGTATGCCGCAGATGGGGCCCAAAGGTACGGCGAGTGGGGGAGGGGCAGGTCATGCTTTTCCTCCTGTAAGCAGCTAAGCTGCTGTCCTCCCTATAGCAGTGGCTCTCCCGGAGACTCGCGCAGCAGCCAAGCAGCCAATCCCTATTTTTAGCGCCGGTGTTCCAACGCGCCGCATTACAGGGAAGAAGATGCACTCAATAAACTACAGCTCCCAGCAGCCCTTAGCACTGGAATGCTTCGGCGCTAAGGGCTGCTGGGAGCTGTAGTTTATTTAGTGCATGTACTTTCCTGTACTGAGATGTGTTGGGACACTGGCGCTAACAATAGTGACTGGGTGGCAGAACTGCAGCGGCACCCCCGCAAACCACCCCTCCCCCACCCGCATCTTCCCTGGAGCCCATCCCCCATCCGCATCTCCCCTGCACCCGCCACACCCCCAACCACAGCACCTAGTAGGTGATTCATCAGGCCCTGCGTGTGCTGTTCACGCTGTTGCAAGGGACTACGACCCCTTAACAATTGTACTCCCTTTGTCTGTGCAAATTTTTAACCACTCACAGAATTATGATTGGAGGTAGTACTCCATATAATAATAATATTGTGCACGCCACAAGGGCATACAAGGGTTAAGGGGGCGTAGCCCCTTACGACGGTGTGAAGAGCACCCGTAGGGTGCGATTAATCCCCTAGTTGTTTATATTGTCTTAAAGGCAGTGACTTTTCCATTGTGATTACATTAGTGAGGATGCGGCTATATTTTGGAGAGGTAATGTCATGATGTAAGCAGGGAAATGGGGGACATTCAACCTGAGTGGATCACTTGCTTGCAATAGTGTCAGAAAAATGCAGTGGTTAGATTACATGGCAAATTAGAGTGTTTCTTTTTATCTTTTTTCGATTTAGAACAAAATTAATTAAATTAAAGTACAAAACAAATGTAAAACAACACTGTTTGGGCGCTATAGAGAATTATATGTTAGAATCACCTTTTTCCTGAGCACAGCTGAAACAGAAATGATGAGGGAGGCAATTTATTTGAAATGACTTCTCCTCAATACCATTTACAAAATGATTTTTTAATACAATTAAAAATGATTTTCTGTAGAATAGAAAAAGGCAGAAAAAACCTGATGAACTTTTTCATTGGAGTGAAACATTGATCGATCAGTCAAATGATTTGTGAAAATTTTCTGTAGGCATAACTATATCAGTGCTGGAAATAAATATTCTGGAATACAGCATAGGAGGGTTCCCTAAAACCACATAAAAATGAAGCAGGCCTATGACAGTACATAGGGTGTCCCAATTCACCCAAAGTGGTAATATTATGTAAAAAGTGGTAGTAAAGACCTCTGCAGCTAAGTTTTCTTACTTAAAAGATATCACTCATTTCAGGATAATTGAAAGTAGACAAAAAACTACATTTTATTCTAAAAATGGGCATAGAAAAACATGAATTGATAATGGATAAAATGAACACACAAATAGAGATGTTGGGGTATATTTACTAAGATTCGTATTAGTACCGATTTGGTGTGAAAATCATCACGAATGACATCGAAAGTGTATTTGTGCAACTTTTTGAATTTGTTACGCCTAATTTACTAAGCTGTCGTATTTGTATTTTTAGTGTTGTCCGATGTCGATGTCATTCGTGATTTTTTCGTTAGAATGCGGTCGTTTTTGTGGTTTTTCGGCCGTGTTATTAGGTTTTTTTACGACTGCGTCACATGTCTGTTCCGGCAGTGTTTGTCCGTTCACGGCCGCGTTTTTTTTTTCTAAGTTTCGTTTTTGTCACTCGTCCGTGATTGGTTGTATTCGTGATGGAGGAGTGTCTGTGCACATTACTATAAAAATGCCCCAAACCGTCCGCACCTCATGGGTTTAGCTAGTGGAGAGGAGAGAGGAAGGTGTATTAGGAGTTGGTGAGTTTGGTGGAGTTTTTGGTGTATTTGGAGCGGAGTTTTTCGATTGTTGAGTGCTGTACTGTGTGTGTAAGTAGTATTGTCTTACTTGTTGTGTAGTTTTTTCAAAGTTTGTCTACTTTTTTGTCCTTGTTTTTTTTTTAAAGTCTATTGTCATTGTTTGTGAGTGTGTTTGTGTGTGTGTGTGTGTGTGTGTTGGGTGTGTGGTGTGTAGTGGTAGTGGAGAAGTGTGTTTTCTGTTTTTTTTTCTCTGTGTTTTTTGTAGTTTGTAGGGATTATGTCTCAGTCAGAGGTCAGTGTGGTGGAGGAGGTTAGTGAGAGGGAGGAGGTGAGTGAGGTGGACGGGGTTAGTGAGAGGGAGGAGGTTAGTGAGGAGGAGGAGGGGGTGCCTGTTGCTGCGTTCTCCAGTGATAGTGATGGTGCTGTGGCTCCGCAGCCACGCACCACTACCAAGACTGGGCGCAATGTTAAGTTCAGCTATGCTGAAAACATGGCTTTGGTGCGGGAGCTAATGAGGCATCATCGCCAATTGTTTGGGCAGGATGCTGCCAAGGTGTCCTCACGTAGGAAGTCTGTCCTGTGGGGTAAAGTTATAGCGGCAGTGAATAGTGAGGGTGTGGTGAGGCAGACTGAGGACACGTGTCGTAAGCGCTTTTATGACATCAAGCGCCGTGTCAAGGCCAAGATGGCCAAGGAGGCCAAATCAGCCCGCCAAACCGGGGGTGGACACCCCTTCCGTGCTACTTATCGGGATTGGGAGGAGCCTGTGCGGTCCCTTATTCCTTCCGAAGTGGTTGGTGCGACTCATGTCCGGGATTCGGACCGGCCAAGGCAGGATGGTGAGTTTGTTTTAATTTTATTTTTTTATATTGCATTTTTACAAATGTTACTGCTGCTAATTGTTACTGTGTTTTTAAAATTAGAAACATTGTGTTGGTGATGTAGTGCAGGCCTGTGCAACCTGTAGCTGTAAAGGTGTTTCCAAACTACAAGTCCCATCATGCATTGCCTGAGTTTTGTTATTAGTGAATGGTACATCTGTTGCAGTGCATGCTGGTATGTGTAGTTCTAATACATAATCAGAGATCTTGCTTGTCCCTAACTGTTTTTTAAAAGAACATTTATTAAATATTGTTTAGTTTTTGTTATTGATGTTTATTGTGTGTTTTTGTGTTTAATTTTATGTTGTTTGTGTCAATTTGGTGTTAAAATTTATCTGCAAAATATTGTGCAGAATTAACCTTTGGATATGGATTATTTAGTGCAACACCATCTTATTTGAAGAATACACACCCAATTAATGAATCCAGAATAGCTTAAACAAAAAATAGTTTACTTAACATTAGGTTCCAGATGTTTACAACACAATAAGGAAGTTCAGATAACAAGGAGTATTTAAAGTATGGTCAGAATGTTTTTTCAAATGTATCAACAGTACGCCAGAGAAGCACCACAGACAGACCACAGCCAACTGATGAAGATGGTGGGAATGCAGGTAAGAATTCACTGTATTCACATATTCTGCAAACACATAGAAGCAAAAAATATTAATGTTTTTCTTTTCACATAGGTTCTTCTTCTGCAAGCCGCCCTCCTCTAAGGCGGCCATCACAGGGCTCTGTGAGTTTGCCTAGGAGGCCCAGTAAGACACGTCGTGTGGAGTCTGAGTCTGCGGCTCCATCTTCACCACCCAGGCATCTCCGCAGTGTTGCCCCAGCCACCACAGGCAATTTTGGCAAGTCCTCAAAGTGATGAGCCACGATCACCTCAGCTGTCTGGTGAGTAAAAATAAATAAATAAATTATTAAAAGTTTGACACAGTGTGGACTATGAATGAACATGAATAAGTCATAATAATTTTAATAAGCACTGATATGTGCAAGGTGTTATATGCAGAAAAAGTGTATTATTAATCTTTATAAATGTAAAAACGAATCTGTTTGCCTTGTGCCTTTATCACCTTGCACATATCATTGTCTGTTCAAATCCTTAGGTCTTCTCATGGTTAATTCAGCTGCACCACTGTTTGTGTAGTGTCAAGACAATTATATTTTGTCAAATTATTAGTCATGGCCATAATGTCAATTACCAAGCACATGTGTTTTTTGGACAAAATTACAGCACCCATTTTCAGATGTCATGTTGGCCATAGCATCCATTTTTTTTTTTTTTAATAAAAAAAAAAAACAATTTGAAAAAACATTGTTTAATACAAATGTTTAACATGGCCCACATCACCATTTATAAACATAGTCCAACTTAACACATTTGCATGTTTATTGAAGATTACACAAATAAAATATAGTTTTCTTTTTTAAGTTAAAAAAAAACAATGACTGGCTTTACAAATTAATGAGTGTGTTAGAAACCACATTTACTGCCTTGTGTGTGTTTATCAAAAGGAAGGGCCATACACAATTTTTAAATGCATTAATGTAAAATGGTGAAATATCTTCGTGTTTCACATATCATTATGGCTTAGAGTCTGTGAACAAAACACATTTTTAAAATATTGTGTTGTGTAAATTAGAAGGCACACACAGGCGTGCACAGAAACTGAATTGCGGGTTTCGCACAGGACTTCCACCCCCCCCCCCCTCCACGGCATTATAGTGTTCTCACACCTCCCCTCTCCTGGATGTTGATTGCTTACCTGGTCCGCTCCTCTGGGCCGTCCAGGTGAGCAGTCTATATCCAGGACAGGGGAGGTGAGAGAACACTATAATGCTGTGGAGGGGGGGAAGTACGGTGCGGAACCCCTAAGTCAGTCTCTGTGCATGCCTGTGAAGGCACATATGTGTTTCTAAAGGCAAGATTCCAAGTTTTTTAGACCACACAAAATCTGTAACATTTTCATGAGTATTATTAACTATGCCATGTTTAGGACAAGCAAAGAAATATATTTTTAACTAAACAGTGGCTGTTGTGAACCCCATACAGAACCAACCATCATGGGCGAGGACGACCAGCAGGAACCTGACCAACAGGCTACCTTTACACTGCACCTGCAGCCCGTTGATCCTACCCAGCCAACCCAGCAGCAGGATATGCCCCAAGCCTCCGTAAGCCCCCAATTGATCCCAACTCCACCCCAGCAACAAATGTCCACAGACTTTTGGAACAGTTGGGCCACACAACAGGTCCAAAACACTGCCTACCTGAACACACACACACAACACCTTGCCAGTCTGCCCCATCATTTTCCTCACATTAGTCGTTACTCGGGCAGACTGATTGTTCAGGTAGGCAGAATAGCTACTCCAATAGAGCAAATCAGGGCGGACAACACGCAAATGCTTGCCAATTTAACTCGAATAATCGATGAGCAACAGCGGCAGCAACAAGCCCTAATACAAGTCATACCGCACAACCAAGTAGTGAATGAAACTTTATCAAGAATTGTTGCCAGCCACACTGCCACAAATAATCAGCTGAATGCCAGTATTCACAACCTCAGCCAAAGCATTACTGTGCTGGCAGCACAACAAGTCAGCTCCAGCTCCGGAACGACTACCCCTAGCCAGACCCCAGTTACCTCCCCTGTTCGACGCTCAAGCAGAACACGGGCCAGCGACCCTGGTCAAACCTCTGCACCAAGCACACACACAAAAAAAAAATGAGTAAGACATGAAATTTGTGTAACACAATAAATGTTTGGCTATTGTATTCCCAAAAAAATCCTGTGTCCGTGTCAATCATTGTAAAACACGCTATGTGTGTATGGTTTAATGGGGTAATGATTGACAATGTTTTTTTTATTTTGTAAAAAAAAAAAAAGTACACACCAGTATAAAGAACAAACACTAACGAACAAAAAAAAAAAAATTCACACCTACAATATATTTAATAAAAGTGGTTAGGCAAGGTGATTTAAAACTAAATAATACTTACGGGTAAAATAACGCAGAATAACTTCTTGCCTTACCTGCCTCCCTACATCTGTACTCACACTGTCACTAGATGTTTCTAACTCCTCTGCTTGCTGACTGTTTTCTTCATCATCATGTGGCAGATGTTGTTTCAAACACAGATTATGGAGAAAACAGCAGCAGAACACAATCCTAGTCACCTTTGAGCCCAGCAGATTTATCCAGACACCGAAACCTAGATTTCAGCACCCCAAAACATCTTTCTATCACGTTCCGCGTAGACTTATGTGCATGATTGTAACTGTGTTCAGCAGGAGAATCAGGTTGGGACAATGGAGTAAGTAGCCAAGAGTAGCAGCCATAACCACCATCACCTGAAAAACAGATATAGGCAACATTAGTACATGTGTATGATGAATAATTACCCTAAAAAAAACAGGAGTTTGAAGTTAACACACATACACACAACACACTTGGAACATACCCAGCAGCCAGCCATCAGGCATTTGTCCATCCTCAAATTTATCGAAGAGAGATGACTGGCTGAGGATGAAGGAGTCATGGCAGCCGCCAGGGTAACCTGCAACCACACTCATAATTTTTAGATTTGCATCACAAACCACCTGGACATTAGTGGATTGGGCCAGATGTCGATTAGTATAAATATATTGGCGGCCCCTAGGTGGTCTCAGCTCAACGTGTGTGCAATCTATGGCCCCCAGCACATTGGGCATGCCAGCAAGCTCATAGAAAGCTACCCTGACTGCATGCCACTGCGACTCCTGGGTAGGGAAGTAGATAGAGGCATTTATATGGGTTTCCAAGACATCCAAAACCTGAGTGGACATTAATAAATATAAGGTGAGTGTCATGATCTGTATTCAATACAATACTGTGTTCTAAGACCTAACAGAAGCAACACTTAGACATAGACGTGTATGTATATTTCAACTCACCTGATTCAAATATTTGGAAAAGGTGGGCTGGGAGATACCAATGACGTCGCCTGTCACAGCCTGGAAGCTCTCAGTAGCCATAAAGTGCAACACAGGCAGGAGTTTGTGCAGGCCTGAGACAGAGCGAGAGCGTGCTGTCTCAGGGTCTAGTCCCAGTTTGACAAGGTCATACAGACAGAAAATGTTGTTTCTATTTAGCCTAAACATCTGTATGACCCTATCATCAGACAATGCGTTTAAGTTTAAACGTCCCCTAAAAAAACGAGGCTGGCGCAGCCTCCGCGGCACCTGTTCAACCTGCTGACCATGTTCACTTACCTGGCCCTGATTTATTGAAGAGTCATGGAGCACTCTCAGGTATCCCCCAGCAACCAAAAAATCGGAAGCACACACAACAGCCGCCATTTCAGAGTGAGAGATATTCAAAATGTGCCTGGGACCCTTTTATAGGGCCAAACATTCAGGTGTGACTAATGGATAATTGAATACACATGTAAACACGCTTATCAAAAGCAGGTCTACTTTTTTTTAGGACTTTTTTACGAATTGTATTTTTTCACGACCGCAAATGCATTTTCACGGTAGACATTACAAATACGAATGGTTAGTAAATGACCGTGATTCATACCTAAACAGACGCGTTTTGTCCGATGGTGTATTCATTCGTATTTTTAAAAATGAACTTCCAAAAAAATACGAATGGCCTCATCACTGCCGTGATTTGAGTTTAGTAAATTCCCGAGATTACACTTTGAAGAAAAAACGGCATCTCGGTCAAAATCGGGAGTTTAGTAAATATACCCAGTTGTTGGCTCATATACTGTAGATTGCCACTATGCAGATATTCAGCGGTGTTTGTAGTAAATACACATAGATGGATAGTGCTTTTTCAAGGGGGTAAATTTACTAAGATGGGAGATTTTTAGAACTGGTGATGTTGCCCAAGGCAACCAATCAGATTCTACTTACCATTTATCTAGCTGCTTCTAGCAGATAATAGATATAATCTGATTGGTTGCTATGGGCAACATCACCAGTTCTAAAAATCTCCCACTTTAGTAAATTTACCACCATGTGTACAAATAAAATACAAAAAGATGATGCTTGATAAATCAAAGCAATAGTATAGTTAGACACTAAATGGCTCATAAAACATTGTACATTGAGGATGTAATACAGTGTACATGGAGGGATAAGTGTAATACAGTGCACATGGAGGATGTATGACAGTATGCACATATACATAACTCCCAACTATCCCTATTTCAGTCCCGCTTTTTTCGGACACTGTCCCGCTGTCCCTCCCGTGGATCACAGTGTCCCGCAGACGGGGAGGGGGGTAGGTTTGGGAGCCTGTGATCACCACTGTTTTGTATAGCAAAGCAGCGGGTGATCTCTGCATAGATGCCGTGCGCACATACAGTGCATTACAGTGAGCCTGAGGGCTATGCAGATGCTCGTGGTTCACTGCTTTCACTCGCATGCTGGGGGCCTCCCAGCACAGGGCAAGGCCGCCCAGCATGCTAATGGTGGCCAGCAATTCAATTGCGATCGCACCACTCAATAAGGGTAGCCCCCTGCCTGCGCAGCCTGACTGCGAAGGTAGTCGGACTTCCGCCATTTTCTTGTTCTCTGCAGCTGCTTGTGATTGTAAGCTTGTGAGCAGGGCCTTCCTACCTCTATGACTGTTTGTTATTACCCAGTTTTGTTTTATCATTGTGTCTAATTGTAAAGCGCAATGGAATTTGCTGCACTATATAAGAAACTGTTAATAAATAAATAAAATAAATAAATAAATAAATAAATATGTCACATGGCAGCCCCAAAAACGTCCTGAACCTACCACCGTTCTGGGTCGCTGCCCCAGACTACCCTGTGAATGCCTCTGCCTGTCAATCCGAGGCATTCGCATCAGTTTAATGCAAACTCTTTTTTTCCGCCCAACACATGAGCAGAGCGGAACCTGCACATATGCACTGGGCCTGTATTCGGGAAAATGCGTTCGCTTCGGAGATGCGACACTTACTGAATAAAGCCCATAGCCTCATACCAACAATACATCACATGTCATCATCCCGGCCTGTTTCCATGTGATGTATTGCTGGTATGGATGTACAGTATATGCACTCCATATAACACTATATGTTAACGCAGACAGAAAACACGACTAATCATAAACATTCTAGCATACTAGGCAAAACTGCATACCCACTTGTGAATCTAATAACATAGTGGTCAGTGCCGTAACTAGACATTTTGGTGGCCTGTGCTAGAAAGAGAAATTGCAAGAGTAGTGCCAAAAATAAAGGGCAGTGACTTCATGGGGTGTTCACCACACAGTAGTGCCCATTATTCTCATTACACCGCACAGTAACACCCCTTAGACATGTTACATCTGACCATACAGTAGTGTTCATTATTCACATTACACCAGACACCTTATAGACAGTGTGCAGTAGTCAAGCCCCTTCTACTCATCATTATTCTTCCTCATTCATCATCATTCCTCCGCCTCATCATCATCATCATCATCATTCCTCCTCCTCATCATCATCATTCCTCCATCTCATCTTCACTCCAAACCCAGGGAGTTTCGGTGCTGTTAACCTCATTCCTCATCCTGTCAGGCCCGCAAGTTGCTGCATCTTCTCCTGAGCCTTGACTTCGGCTGGCTTCGTACTTTGCTGTTAACAAGTGACGTGCTGCCCGTCCCAAAGCTGCAGCTCCTCGGCACAGGGCACTGTGGGAATGAAGCGGGAGAGATGTGATGTCTCTTACAGTCCCAAGAGACACTGCTGGGGACAGGGAAGGGGGCAGAGCACACAGAATAGCAGCTGCAGCACTACGCACTGTAATGTGTAATGGTAGTGGTGCACTGCTACTATTATACAGTACATTGCAGCGGGCAATGCACAGCAGCTGGCGGCAGCGGCATACACAACGGCGATTGCAGGAGAACACAGTTGCGCTCCACAGGGAAAATGCGCTGTCTGCCGAGCCCCGCCCACACCACCTTAGTCACGGCCCTGATAGTGATATGTGTCACTGCATATAGTCCCATAACAACAACACATCACATGTTAACATCCTGGCCTGTTTCCATGTGATGTATTGCTGGCATGGACCTATATGCATGTCATATGCCACTATATGTTAGCAGCGGACAGAAATTGCAGCACACACCAAAACAATTTTTTATCTATTACTAGTTATTTTTATAGCGCACACATATTCTGCCGCGCTTTACAGAGAATATTTGGACACTCACATCAGTCCCTGCCCTGGTGGATTTTACAATATATATACATTCATTTCTATGTATGTATAATGGATTCAACAGATTATACAGCCTAGCTGGAGTGTTTTACACTTGGAGTCTATATGATCATCTTGGCAAAGTAACTGAGGCAATTGCTCTAAATATTCAAGAGTGCCGAACCATCTGCTCTATATATATATATATATATATATATATATATATATGTATACTGTATATAGCAATACTAGCAACAGTATGTGTATTCTGAAAGCACTAGATGTTTATGGTACATTAGCTGCTATTTAAACAAACAACGAGTATTGCAAACGTAAACCTTACAAAAGATATCAATCATAAATCCAGACAAAACCACAGTTTTTCGCAACTGTACTAGACTCTTTCCAGATAGGTTTTGTGTTTCACATTACCAATTCAGTATCATTTGCATAGTTTGAAACATATATTTTTTGTTTGGGCACATCTTGAAATCATGGCTGAAAAGACTGTTGAATTCATGAAGGAGTTGAATGAGGCCTACAGGTCCCTGGCCTGCCTGTGGAATACCAAATCGAATTATTATTCAAACAGGCAGGAGAGGTCTCTAGTGCTTGAAGACCTTGTGAAAGTCAGCCTGCCCTTTTAACCAATGGCCAACACTGAATAGGTACCTGCAAAAATCGCAAACATGAGGATAGTGTTTAAGAAGGAACTAAATAAGAGGAAGGCATCTAAGAAGTTGGGGCCTGTGGTATTTTGTTCTCCTGATCTTCACAGTGGACCACAAACTGGCAAGGCAGTTGGTTGGCAATATACCAACCAACTTGGGTGCCTCTGCCTCTGCCTCTGCATCTAAATTTACCACTCCAAACCTGGAGGACATTCCCTCAGGTGACATTGTAAGTATACACCCAATAATAAATCAGAACAAAACATTTAAATGTTTATTTCTGAAAACAAAAAACACAAATGCACAAATAGAAAAATAGATAATACAAGATGCCATTAGAACATGTCATACAGTCATTGCATTATATCATGTCATTCTGCCATAACAGTGCTCCTACTCCATTAAAGTACTGCAAGTACTCTTCTAGGTTCATTTTAGGCCATATACCTGCATTTCTGCCTAGATAGGATTGCAATGGTGTTAATCCTACTGCCTCATCAACAGTTTCACTATCATCCATAGTAGACATTGTGCCATGTGCTGTAGGAAGTTTCCGGTGCAAATAGTTGTGTAAGAGACAACAAACCATTTCCACTTGGTCTTTTTTGTTTAAACAAAAACTGATATGGGAGTGAAAAATGTGAAATGTATTGCTAAGTTTGCCAAAAGTATTCTCTGCCACACCCTGGGCCCTTGACAATCTATAATGGAAACTTCAACTTTCCCTATTCAGTGCCCTTTGTGGGTAGTGTTTGATGACAGTAGCATTAGAGATGAGCGGGTTCGGTTTCTCTGAATCCGAACCCGCACGAACTTCATGTTTTTTTTCACGGGTCCGAGCGACTCGGATCTTCCCGCCTTGCTCGGTTAACCCGAGCGCGCCCGAACGTCATCATGACGCTGTCGGATTCTCGCGAGACTCGGATTCTATATAAGGAGCCGCGCGTCGCCGCCATTTTCACACGTGCATTGAGATTGATAGGGAGAGGACGTGGCTGGCGTCCTCTCCATTTAGATTAGGAGAGAGAGAGAGAGATTGACCTGAGGCTGATACTGTAGAAGAGAGTGCAGAGTTTAGTGACTGACCACAGTGACCACCAGCAGTGCAGTTGTTTTATTTAATATATCCGTTCTCTGCCTGAAAAAAACGGTACACACAGTGACTCAGTCACATACCATATCTGTGTGCACTGCTCAGCCCAGTGTGCTGCATGCCTGCATCATCTATGTATATATTATATATCTGACTGTGCTCAGCTCACACAGCTTATAATTGTGGGGGAGACTGGGGAGCACTGCAGTGCCAGTTATAGGTTATAGCAGGAGCCAGGAGTACAAGACAGTCACATACCATATCTGTGTGCACTGCTCAGCCCAGTGTGCTGCATCATCTATGTATATATATTATATATCTGACTGTGCTCAGCTCACACAGCTTATAATTGTGGGGGAGACTGGGGAGCACTGCAGTGCCAGTTATAGGTTATAGCAGGAGCCAGGAGTACATATTATATTAAAATTAAACAGTGCACACTTTTGCTGCAGGAGTGCCACTGCCAGTGTGACTGACCAGTGACCTGACCACACTGACCACCAGTATAGTTAGTAGTATACTATATTGTGATTGCCTGAAAAAGTTAAACACTCGTCGTGTGACTTCACTTGTGTGGTGTTTTTTTTTTATTCTATCAAAAACTCATTCTGCTGACAGACAGTGTCCAGCAGGTCCGTCATTATATAATATATATACCTGTCCGGCTGCAGTAGTGATATATATATATATTTTATATCATTATTTATCATCCAGTCGCAGCAGACACAGTACGGTAGTTCACGGCTGTAGCTACCTCTGTGTCGGCACTCGGCAGTCCATCCATAATTGTATACCACCTACCCGTGGTTTTTTTTTCTTTCTTCTTTATACATACATACTACTACATCTCTTTATCAACCAGTCTATATTAGCAGCAGACACAGTACAGTACGGTAGTTCACGGCTGTGGCTACCTCTGTGTCGGCACTCGGCAGTCCGTCCATAATTGTATACCACCTAACCGTGGTTTTTTTTTCTTTCTTCTTTATACATACATACTACGACATCTCTTTATCAACCAGTCTATATTAGCAGCAGACACAGTACAGTACGGTAGTTCACGGCTGTGGCTACCTCTGTGTCGGCACTCGGCAGTCCATCCATAATTGTATACCACCTAACCGTGGTTTTTTTTTCTTTCTTCTTCATACATACATACTACGACATCTCTTTATCAACCAGTCTATATTAGCAGCAGACACAGTACAGTACGGTAGTTCACAGCTGTGGCTACCTCTGTGTCGGCACTCGGCAGTCCGTCCATAATTGTATACCACCTAACCGTGGTTTTTTTTTCTTTCTTCTTTATACATACATACTACGACATCTCTTTATCAACCAGTCTATATTAGCAGCAGACACAGTACAGTACGGTAGTTCACGGCTGTGGATACCTCTGTGTCGGCACTCGGCAGTCCGTCCATAATTGTATACCACCTAACCGTGGTTTTTTTTTCTTTCTTCTTCATACATACATACTACGACATCTCTTTATCAACCAGTCTATATTAGCAGCAGACACAGTACAGTACGGTAGTTCACGGCTGTGGCTACCTCTGTGTCGGCACTCGGCAGTCCGTCCATAATTGTATACCACCTACCCGTGGTTTTTTTTTCTTTCTTCTTTATACATACATACTACTACATCTCTTTATCAACCAGTCTATATTAGCAGCAGACACAGTACAGTACGGTAGTTCACGGCTGTGGCTACCTCTGTGTCGGCACTCGGCAGTCCGTCCATAATTGTATACCACCTACCCGTGGTTTTTTTTTCTTTCTTCTTCATACATACATACTACGACATCTCTTTATCAACCAGTCTATATTAGCAGCAGACACAGTACGGTAGTTCACGGCTGTAGCTACCTCTGTGTCGGCACTCGGCAGTCCGTCCATAATTGTATACTAGTATCCATCCATCTCCATTGTTTACCTGAGGTGCCTTTTAGTTGTGCCTATTAAAATATGGAGAACAAAAATGTTGAGGTTCCAAAATTAGGGAAAGATCAAGATCCACTTCCACCTCGTGCTGAAGCTGCTGCCACTAGTCATGGCCGAGACGATGAAATGCCAGCAACGTCGTCTGCCAAGGCCGATGCCCAATGTCATAGTACAGAGCATGTCAAATCCAAAACACCAAATATCAGTAAAAAAAGGACTCCAAAACCTAAAATAAAATTGTCGGAGGAGAAGCGTAAACTTGCCAATATGCCATTTACCACACGGAGTGGCAAGGAACGGCTGAGGCCCTGGCCTATGTTCATGGCTAGTGGTTCAGCTTCACATGAGGATGGAGGCACTCAGCCTCTCGCTAGAAAAATGAAAAGACTCAAGCTGGCAAAAGCAGTAGCACCGCAAAGAACTGTGCGTTCTTCGAAATCCCAAATCCACAAGGAGAGTCCAATTGTGTCGGTTGCGATGCCTGACCTTCCCAACACTGGACGTGAAGAGCATGCGCCTTCCACCATTTGCACGCCCCCTGCAAGTGCTGGAAGGAGCACCCGCAGTCCAGTTCCTGATAGTCAGATTGAAGATGTCAGTGTTGAAGTACACCAGGATGAGGAGGATATGGGTGTTGCTGGCGCTGGGGAGGAAATTGACCAGGAGGATTCTGATGGTGAGGTGGTTTGTTTAAGTCAGGCACCCGGGGAGACACCTGTTGTCCGTGGGAGGAATATGGCCGTTGACATGCCTGGTGAAAATACCAAAAAAATCAGCTCTTCGGTGTGGAACTATTTCAACAGAAATGCGGACAACAGGTGTCAAGCCGTGTGTTCCCTTTGTCAAGCTGTAATAAGTAGGGGTAAGGACGTTAACCACCTCGGAACATCCTCCCTTATACGTCACCTGCAGCGCATTCATAATAAGTCAGTGACAAGTTCAAAAACTTTGGGTGACAGCGGAAGCAGTCCACTGACCAGTAAATCCCTTCCTCTTGTAACCAAGCTCACGCAAACCACCCCACCAACTCCCTCAGTGTCAATTTCCTCCTTCCCCAGGAATGCCAATAGTCCTGCAGGCAATGTCACTGGCAATTCTGACGAGTCCTCTCCTGCCTGGGATTCCTCCGATGCATCCTTGCGTGTAACGCCTACTGCTGCTGGCGCTGCTGTTGTTGCTGCTGGGAGTCGATGGTCATCCCAGAGGGGAAGTCGTAAGCCCACTTGTACTACTTCCAGTAAGCAATTGACTGTTCAACAGTCCTTTGCGAGGAAGATGAAATATCACAGCAGTCATCCTGCTGCAAAGCGGATAACTGAGGCCTTGACAACTATGTTGGTGTTAGACGTGCGTCCGGTATCCGCCGTTAGTTCACAGGGAACTAGACAATTTATTGAGGCAGTGTGCCCCCGTTACCAAATACCATCTAGGTTCCACTTCTCTAGGCAGGCGATACCGAGAATGTACACGGACATCAGAAAAAGACTCACCAGTGTCCTAAAAAATGCAGTTGTACCCAATGTCAACTTAACCACGGACATGTGGACAAGTGGAGCAGGGCAGGGTCAGGACTATATGACTGTGACAGCCCACTGGGTAGATGTATGGACTCCCGCCGCAAGAACAGCAGCGGCGGCACCAGTAGCAGCATCTCGCAAACGCCAACTCTTTCCTAGGCAGGCTACGCTTTGTATCACCGGTTTCCAGAATACGCACACAGCTGAAAACCTCTTACGGCAACTGAGGAAGATCATCGCGGAATGGCTTACCCCAATTGGACTCTCCTGTGGATTTGTGGCATCGGACAACGCCAGCAATATTGTGTGTGCATTAAATATGGGCAAATTCCAGCACGTCCCATGTTTTGCACATACCTTGAATTTGGTGGTGCAGAATTATTTAAAAAACGACAGGGGCGTGCAAGAGATGCTGTCGGTGGCCAGAAAAATTGCGGGACACTTTCGGCGTACAGGCACCACGTACAGAAGACTGGAGCACCACCAAAAACTACTGAACCTGCCCTGAAGCAAGAAGTGGTAACGAGGTGGAATTCAACCCTCTATATGCTTCAGAGGTTGGAGGAGCAGCAAAAGGCCATTCAAGCCTATACAATTGAGCACGATATAGGAGGTGGAATGCACCTGTCTCAAGCGCAGTGGAGAATGATTTCAACGTTGTGCAAGGTTCTGATGCCCTTTGAACTTGCCACACGTGAAGTCAGTTCAGACACTGCCAGCCTGAGTCAGGTCATTCCCCTCATCAGGCTTTTGCAGAAGAAGCTGGAGACATTGAAGGAGGAGCTAACACGGAGCGATTCCGCTAGGCATGTGGGACTTGTGGATGGAGCCCTTAATTCGCTTAACAAGGATTCACGGGTGGTCAATCTGTTGAAATCAGAGCACTACATTTTGGCCACCGTGCTCGATCCTAGATTTAAAGCCTACCTTGGATCTCTCTTTCCGGCAGACACAAGTCTGCTGGGGTTGAAAGACCTGCTGGTGAGAAAATTGTCAAGTCAAGCGGAACGCGACCTGTCAACATCTCCTCCTTCACATTCTCCCGCAACTGGGGGTGCGAGGAAAAGGCTCAGAATTCCGAGCCCACCCGCTGGCGGTGATGCAGGGCAGTCTGGAGCGACTGCTGATGCTGACATCTGGTCCAGACTGAAGGACCTGACAACGATTACGGACATGTCGTCTACTGTCACTGCATATGATTCTCTCACCATTGAAAGAATGGTGGAGGATTATATGAGTGACCGCATCCAAGTAGGCACGTCACACAGTCCATACTTATACTGGCAGGAAAAAGAGGCAATTTGGAGGCCATTGCACAAACTGGCTTTATTCTACCTAAGTTGCCCTCCCACAAGTGTGTACTCCGAAAGAGTGTTTAGTGCCGCCGCTCACCTTGTCAGCAATCGGCGTACGAGGTTACATCCAGAAAATGTGGAGAAGATGATGTTCATTAAAATGAATTATAATCAATTCCTCCGCGGAGACATTGACCAGCAGCAATTGCCTCCACAAAGTACACAGGGAGCTGAGATGGTGGATTCCAGTGGGGACGAATTGATAATCTGTGAGGAGGGGGATGTACACGGTGATATATCGGAGGGTGATGATGAGGTGGACATCTTGCCTCTGTAGAGCCAGTTTGTGCAAGGAGAGATTAATTGCTTCTTTTTTGGGGGGGGTCCAAACCAACCCGTCATATCAGTCACAGTCGTGTGGCAGACCCTGTCACTGAAATGATGGGTTGGTTAAAGTGTGCATGTCCTGTTTTGTTTATACAACATAAGGGTGGGTGGGAGGGCCCAAGGACAATTCCATCTTGCACCTCTTTTTTCTTTTATTTTTCTTTGCGTCATGTGCTGTTTGGGGAGGGTTTTTTGGAAGGGACATCCTGCGTGACACTGCAGTGCCACTCCTAAATGGGCCCGGTGTTTGTGTCGGCCACTAGGGTCGCTAATCTTACTCACACAGTCAGCTACCTCATTGCGCCTCTTTTTTTCTTTGCGTCATGTGCTGATTGGGGAGGGTTTTTTGGAAGGGACATCCTGCGTGACACTGCAGTGCCACTCCTAAATGGGCCCGGTGTTTGTGTCGGCCACTAGGGTCGCTAATCTTACTCACACAGTCAGCTACCTCATTGCGCCTCTTTTTTTAATTGCGTCATGTGCTGATTGGGGAGGGTTTTTTGGATGGGACATCCTGCGTGACACTGCAGTGCCACTCCTAAATGGGCCCGGTGTTTGTGTCGGCCACTAGGGTCGCTAATCTTACTCACACAGTCAGCTACCTCATTGCGCCTCTTTTTTTCTTTGCGTCATGTGCTGATTGGGGAGGGTTTTTTGGAAGGGACATCCTGCGTGACACTGCAGTGCCACTCCTAAATGGGCCCGGTGTTTGTGTCGGCCACTAGGGTCGCTAATCTTACTCACACAGTCAGCTACCTCATTGCGCCTCTTTTTTTCTTTGCGTCATGTGCTGATTGGGGAGGGTTTTTTGGAAGGGACATCCTGCGTGACACTGCAGTGCCACTCCTAAATGGGCCCGGTGTTTGTGTCGGCCACTAGGGTCGCTAATCTTACTCACACAGTCAGCTACCTCATTGCGCCTCTTTTTTTCTTTGCGTCATGTGCTGATTGGGGAGGGTTTTTTGGAAGGGACATCCTGCGTGACACTGCAGTGCCACTCCTAAATGGGCCCGGTGTTTGTGTCGGCCACTAGGGTCGCTTATCTTACTCACACAGTCAGCTACCTCATTGCGCCTCTTTTTTTCTTTGCGTCATGTGCTGATTGGGGAGGGTTTTTTGGAAGGGACATCCTGCGTGACACTGCAGTGCCACTCCTAGATGGGCCAGGTGTTTGTGTCGGCCACTAGTGTCGCTTAGCTTAGTCATCCAGCGACCTTGGTGCAAATTTTAGGACTAAAAATAATATTGTGAGGTGTGAGGTATTCAGAATAGACTGAAAATGAGTGGAAATTATGGTTTTTGAGGTTAATAATAATATGGGATCAAAATGACCCCCAAATTCTATGATTTAAGCTGTTTTTTAGTGTTTTTTTAAAAAAACACCCGAATCCAAAACACACCCGAATCCGACAAAAAAAATTCGGTGAGGTTTTGCCAAAACGCGGTCGAACCCAAAACACGGCCGCGGAACCGAACCCAAAACCAAAACACAAAACCCGAAAAATTTCAGGCGCTCATCTCTAAGTAGCATGCAGTGCACAGTGCACAGGCCTCATCAGCCACAAAAACATAATTTAGCCCATAAGTATTTTGTGTACGTTTTGGCAAGTTCAGTGCATTATTTTTCAACATTTCATGCAACATGATGAGTTCCAATGCTCCACCGTCAGACACTCTGCCATTTTTGCCAATGCCTACCAGGAGAAATTTGTTTCTGGCACTAGCAATGACCATTAGGACAAAACTAAAACACCCTTATAATTATAAAAGAAGAATCCACTTTTAGACAGTGACATTATACGGATGTGATTCCGATCTATGGTTCCACTACACTTTGGGAAATTCAACATGTCCTCACAGTCTTTGGCAATAGCCAGCCACTCTTTCACCATTGATGGAAACTGAAAGAAAAAAAATAGGACTTGCATTACCAGTTATTAAACAGTATGTTAATTTGTGTTCCTTTTTTTTTCTCAACAGCCTTCACTATTTGCGGATGATAGAATTCTTCCTACTACAGAGCCATCGGTAGAGCTTTTCACCTGTCCTATGTTCCACACTGACACCCACCACCTGCACCCAACAAGCCTTGCAGCAAGCCTCACAGCTGCCTGAACTAAACATGTGGAGAGGATGCAAAGGGCCGTGTCAAGGAGGGGCTATGTCTGAGCTGATAGCTCGTCAGATACTTGATTTGGCAAACAGACTTATGGCACTGGACGAGGATGAGCAGGACACCATAGGGAGTGCAGTGGCCAAGAAGCTATGGAGCATGGACCCTTAACAGGGGCAGAGAGGATCATGGCAGATTTATTCTATTGGGCCAGTGTTGGGACACTAAACCAACAAACCCAAGTTGACAAATGACCCACCTAGGCCCTAACTGGATTTCAGGCCAATCTTCCCTGCTCAATTGCCATAAACAATGGCATACCACCCAGCTCAGTATCCTCACTATCCCCATTTTGAAATCTGGCCTCCCTCCCCTACTGTGCACACATGCCCTCCCCCACCACAAATGGTAGCTGCAACAAGCAGCACTCACCTCATGCTTTTCAGGGAGACACCATCTACCTCACAGCTAAGTCCAAATGATAGTGTACACTATCAGAACCTTTAAACATTGTACAGTTTAGTTTTATATCTGTCAAGTTTGTTAAGCTACAGCTATATCTAAAATATGCTAATATTTTTAGTTATATTCATATGTAAAATAAAGATATATATATATATATATATGTAAAGAGGGAGATAGGGGTATCAGCGACCAACAGTGTCTGATAAAATATAATATAAATATGAAGAAACTTGCTGGATACGTAATAAAAAATAACAGTATATTTATTTATACAATGTAAAAAATTATTAGGGTGGGTAAAAAAGCGGAGGATATATAATGCTAAATGAGACCGGGTAAAATATAGCTAAAACAACTAGATTAAATACATTCAATAAAAACAATAAATAATTAAATATAGGATAAGAGAGTGCTGCTTATCTTAAAAATGGAGAGTCAATTGAGGTACACCCAACGCGTTTCGTCCATCAGACTTCATCAAGGGGCAAGGGACAACTGAGCAAGCACTCTTATTTATAGCAGATACAATTAGGAATAGATTATTGTGGCATCACTTCCTGTAAGGTCTAATATTACTGTTCTGGCCACATTTTTGGGTATAAACACATGCATATGGTAGTAATCTAAATGACAACCTCAGAAAGCTGGATATAGTGTAAAAACGAGTTTTAAAATATGTGATATTATAAAAACTAGTCCGGGGACGGGTCCGTCGTCACTTCCGCCTCACTTCCTTTGTCCGTATCTTCTTAGTGCGCATGCGCATTGTGCCACACTTTCGGTAAGCGGATCACTGTTATTGTACTCCTCTGCCCCACTTCCGATCAGGTCACCGCGTCACTTCCTGTCTTGGCTGGGATCGTCATTCTATGTTAGATATAGGCTGGAGCAGGCTGTCAATCATCATGGCGGCCATCTTTTTGGAGCCTCTTTAATCACGGACATGTAATAGTACTAAATGCCGATGCGGGAGCAGCTCACAAACATAAACAAACAAAAATGCATATATTAGTGTGTTAGTTCACCTTATTAAAATGTTCATTAATGCTACATACTAGCCGGATTCTTTATGTTAGGGGAGACTGATAGTGGTCTGGATTGAAATTAATGCAAAAGGAGGTGTTTTTAACCACAACGAAAAATAAATAATGGAGGTTAATTGATAGAGAAATTTATATAGGGCTAGCATTACGATTGGCTGACATATATATAGCGTTTGTCAGGATATTTAAGCCTATTAAGGTATTGTAGTATACAAGGGTATATTGTACTAGGGAGTATTCCTCGTTCTCAATTACAACATAGGAAATGGGGGTTATATAAATAGAGAAGATAGTAAGTGAAGAATGTGGAAATATATTTAATTAAAGGAGGATATCCATCAATTGATACTTGCTTATGTGCTGGGAAGTAGAAAGATATGTACATAAATTATTATATCTATAATATATACTAGGTGACTCTATAATGATATTAATCAGTCATATACTAAAACTTAGTGATGTGTATAAAAAAGTGCATCTGTGTATGACTGGTATTGGAGGTTTATTCATTACTAAGTGGTAGATAAAATAAGTTAAAGAGTGATAGTGATCTGTGTGGTGATGGAATATCCGTGTGTCTGTATTCCAAATATTAATACCACTAGGAGCCCAACAAGGCCCACTCCTATACAGTACCCAATCTTCACAAGTGGTTACCCACTTGGTACTGGTTTGGCCCAACACTGCTTAGCTTCCAAGATCGGGCGGGATTGGGCGTGAGACAAGTGCGGTATGACTGTACCTTGTGGCGAAATGACTCAGGCACACAGTAATGAAGTTTTTATTAGGAATATTGACAAACTAAATACAGTGTTTTAATAACAGTGACTATTAGTAAAAAAATTACATAATGAGGTGTATTGTGCTGAGAAAAGGAAAAAGAAGTTGTCTATAACCGGAGGAACTTGGGCGAGGGTACTTCTCTCATAGAAATGGTGCAATTTCATATCCCTCGTTGAAGCCCATGGGGTGTGTGGTTTTCAGTTGGAATATCCAAAACATCTCTATCTGGGAGAGCTTCTTAGCCAGGTCTCCACCCCTTTCACCACTGGTCACGTGTTCAATGGCTCAAAGGACATCTCTTCTGGGTTGGAGTTATGCTTCAGTTTGTAGTGTCTGTACAGTAAATGAGTCTCTGTTTTGTTTTTGATACTGCGTACATGTTCTTGTATCCTGATTTTCAAAGTTCTTTTTGTTTTGCCTACATATTTCTTATGGCATGTACATTCTAGCACAGGGGTGGGCAATTATTTCAGCTGAGGGGCCACTTGACATTTCCTGTCAGTATCCGAGGGCCACATACAAAATAGCAGCTCGCCCCACTTGCCAAAAATATAGGGACGTGGCTTCATGTGGAAGGGGTGTGGGCAAAAAATAATACAGATTCATATTAGGCTGCACAATAGTCTCCATTATTCAAATTGCGCCACACAGCGCCACTTACACACATTACACCAGGTAGAGCCCCTTTTACACACATTACGGCAGGTAGAGAGCCTTTTTACACAATAACATTCTATTTAGGATAATTATTTTGCAGCAAGCAAATTATCCAGTGTCTTATGGCCCCTGGGGAAAGGTGTGACATGGTGACAGAACACGGTGGGGGTGACACAGTGACAGAACACGGTGGGGGTGACACGGTGACAGAACACGGTGGGGGTGACAGAACACGGGGGGTGTGACACAGTGACAGAGCACGGTGGGGGTGACACGGTGACAGAACACGGGGGGTGTGACACGGTGACAGAACACGGGGAGGGGGGGGTAACAGTGACAGAACACGGGGAGGGGGGGTGACAGTGACAGAACACGGGTGTGTGATACAGTGACAGAAAACGGTGGGGGTGACACAGTGACAGAACACAGGGAGGGGGGGTGACAGTGACAGAACACGGATGTGTGACACGGTGACAGAACACGGGGGGTGTGACACAGTGACAGAACATGGTGGGGGTGACACGGTGACAGAACACGGGGAGGGGGGTGACAGTGACAGAACACGGGGGGTGTGACACAGTGACAGAACACGGTGGGGGTGACAGTGACAGAACACGGATGTGTGACACGGTGACAGAACACGGGGGGGTGTGACACAGTGAAAGAACATGGGGAGGGGGGATGACAGAACACGGTGGGGGTGACAGTGACAGAACACGGGGTGTGTGACATGGTGACAGAACATGGTGGGGTTGACAGCGACAGAACACGGGGAGGTGACACAGTGACAGAACACGGGGGGTGTGACACAGTGACAGAACACGGGGAGGTGACACAGTGACAGAACGCGGGGAGGTGACACAGTGACAGAACACGGGGGGGTGACACAGTGACAGAACACGGGGAGGTGACACAGTGACAGAACACGGGGGGTGTGACACAGTGACAGAACACGGGGAGGTGACACAGTGACAGAACACGGGGGGTGTGACACAGTGACAGAACACGGGGAGGTGACACGGTGACAGAACGCGGGGAGATGACACAGTGACAGAACACGGGGGGGTGACACAGTGACAGAACACGGGGAGGTGACACAGTGACAGAACACGGGGGGTGTGACACAGTGACAGAACACGGGGAGGTGACCCAGTGACAGAACACGGGGGGGTGACATAGTGACAGAACATGGGGGTGACATGGTGACAGAACATAGGGGGGGTGATAGTGACAGAAACGGGGGGGTGACACAGTGACAGAACACGGGGGGGTGACATAGTGACAGAACATGGGTGTGACAGTGACAGAACACGGTGGGGGTGATAGTGACAGAACACGGGGGGGTGACATAGTGACAGAACACGGGGGGGTGACAGTTACAGAACACGGGGGGTGTGACATAGTGACAAAACACGGGGGGGGTGACAGTGACAGAACACCGGGGGGGTGACATAGTGACAGAACATGGGGGTGACATAGTGACAGAACACGGGGGGGTGACAGTGAGAGAACACGGGGGAGGGGTGACATAGTGACAGAACATGGGGGTGACATAGTGACAGAACACGGGGGGGTGACAGTGACAGAACACGGGGGGTGTGACATAGTGACAAAACACGGGGGGTGACATAGTGACAGAACATGGGGGTGACATGGTGATAGAACACGGGAGGGGTTGGTACAGCGAGAGCTAAAGATCTCTCCCCCAAACCTAAAAATAGTCTGACGCCACTGCGCGCACACACAAATATATGAACACTATCACACACACACACACACACACACACACACACACACACACACACACACACACACACACTTTCTTTCACTTTTCCCATTAACTTACTGATCTGGCTGGCAGTGACAGGAAGGATGGATCTGTAGCAGTCTGGCTCTTGTCCCGTGTAGCCCCGCCCCCTGATGGCCCGTGTAGCCCCGCCCCCTCATCGGCACGTAGCCACGCCCCCTTCTCGGCTGAACACAGCCGTTGTCACTGGGGACTCTGGAGGAGGCTGCTACAACGCTGCAGCAGGGGAGAGAGGCGCCGCTGGCAGCTTGGAGGTACTGCAGTGCAGAGCAATGACAAGCAGCTCAGCCGGTCGGGCCGCTTGTCATTGCTCGCTGGTGGGAGGCAGTGGGCCGGGCAGGATCGGTTTGCGGGCCGCATCCGGCCCGCGGGCCGTATTTTGCCCACCCCTATTCTAGCAGGTAGATCACTGATGTAATGTTACAGTTCATGAACTCTTTGATTTTGAATTCCTGAGTGCCGTCCGTATTGCTGAAGGTTTTCCTGTAAGGATTAAGAAACTTACAGATATTGCAGTGTCCACACTTGTAGGATCCAACGCATTTAGGGAGAGAGTGATGGTTGTCCTCTGGTGATAGTTCCCGTAGCATGCTGGGTGCGAGAATGTTTTTTAAATTCTATGACTTCCGAAATACGGGTTCACTACGATATGCCGGCGGTCGGGCTCCCGGCGACCAGCATACCGGCGCCGGGAGCCCGACCGCCGGCTTACCGACAGTGTGGCGAGCGCAAATGAGCCCCTTGCGGGCACGGTGGCGCACTACGTGCGCCACACTATTTTATTCTTCCTCCAGGGGGGTCGTGGACCCCCACGAGGGAGAATAAGTGTCGGTATGCCGGCTGTCGGGATCCCGGCGCCGGTATACTGTGCGCCGGGATCCCGTCAGTCGGCATACAGAAGACCACCCCCGAAATACAAGTTCGGGTTGGGAGGATCTTTTTAAGGATTGGGTCCATAAGGAGTATGTCCCAATGGGTTTTTAATGAAGTCCTGATGGCATGCTCATGATTACTGTAGGTGGTTATGAAGGATAGGGACTCCTTCTTTTCCGTCTTGTCTTTATATGTCAACAGGTTCTCTCTCTCTAGATTTCTTGTCCTAACAACAGCAAGGATATGACTGATTAAGATCACTATAGAGTCACCTACTATATATTATAGATATAATAATTTATGTACATATCTTTCTACTTCCCAGCACATAAGCAAGTATCAATTGATGGATATCCTCCTTTAATTAAATATATTTCCACATTCTTCACTTACTATCTTCTCTATTTATATAACCCAGATTTCCTATGTTGTAATTGAGAACGAGGAATACTCCCTAGTACAATATACCCTTGTATACTACAATACCTTAATAGGCTTAAATATCCTGACAAACGCTATATATATGTCAGCCAATCGTAATGCTAGCCCTATATAAATTTCTCTATCAATTAACCTCCATTATTTATTTTTCGTTGCGGCTAAAAACACCTCCTTTTGCATTAATTTCAATCCAGACCACTATCAGTCTCCCCTAACATAAAGAATCTGGCTAGTATGTAGCATTAATGAACATTTTAATAAGGTGAACTAACACACTAATATATGCATTTTTGTTTGTTTGTGTTTGTGAGCTGCTCCCGCATCGGCATTTAGTACTATTACATGTCCGTGATTAAAGAGGCTCCAAAAAGATGGCCGCCGTGATGATTGACAACCTGCCCCAGCCTATATCTAACATAGAATGACGATCCCAGCCGAGACAGGAAGTGACGCGGTGACCTGATCGGAAGTGGGGAAGAGGAGTACAATAACAGTGATCAGCTTACCGGAAGTGTGGCGCAATGCGCATGCGCACTAAGAAGATACGGACAAAGGAAGTGAGGCGGAAGTGACGACGGACCCGTCCCCGGACTAGTTTTTATAATATCACATATTTTAAAACTCGTTTTTACACTATATCCAGCTTTCTGAGGTTGTCATTTAGATTACTACCATATGCATGTGTTTATACCAAAAAATGTGGCCAGAACAGTAATATTAGACCTTACAGGAAGTGATGTCACAATTATCTATTCCTAATTGTATCTGCTATAAATAAGAGTGCTTGATCAGTTGTCCCTTGCCCCTTGATGAAGTCTGATGGACGAAACGCGTTGGGTGTACCTCAATTGACTCTCCATTTTTAAGATAAGCAGCACTCTCTTATCCTATATTTAATTATTTATTGTTTTTATTGAATGTATTTAATCTAGTTGTTTTAGCTATATTTTACCTGGTTCCGGTATGAATGGTGGACCATGTTATGGTCGACAGTCATTAGGTCGACCACTATTGGTCGACATTGACATGGTCGACATGGACACATGGTCGACACATGAAAATGGTCGACACATGAAAGGTCGACACATGAAAAGGTCGACATGAGTTTTTTTTAAACTTTTTTGGGTGTCGTTTTTTGCGCAAAGTGACTGGGAACCCCAATTAGTGCACCGCGTCCGCTCGCCATGCTTCGGGCATGGTGCCTTCGCTCCGCTACCGCTTCGCTCGGCACAGATTACCGTTCCAATCGTAGTCCACGTGGATCGTAAAGTATGGAAAAGTTCCCCAAAAGAAAAAAAAGTTAAAAAACTCATGTCGACCTTTTCATGTGTCGAACTTTCACCTGTCGACCATTTTCATGTGTCGTTCATGTGTCCTTGTCGACCATGTCAATGTCGACCAATAGTGGTCGACCTAATGACTGTCGACCATAACATGGTCGACCATGTAAACGGGTACCATTTTACCCAGTCTCATTTAGCATTATATATCCTCCGCTTTTTTACCCACCCTAATAATTTTTAAAATTGTATAAATAAATATACTGTTATTGTTTATTACGTATCCAGCAAGTTTCTTCATATTTATATCATATTTTATCAGACACTGTCGGTCGCTTATACCCCTATCTCCCTCTTTACATATCCAATCCAAGGCAGTTTATCCCTGCCATATACTTAGGGGTTAGCTGACGCCTTATATCATTAAAGGAGTGTCTGAGTTGTAGTATTTATCATTTTATTATTCTAGTTCACATACACCTGTGGCGCCATACTCCCACTATCCAATATATATATATATATATATATATATATATCTCCAGTAGGTCCACACTCACTGCTACAAGATCACCATGGGTGGTGCTCCATAAAGGGCTTCAACAGTCCATAAATATCCAAAGAGAAGTACAGGCACTCACTACTTTCCAAGCAATTATAGATTTATTGTACCTTACAGGTGCATCTCTATCAGAGATTTAACAGCGATTACAGCAGCATATCAGCAGCATGTCGACGTTTCGGCTCCAAATGAGCCTTTGTCAGGACAGACAAACTCACAACAGGTCATCACCCAACAACCCATAACACACAATGATCCATAGACCACCTTTATAGCAAAAACATGTCACATGCCCCTCCCATCCACTTAGACACCGTAGGTGGAATAAACTCATAGTAAACCGCATGTAAAGAGTATAGAGGGAAATTCAGAGTTGATCGCAGCAGCAAATTTGTTAGCGGTTGGGCAAAACCATGTGCACTGCAGGTGTGGCAGATATAACATGTGCAGAAAGAGTTAGATTTGGGTGGGTTATATTGTTTCTGTGCAGAGTAAATACTGGCTGCTTTATTTCTATACTGCAATTTATATTTCAGCTTGAACACACCCCACCCAAATCTAATTCTCCCTGCACATGTTATATCTGCCCTACCTGCAGTGCATATGGTTTTGCCCAACTGCTAACAAATTTGCTGCTACGATCAGGTCTGAATTACCCCCATAATCCACATGGAGGAGAATTAGATAAAAGTCATTACACATAGACCAAAAATTTGAAAACCCAATAAAACTTACAAAGTGTTCAAATAAGCAACCAAAGCCTGGCCACGGCACTAACGCCAGGCTGTCACACTCGTGGCGCTGTGGCTGCCGCGCTTACCGCTCCGGGTGCGCTGGGTCTCTCGGTGGTTGCCGCCCCCGGTGGGCACCGGGTTGTTGCGTCTTGCTGGCGCTGCCTCCGGCGGGTTCCCGGGGTGTGGGCGCCACCATTGCGCCTGGCGTTCACGGGAGCGTGGTGGGCGAGTGACGTCATCGGCCCCTTCCGCCAATTGGGAGAGAGCGGTAAGTTCAAAGGAAGACGCCGTGCAGAGCTCCGGCGCCTGAGTATTGACTCTTCTATGATCACCAGTGCTAGCAGCGTTCAGTGAGTTCTCTAACTGAACGTCTCCTGTGTACCAGCGTTTGCAGAGTATCTCTCAGTGGAACATTCCTTGTGCTACCAGCGTTACACTGTATCACCTAGTGGAACATTCACTGTGCTACCAGCATTACAGTGTATCACTCAGTGGAACAATCACTGTGCTATCTGCGTTACAGTGTATCACTCAGTGGAACATTCACTGTGCTACCAGCGTGACAGTTTATCACTCAGTGGGACATTATCTGAGTTACAGTGTTTCTCTTAGGGGGACACCTCCTGTGTTTCCTGTATTACATGATATCTCCAAGTGGAACGCCTTCCATATTTCCACTGTTACACTGAATCTTAAATCCTCATTAATTTCTTCAACATCGCTCACAAGCTTCTCATTCTTCAAACATCGCTCACAAATTCTTCATTCTTTAGTGTGCTTCACCATCGTTCTCAAATCCTCATTCATTTCTTAAGCAACGCTCACAAGTTCTTCATTCTTCTGTGTGCTTCACCATCGTTCTCAAATTCTCATTCATTTCTTCAGCATCGCTCACAAGTTCTTCATTCTTCTGTGTGCTTCACCATCATTCTCAAATCATCATTTAATTCTTCAGCATTATACGCCAGTTACTACGGCTAGTTCTGCATGAGGAAAACCTACATCCGGCCATCCCTGCTCTGGCCCAGCTGTGGTTCCTCCTTCCGATCATCGGAAGAACCCCCGAGTTCTCAACACTCCGAACCCAGGTCAGTGACAGTATACTCTGTCCACATGGACCCGGGGAATCGGAACCCAGAATCAAGTGCCATCCAAAACTTAGTTTCCCGAGTTCAGAGTCAGGAGGCGGCACAGGGCCAGGTGATGCAGTATCTCCAGGAATTATCCGGCCGGCTGGATCAAATTCAGGCTTCCCTGGCTTCTGTAGTTCCGGCTCCAGTTCCAGTACCCGCTTCAGTGGTTGCCACCAGTAATGTTCAATCCTTGTCCGGAACCAGGTCACGCCTTCAGCTTCCCACTCCCTCTTGCTATAATGGGAATTCAAAGAATTGCCGTGGTTTTCTCAATCAATGCGAGGTGCATTTTGAACTTCTCTCACACAACTTCCCCACGGATTGGGCCAAAGTGGCATACATTATTTCCTTGCTTGAAGGTTCAGCGTTGGATTGGGTGTCTCCGTTGCGGGAGCGATCTGACCCTTTGGTTTCCAGTTACACCAATTTCATCGCGTCATTCCGAAGGATTTTTGACGAGCCCGGCAGAATGACCGCTGCTTCCTCGGACCTGCTCCGAGTCCATCAAGGCTCCCGTTCAGTGGGACAGTATGTGATTCACTTCCATACCATAGCCTCGGAACTACGCTGGAATAATGATGCTCTCTGGGCAGCTTTCTGGAACGGGCTCTCCGACCGTCTAAAAGACGAGCTGGTCACTTGGGATCTGCCAGATTCCTTAGAACAGTTGATCTCACTCTGCGTTAAGGTGGATCTCCGCATGCAGGAACGAGGTGGCGAACGTAGTCGGTCGGATCGATCCAGATTCTGGTCTCTCCCGTCTAAGCAAACAGTTACCCCAAGTTCGGATGAACCCATGCAAATCAATCGATCCCGGCTGTCCCCGGAAGAACGACAGCGCCGTCGTGAGGGTAAACTCTGCCTCTACTGTGGAGCCGCGGATCACTTTATCAAATACTGCAAGTCCCGTCCGGGAAACGGGCAGTCCTAACTTGTTCCGGAGAAGTCGAGTTAGGGGTTACATCTAAATCTTCTCCGACTGTGGATTGTTTACTCTCCGTGTCTCTGTTTTCTGAGTCTATAGCTAAACCTATTAAAGCCCTGCTGGACTCTGGGGCTGCAGGGAACTTTGTTTCTCTTTCTTGTGTTCAGAGTCTGGGTTTTCAGTTACAGTCGGTCAAACGACCTATTACGTTGACCGCCATCAATGGTACCAAAATATCTAATGGTCTTATTAAAAGTCACACAGGTCGGTGCTCTGCATCAAGAACATCTGCAGTTCCTAGTAATTCCGGAGATGCCTCACGATCTTGTTCTTGGTCTACCTTGGCTTAGAATTCACAATCCTCACGTCGACTGGAAGTCGTCACAAATAGTGTCCTGGAGTTCGTTTTGTCACTCTAATTGTCTCACTCCTGTTTACCTGCTCCGTGCATCTTCCAAGTCGGATGAGGAGCTTATTCCAGAGGCCTATCGGGAGTTCACAGACGTATTTTCAGAACAGACGGCCGATCAGTTACCACCGCATAGACCCTGGGACTGTCCTATTGAGCTTATCCCAGGGAGAATGCCACCTCGGGGACACACATATCCCTTATCATTACCTGAGACCCAAGCTATGTCGGACTACATCAAGTCTAATCTGCTGAAAGGATTCATTCGCCCCTCTACCTCCCCGGCTGGAGCAGGTTTCTTTTTCGTGAAGAAGAAGGATGGAGGGTTAAGACCATGTATTGATTATCGTGGCTTAAACGATATCACCGTTAAGAACAAATACCCTCTACCACTAATCACGGAGCTATTTGATAGGGTTCGTGGAGCACACGTTTTCACTAAGCTCGACTTAAGAGGAGCCTATAATTTGATATGTATCCGACAGGGGGACGAATGGAAGACGGCCTTTAATACCAGGGACGGGCATTACGAGTATCTGGTAATGTCGTTTGGCCTCAGCAATGCCCCTGCCGTTTTTCAGGGATTTGTAAATGAAATCTTCCGAGATATGTTATATCAAAGCGTAGTGGTATACTTGGATGACATTCTGATATTTTCTAAGAATCTTGCAGAGCACAGAGTACAGGTCAAAGAAGTACTTCTTCGCCTACGAAGGAATCGTCTCTACGGCAAGATTTCCAAATGTGTCTTCGAGGTCCCTTCAATTCCATTCCTCGGATATGTCATCTCAGGTACGGAGCTTCGCATGGATTCGGAGAAACTCACTGCCATTCGGGACTGGACTCAGCCTCTCTCCTTGAAAGCAGTACAAAGATTTCTGGGCTTTGCAAATTACTACCGGAAATTTATAAAGGGATTTTCTACCATTGTTGCACCTATTACTGCCCTAACCAAAAAGGGGTCTGACCCAAGTCACTGGTCTTCAGAAGCTGAAGTAGCGTTTGCCCGGTTGAAATCAGCCTTCATGTCTGCTCCGGTACTCCAACAACCAAATTTTTCTAAACCATTCTTCTTGGAAGTCGATGCTTCTTCAGTAGGCATCGGTGCCGTTCTTTCACAGTACTCCTCTGATGGGAAGTTACATCCATGTGGTTTCCATTCTCGTAAGTTCTCTCCTGCTAAACGAAACTACACCATTGGAGATCAGGAGCTTTTAGCAATAAAATCTGCCCTAGAAGAATGGAGGTACTTATTGGAAGGTGCTAAACACCTAATTACGATCTATACCGATCACAAGAACTTGTTGTATATCAAGACGGCCCAGTGCTTGAATTCCCGTCAAGCTAGATGGGCGCTCTTTTTCACTCGATTCTCGTTCGTTATTAAGTACCTGGCCGGGACTCTCAACGCTAAGGCTGATGCTCTGTCTCGTTCTTTAACGGCCTCGGATGAGGAGAATTCCTTTGAAAAGAGTTTGATTCTCAGTCCAGTCTCTATTTCAGCAGCTCCCACTACTCTGGGTCCTCCTCCTGGGAGAATGTCTGTACCAGTTGAATTTTGTCCAAAGTTGCTGCAGTGGGCTCATATCTCCAAGTTTTCCGGTCATCCTGGTGTTCAAAAAATGTGTGAATTTCTACGAAGGTCATATTGGTGGGACACCATGAAGAAGGATATACAAGATTATGTCAACTCATGTCCTCAATGTGCTCAGCACAAAACTCTTCGTCTGCCTCCTGCGGGGTTGCTTCGTCCACTGTCCATTACTAAGAAACCCTGGACCCATATTTCCATGGACTTTGTTACCGAATTACCCCTCTCCAAGGGTTACAATACCATCTGGGTGATTATTGACCGCTTTTCTAAAATGGCACATTTTGTTCCGTTGTCCGGGTTACCAACGGCTCCCAAGTTGGCTTTACTATTTATTCGTGAACACTTCCGCCTGCACGGGTTACCTCGGGAGATAGTCTCTGATCGAGGGGTACAGTTCACTGCTAGATTCTGGAGGGCCCTCTGTTCAGCTTTACAAATAAAACTCAAGTTCTCATCTGCTTACCTTCCACAAACCAATGGGCAGACTGAACGCGTCAATCAAGATTTAGAGACTTTTCTCCGCGTTTATCTTTCTCCTTCGCAGGACGATTGGGTGGAACTGTTACCCTGGGCCGAGTTTGCCCATAACCATCTGTATCACTCTTCCACTGGTGAGTCTCCATTCTTCATTAATTATGGATTCCATCCACGAGTCCCAAAATTACCCATCTCTCCTTCGGAGGATGTTCCTGCTGCAGCTTCTACTTTCCAGCACTTCAGTCAAATCTGGAGTAAGGTTCATGCTAATCTCAAAAAAATCTCTGGCCGCTACAAATTCTTTGCGGATAGAAAACGGCGAGCAGCTCCTCAATACAAAGTTGGTGACAGGGTATGGCTCTCTACCCGCAATCTTCGTTTAAGAGTGTCCGCTATGAAGTTTGCTCCGAGGTTCATCGGTCCTTACCCTGTTTTGCAAGTCCTGAACCCGGTTGTCTGCAAATTGGGGTTGCCTTCCCACTTTTGGGTACCAAATTCGTTCCATGTTTCTCTTCTTCGTCCCCTCATCTTAAATCGGTTCCATTCAGAGTCTCCTAGGCCGACCTCGGTAGAGACTGAAGCTGGAACAGAATTTGAAATCAAAACTATTCTTGACTCTCGTTATCTTCACAAGAATTTACAGTATCTGGTAGAATGGAAAGGTTATGGTCATGAGGAGAGGAGCTGGGTCAAAGCTTCTGAGGTCACTGCTACCCGACTAGTCCGGATCTTTCATTCTAAGCATCCCATGAAGCCAGGAAAGTGTCCAGGGGCCACTCCTAGAGGAGGGGGTACTGTCACACTCGCGGCGCTGCGGCTGCCGGTCTTACCGCTCCGGGTCTCTCGGCGGTCGCCGCCCCCGGTGGGCACCGGGTTGTTGCGTCTTGCTGGCGCTGCCTCCGGCGGGTTCCCGGGTGTGGGAGCCACCATTGCGTCTGGCGTTCACCGGAGCATGGTGGGCGAGTGACATCATCAGCCCCTTCCGCCAATTGGGAGATAGCGGGAAGTTCAAAGGAAGACGCCGTGCAGAGCTCCGGCGCCTGAGTATCGTCTCTTCTATGATCACCAGTGCTAGCAGCGTTCAGTGAGTTCTCTAACTGAACGTCTCCTGTGTACCAGCGTTTGCAGAGTATCTCTCAGTGGAACATTCTGTGTGCTTCCAGCGTTTGCAGAGTATCACTCAGTGGAACATTCCTTGTGCTTCCAGTGTTTGCAGAGTATCACTCAGTGGAACATTCCTTGTGCTACCAGCGTTTGCAGAGTATCACTCAGTGGAACAATCACTGTGCTACCAGCGTTACAGTGTATCACCTAGTGGAACATTCACTGTGATACCAGCAGTACAGTGTATCACTCAGTGGAACAATCACTGTGCTACCTGGGTTACAGTGTATCACCTAGTGGAACATTCACTGTGCTACCAGCGTTACAGTGTATCACTCAGTGGAACAATCACTGTGCTATCTGCGTTACAGTGTATCACTCAGTGGAACATTCACTGTGCTACCAGCGTTACAGTGTATCACTCAGTGGGACATTCTCTGAGTTACAGTATTTCTCTTAGGGGGACAGCTCCTGTGTTTCCTGTATTACATGATATCTCCAAGTGGAATGCCTTCCATATTTTCAGAGTTACACTGAATCTTAAATCCTCATTCATTTCTTCAACATCACTCACAAGCTTCTCATTCTTCAAACATCGCTCACAAATTCGTCATTCTTCAGTGTGTTTCACCATCGTTCTCAAATCCTCATTCATTTCTTCAGCAATGCTCACAAGTTCTTCATTCTTCTGTGTGCTTCACCATTATTCTCAAATCCTCATTCATTTCTTCAGCATCGCTCACAAGTTCTTCATTCTTCTGTGTGCTTCACCATCGTTCTCAAATCATCATTTAATTCTTCAGCATTATACGCCAGTTACTACGGCTAGGTCTGCATGAGGAAAACCTACATCCAGCCATCCCTGCTCCGGCCCAGCTGTGGTTTCTCCTTCTGATCATCGGAAGAACCCCCGAGTTCTCAACACTCCGAACCCAGGTCAGTGACACAGGCCACGTGTGCAGACCAGGGGTAGATACACTGGTCCCTTGGACAACTCATCATCACAATCCAATTTGGAGAGTGAAGGGTTTGACAATAGGCCACCTTCTGTTGCTTTTTTAGGTCGGGTTACCAGGAATTCCACTGACCCAAGCAGAAACAGAGGATGAAGTACCCCTCGAGGATGGGCGGATACAAAATGAAGAGGGTGTCCAAGGAAACATCAGTAGAAACGGTTTTAAATCTGTCTAGTTGTATGTAGTCTCCTGCCGAATTTGACGTATTAGCACTAGGCCTCTCATTTGTTCCCACTGTTGCACACAATAAATTTGGGTGGGCAGTGGATCATTACAAATTTGGTAGAAAACTTAGACTTTGTGAATTTTTTTCTAATAACACTAATGAAATGGATACTGTTTCAGGTTAACCAAACCTAGCATGACGATACACAGTCTGCCAATCCAAGCATTCGAACATTCCTTAGGTTAACGGACAAAGATATGCGAGCTCCTCAAGCACCACCATGGTAAGATAACCTTTCATCAGTACAGAGGATAGCATTAAAAAAACTGGTTGAGAATGACCATATAGTTATACGACAAGCTGATAAAGGTGGTGCCATGGTGGTGCAGGATTGGTGTAAATATAATTCAGAAATTCTTACACAACTCGCAGATTCTGAAGTCTATTTAAGACAGAAAGTCAATCCTATGTTTAGGATTAAGAAATTAGTGGATGGTACTATCAACCATAACGTGTGGATGGTTGGACCAAAGAAATAGCTAGTTATCTGACCGTAGAAAATCAGGTCTGTCCAATCATCTACACGTTAATCAAGATACACAAGTCCATGGTAGACCCTCCCGGCCGGCCGATTATATTGGCGATGGGCTCAGTGTTACAGCCATTAGCAATATTTATTGATTCTTTTTTGCAACCTTTGGTTACTGTGATACCCAGTTATATTACAGATACACTAGATTTTCTTGATAAGATTGTGGCTTTGGGTGAGATACCTGAGGATGCTTGGTTGGCAACTATGGACATACAGTCCTTATACACGGTAATTTCACACACGGAGGGACTGTTGGCTATACAAGATGCACTAGTTACAGGTCAATATACTGGTCCACCATCTGAATTTTTACTCGAGCTTGCAGGTTTGGTACTTAAACAGAACCACTTCTCCTATGGCAAGGATTTTTATATTCAATGCAGTGGGATGGCAATGGGGTCCAATCTGGCCCCCGGCATACGCCAACCTATATATGCACAAATATGAATCTGACAATATAGAACCAAATTTTTGGTCTAAATGCCAAATTTGTGAGTTGCTATATTGACAATGTCTTTATTATCTGGTTAGGGACCGACATTGAGTTTCAAGGGATGGTTGCATATTTAAATAATCTGAACAGATCAATCCATTTTACATATCACATCAACTGTGACCAGGTCAATTTTTTAGATGTGACTATATACCGACAAAATGGAGTACTTGCCTCAACTTTCTTTAGAAAAGAGACTGATCGGAACACGCTCCTGCATGCCTCTAGTCACCATCCTACACATCTTAAAGAAAGTTTGCCGATTTTGCAGTTTATGCGTGTGCTACACAATAACAATACTGAGGAAGCCACCGAAGTGCAGATTAGAGACATGGTGGATAGGTTTTGTGACCATGGATACTCTTTACGCACCATTAGAAGATGCCTTAAGAAAGCAAGGTACAGGCACTCCCACAGGGACAGTGGACGTAGTCCTAACAAAACTGCTAACCGCATGATTTTTTCTTCCACCTATGATGTGGCATCATCTTACTCACAGAAGGTGTTGCAAAAATACTGGCCTATTATAGCCACTGATCCATCTTTCAAGGGGTTGAGCCAGCATCCACCACTATGTGCACACAGGCATGGAAGAAATCTGTGACAAATGCTGATGCGTCCAATAATGCAACCAACAGTAACGACCGATACCTGGTTGCCGACAGCTAAAAATGGTTGGTCAAAGCTTTGCACACCCTCATAGTGGCCAACAAATCAAGATCAGGCATAGGCTCCATTGGACTATGGATCACGTGATTTATATCATTGTGTGCCCTTGTGGCTACTATTATGTGGGCATGACCACCAGGAACTTTCGCGACAGGATGGCCAACCATCGTACATCATTTCGAGCTGCATTGGCCACGAAAGTGTCTGATAAACCTGTGGCACAACACTTTGCACTCAGGGGGCATTCAGTTTCAACAAATATAAATAAATAGCAGCGCTTATTGATTGATAATCATAATAGATAAGTATTTATTAAAAACATTAGTTAAAAAACAACATGTATTCAAGGTGTGTTAAAAATTATATATCTTGATAAAAAAGGAACCTGGAAATGTCCCGTGCAATTGTGCAGACCTCAATAATTGTGCTGATTCATAGAAAGTTAACTGCCGTGAACGGGCAAGGAGCATGTAAACATGGACACAGTTCATGGTGGTAACGTTACCAGTTTTGAAACCGCTGGAGGAAGGTCCATGCCTTGTCCAATTGAGCTGGTTGGGAAAGCTGTCCTCTCTAGTTGGTGGTGTCCAATCCAAGTGGTGGCATCCACAAGCTTTATCGTGTCTAATTTGGTGTATGTTGGATAACTCCAAGAATCAGTTAGAGGTTTCTGCTGACAGAAAATATGAGGAGGTTCCACAGCTGACGCATTTCGCTGCTTCCTTAGCAGCTTTATCAAAGGTCTTGGACATGATAAAGCTTGTGGATGCCACCACTTGGATTGGACACCGCCAACTTTCTACGAATCAGCACAATTATTGAGATCTGCACAATTGCACGGGACATTTCCAGGTTCCTTTTTTATCAGGATATATAATTTTTAACACACCTTGAATACATATTGTTATATAAGTACTGTTTTGAATAAATACTCATCTATTATGATTGTCAATCAATAACTGCTGCTACTTATTTATATTTGCTGTTTATGTGATTGTGAATTGACTATTCCTATTTAGCAGCAGCTAGTGGAGACCAGTCCCATAATCAGTGCCAAAGTAATTACCCGAAAGTACTGTACCACATGGTGGTGATCGGGAAAAGAAATTAAGGCAATGTGAAGTAAAATGGATATACGAGCTTGACACCTTGGCCCCACGCGGGTTAAATGAGGCATATCCATTTAACATCTTTTTAGGATAAGGGCTTTTCATATATAATAAAAAAAGTATTGACAGACTATTGTATTAATATTGTTTATATTTTTATTAGATTTTGTTATTTTGTCTTTTTAGTGGTTTTTGATATTATGATGTTTTAATGTTGGTGTGACCCTGGACCCCTATATAGCGGAGATAGTGTTATAACGTTCCATCCCAAAGATGTTTGGGGCCGCTTTATATATACCTATAGTGGCCATTATAGTTGAGGAACATTAAAAGTAATTGTGGTGCTAAGCGCTTGTTGTGTTCCACAGACCAATTATTGATGTACAGTATGTCCTGATTATTTAAGTTCTGGTCACATGCGGGCATTCCACTTGTTGTGGAATGCAAGGAAGCTCTGGTTGTGTTGCCTAGCAGCAGCTGGCTGCCGCTGTCCTGGATCCACTAGCCGTTTGACGCACATTCGCTTATGTGTGTGTGTTCCACTGGTGGTGGAACGCATATCACTTCCGGCCTTGCGGTAGTGCCGTGGCCAGGCTTTGGTTGCTTCTTTGAACACTTTGTAAGTTTTATTGGGTTTTCAAACTATTGGTCTATGTGTAATGACTTTTGTCTAATTCTCCTCCATGTGGATTATGCTTTTTACATGCGGTTTCCTATGGCCAATATTTACTAAGAATTCGAGTTTGTCCGTTTGGTGTTTTTTTTTCTAAGTACCAATCTGGGAATTCACTAAGCACCAATCTCGGCAGTGTTTGGACTATTCGTAATGGTTTGATTTGCAAAGTTCCAAAATACGAATGAATAGACCATCGGTCAAACGCGGCTTTTATTTCATACAATACGGGAATTCACTATTCATTCGTATTTGGGTGTTAGTTTCTGAGTGCTCAATTGCGGTCGTATTTTTTTGCGAATCGGGAAAAAAAGCTGCAAAAAAATAGACCTGCTTTTTTCAATCGTGTTTACATGTGTTGCAACTCAAAAATCAATCACACCTGAATTAGGATGCCTATAAAAGGATGTTAGGCCCATTTCAATACACCTACACTCAGAAATGGCAGCAGGACTGTGGGCCAGTGATCGTTTGTGTGCTGTGGGATTCCTCAGACTCAGATATCAGCCTGTAAGTACCCAGGGCCAAGAAACTGAACATGGTCAGCAGGTTGTACAGGTTCCGCGGAGGCTGCGCAGGCCTCGTTTTTTTAGGGGGCATTTAAACTTGAACGCATTGTCTGATGATAAGGTCATACATATGTTCCGTCTAAATCGTAACAACATTTTCCGTCTGTATGACCTTATCAAACTGGGCCTAGACCCTGAGACAGCACGCTCTCGCTCTGTCTCAGGCCTGCACAAACTCCTGGCTGTGTTGCACTTTCTGGCTACTGCCAGCTTTCAGGCTGTGTCTGGGGATGTCATAGGAATCTCACAGCCCTCATTTTCCAGAATCTTAACACAGGTGATGTATACCTAACTACCTCTTCTGTTTTTTGTTTGTTTTAATTTCTCGATGGCCAGTTCTGTCCTAAAATCTCATGTTTATTGTTCTTTAAAATATACACACAGGTGTTGGCTGTTTTGCAGCCCCACATCGAGGCCTCAATCTGCTTCCCTACCCAGGAGTCTCAGTGGCATGCCGTCAGGGTAGATTTCTATGAGCTGGCTGGCATGCCCAATGGCTTGGAGCCATAGATTGCACACACATTCAGCTGAGACCACCTAGGGGTAGGCAGCACATATATACTAATCGCCATTTCGAACACTCCACAAATGTGCAGGTGGTTTGTGATGCAAATCTCAAAATAATGAGTGTTGTTGCTGGTTACCCTGGGGGCTGCCACGACTCCTTCATCCTCAGTCAGTCATCCCTCTTTGATAAGTTTGAGGAAGGACAAATGCCAGATGGATGGCTGCTGGGTATGTAATTTGATATGTGTAGGCCTGCGTATACTTTGTCCAAATACAGGTGCAGATGTATTAACCTGTAGAAGGCATAAGGAAGTGAGAAACCAGTGATATGTGCAAGGTGATAAAGGCACCAGCCAATCAGCTCCAATATGTAAATGAATATTTAGGAACAGATTGTCTGCTGCCTTTATTACCATGCACATTTCACTGGTTTATCACTTCCTTATGCCTTGTACAGGTTAATACATCTGCCCCACAGTGTGTTACTTATGTGTTGCTGTATCTTAACATGAATCACATTACTATATCTGTCTTTTAGGTGATGGAGGATATGGCTGTTTCTCTTGGCTTCTAACTCCATTGTCCCGACCTGATACCCCTGCTGAACACAATTACAATAATGCACATAAGTCCACGCGGAATGTGATAGAAAGATGTTTTGGTGTGCTGAAATCTAGGTTTCGGTGTCTGGATAAGTCTGGTGGCCTTTTGTTGTATAGTCCCTCCAAGGTGACTCAAATTGTGTTCTGCTGCTGCTTTCTTCATAACATGTGTTTGCAACAACATCTGCCACATGTTGAGGAGGAGGAGGAGGAGGAGGAAGAAAGCAGCCAGCAAGCAGAGGAATTAGAGACATCTGGTGATACTTGGAGTACAGATGTAGGGAGGCAGGTTAGGCAAGAGCTCATCACTCGCTATTTCTAAGGTAAGTTTGGTTTGCTTATTTCATTTGTTGTGTAATCATAAATAGATGTTTTGCCATTTTAATTGGCAAAACCATTACTCAGAATGTGTCTGTCTCCTTGACACATACAAACATACCCTCGCTTTATGCAAAACAAATGTTGCATGTGTATTGTGTGTATTTTTAAACTCAAAACAACAGATTATAAGTGGCATGCATTAAGTCTGGATAAGTGATCGTAAACTTGCAGTGCTAATTTATTACAAGCACACATAATCCATTTAGTATTTTACTTTATCATTGTGTGTAACGTCCTAATGCACAGGTTCACAAACTCGGCCCTCAGGACCACACACAGTGCATGTTTTTCACGTAACCCAGTAGAAGCACAGGTGTATGAATTACTCACAGACATATGTTAAAAGGTTCACAGGTGGAGCTAATTATGTCACTTGTGATTCTGTGAGGAGACCTGCAAAACATGCACTGTGTGGGGTCCTGAGGGCCGAGTTTGAGAACCTGTGTTCACAAAAATCACTCCTCAACATATAATATGTTAGCCTTGAGGAATACATGTGTCCCTATGTGTGATGCTCCATCATATTTAAGGGACACAAACTTACTGTAATCATAAATAATTTATTTCCTAATGTTTGATGCAGTAAACTTGCTGATGTGTAAGTAAATACACAGTTTGCCACATATATACATTATTATACACATTCTTTGTTTTTTGGTTAAAAAGTTCTTATTTGTTGGTTTCTGCATCATGTGTATTAACATTCTTACTAATTTTTAACACACACAAACATGTCCCAACAATACTGACATTCATTTTGTCAATGTTTTTAAAAAAATTCAATGCCAACATATTAAAAGCTTTTTACGCAACTCAATTGTGTTCTTCTTGTAATGTTGTATAGAGAAGAAAGGTAAAATAGTTATCAATAACATTGTAATTTGGATTGTCTGCAGGAAGTGAAAATGATTGGAATCTAGAAAGAGTAATGATTAGAAAAAAAATCAAGTGGTCTGTTTACTTCCTGCTAAAGACATTCTGCCTGGCTGCCAATTATTGTGTCTGCAGGAAATGAGAATGATTGGAATCTAGAAAGAGTAATGATTAGAAAAAAATCAAGTGGTCTGTTTACTTCCTGCTAACATGTATGTGCGGCTCCATCAACATTTCCCTCCTCCAATACAAAAAAAAATGGTAAAGAATAAATGTGCATACAAATTTTATGTTGTTGTTTGTACCACTTATAATTAATGATGTTGTATAAATTGTCAAGGAGCTAAGTGTTATATATTTTTTGCCAAACATACACTTACTAACTATTTTGAGTTAGTTATCACAAATGTCTAACTTGTATTTTTTTCACGTTTTTTTTTTTGTGGCTGCTTGTCCTGCCCTTTGCCTTTAGCACTGTCATGTTGCCGTGCTCTGGTGGAGCATCTTGGTGATGAGACTGGCATGATATTTGGAGTAGTCGTACCAGAACTGCTGCTTGTTTGCTGTTGGTGCATGCATCTGAGTGTTTCATTCAGGTTAGTGAGGGTGGCATTGAGTTCACGTGAAGTAGGATTTTGATTGTCTACAATTCTGAATAAACTTTCATTAATCTTTTGATTGTTTTGAAAAATGTTCATATAACTTTGCTGTTGTCTGTGCTGTTCTTCCATTAGTCTGTGCTGTTCTTCCATTAGTCTGTGCTGTTCTTCCATTATGCGCTGTAAGTTGCCCATGACCTGTGTGATGTCCGTACGCATGAGTTCCATGGTATTGCCAATTCTGGTTGTTTGTTCATTTTGTCTACTCAGATTTCTTGATATTTTTCTGAGGTGAGATGGTAGGCTTGCAAACATTTGTGTTTTCCTACGCGGCAATCTTCATTAGTGGCCTGCTGTCTAGCCCAAATGGTCCAAAACACCTGATCAAGGCCTTGTGTTACTGGTGTTGTTGGGCTGTGTTGTGGTGGTGGTGTGCTTTGCTGTGGTGGTGTACTCACAGGTGCTGGGGGGCTCATTCCTTGCCTTAATGGCTGCATTTCTAAGATGTTTGTCTCCTCCATGTCACTGTGTTGCTGTTGTTGCGGAGGGATGCTGTTCCCAGGACTAGAAGCTGAAATGTTAAACAAATCTCCGTTAGCTAGCCATATGTTTCAGAAATGTAAACAAATCACTACACATGGAACACATGTCATTCACTGTTGCTTTCAACTATTCTGCCTAGCAACATCATCACTCATAACTTAAATACGTACATATGCCTGTTTGTGGCAAATGTGTCTGGTTACTTAATTGTGAAAGCAAACACTTTAGTTTTATTGTAGCTCACACATACTCCACCATAAAAACACATTGAAATCCATAATGTGTTACCTTATAGCTTTGATCAAACAAACATAGTAATGTTTTTATATATATTTTGCAATGTTACCTCAAACACACATGTGAAATTTGGAAACACAACCTTACTTTTTTGAATTAAAAAAAACATGCTTTTTTGTTGCAGCATCTTACACACAATGTCATACTGTATGGCTTAAGTGGACATACATATCTTTACTGGATGTGCACAAGGCCATTTAGCTTGGATTCCATTTCAGGTTTTACTTACTGCGGTAAGTATCTAAGTTTTTGATGTGTTTTGACTTAATGCGGTTAAGAAAATTTTTGATTACGTTCTGAAATTGTTTACATTTATTTCAGTTTGATACTCACAATCAAGATGAGGGGAGTGTGGATGACGTCTTGGAGGTGTGTCCAAAATTTGGAGTGGGGGGACAGAACATACGGACGATAATCTTCGTGGCGGGGTAGCCTGCTGTGGTTGGCCCGGGACATACGACCTTGCTTTCTTTTCGACCACAGGTTTTTTGTGGTGATGTCTTACAGAAGTCCCACTTCTGCTTCTCCATACTGCTTTTGATGGACCTTTTAATGAAAGTGCAATTTTGTTATGGCCATTCCATTACAAAAATACCCTATACTACAATGGACACTTTACCTGCTTCCGCAGCGTCATCATCATCAGATGTGATAGGAGTTACTGGCCGACGAGTAGTACTGCTTTTTTTAAACACTGTATAAAAAAATATATATATATATATTCATGCTATTGTTGATACATCCACCCATTATGCTTATAAACATTTATTCTTTAAGAAATGCTTGCTTTATTTTTTTTTAAAAAACATAAGGACCGGAAACAAAAAAAAATAAGCATAAAACAATAAACATTGTCCAATAGACATATGCACTATGGAAAAATCAACACAGGAAAACATGTACAGGACACTGACATAGGCCACAAGTAAAAAAAAAAAAACATTACCAACCAAAAACACACACATCTTCATTTTGTATTGAAAGGAAAAATATTACAGATGCCATATATAAATTGCTCTGTGATGTGACACTCCAAACACACATTAACACTATATGAGCCAAACCAAAATGTATAAATATTTTAAAAATTACACTGCAGTGTGGTGTCACGGTACAAATACAAGCTAAAAATTATCAAAGAAATAGTGTTATTTTGTTTAAAAATATTACATTATCTAATAATGACATTACACATGTAAGTGGTTTCCAAACCACTTTCCACTACTCCAGCCTCTAACATGACAACCACTGTTTTTAAAACATTGCACATGGATCACATAAATATAAAACATAGTCACAATTATTTTAAAAAAAGGCCCAAAAGGAAAACATTATTGCAGGACAATTCAGAGACACACCAAGTCCAAACTACACATGCAAAATATCTTTCATAAAAACACATGACATACAATAAAGTACGATGTTACATTGGCTTTTGTATAAAACATTAACCAAAACAATGTATTTGCTGACACACACTTGAAGATGGGAGTAATATGCAACGTCACATGACACACATAAAAAAAAAAAAAAAAAGGACATAGATTGTAAATGCAAATACACATGCTCACCATTCTTCCTGGGCCTATCTGAATCCCGGATATGGGTTGCAGAGACAACTTCAGGAGGTATTACACTCCGCATGGGCTCCTCATACTCCAGATATCTATAGGGCTGCCCACCACCGGTTTATCGAGCCGACTTCGCCTCCTTGGCCATTTTGGACTTGACACGTCGCTTTATGTCATAGTACCGTTTGCGGCACGAGTCCTCCGTCCGCTTGACCACCCCCTCACTATTGACAGTAGCAACAACTTTCGCCACAACACCGTCTTCCTCCATGTTGGCACCTTGGCGGACTCAGGGCCAAATAGCTGCCTCTGATACTTCACCAGCTCACACACCAATGCCACATTTTCAGCAAAACTAAACTTTACATTCCACCCAGTCTTAGTAGTGGTGCGTGGCTGCGGAGCACTCTGACTGTCACTATCACTTGAGGCTGCTGCAGCAACCTCACCCACCTCCTCCACCTCACTAACCTCACTAACACTCACCTCCTCCACCTGACCAACCTCCTCCCCCTCACTCACACCCTCCACCTCACCCACCTCTGAGTCACACATAATTGTGTGTCTAAACAGTTAACACAGAAAAAAAAAGACAAACAACACACTCCTCCACTACCACTACACAACACACACACACACACACACACACACACACACACACACACACACACACACACACACTGACAAGGGACTATAAAGAAAAATAACTTGGACTAAAAATGAAACAAAACCACAAAATACAAGACTACAAGAATGACAAGACGACTTTCAAACACAATACCACACTCAGAAATCGCTATCGACACTCCTCACCAAACCACAAATTCACCTACCTCCACAGCACAACCTCCCTCCTCCTCACCACTAACTAAACCCACGAGGTGCGGACGGTTTGGGGCGTATTTATATGGTTGCGCACAGACACTCCTACCATCTGAAACACAACCAATCACGAACGGGGATGAAAATCGAAACTGAAAGTGAAAATGCGGCCGCGGGAAAAAAAAAACCCTGCCGCGTTTAACTTAGGAAAAAAACCAGCAAATACAACAAAAACACGTACGCAAACGACAATGAAGGCCGTAAGTGTGCAAAAAAACCCCGACTGGCATCGACATCGGAAAACACGAAAACCATAAAGTCGACTGCTTCGTAACTTTGCGTATATGGATTCAAAAAGTTGCATGAAAATGCACCCGATACAAAACGAGTTTAAACACTACACAAACCGAATCAAACACGAATATTAGTAAATATTGCCCTATGAGTTTGTTCCACTTCCTGTGTCTAAGTGGATGGGAGGGGCATGTGACATGTTTTTGCTATAAAGGTGTTCTATGGGTCATTGTGTGTTATGGGCTGCTGGGTGATGACCTGTTGTGAGTTTGTCTGTCCTGACAAAGGCTCATTTGGAGCCGAAACATTGACATGCTACTGATATGCTGTTGTTATCGCTGCTAAACCTCTGATAGAGATGCACCTGTAAGGTACAATAAATCTATAATTGCTTGGAAAGTGGTGAGTGCCTGGACTTCTCTTTGTGTGTATATATATATATATATATATATATATATATACATACTGTATGTATGCATCTAAATCTATAAAAGAGTGTTTCTATTTTTTTTGTTTACAAATAAGTTGTTTATTTACAGTTACCTTCCTATATGTTCTTTGCAGAACTTGAGTGATGGCCTCACATGTCTCAGGTATGTTCTCTCCCAGGGCATGTGAGGATATATCTGTGCTGTATTGCAGATCAGCCAGTGTACATCCAGTTGTCAAGGGTGGTCTTCAGTTTGCCGAATGTCGGGATCCCGGCGCACAGTATACCGGCGCCGGAATCCCGACACACGGCATATATTCTCCCTCGTGGGGGTCCACGACCCCCCTGGAGGGAGAATAAAATAGTGTGGCGCGCGTAGCGTGCCACCGTGCCCGCAAGGGGTTCCTTTGCGCTCGCCACGGTGTCGGTATGCCGGTGGTCGGGCTCCCGGCATCGGTATGCTGGTCGCTGGGAGCCCAGCTGCCGGCATACCATACTACACCCGTTGTCAAGAACTGTAGTGTAGCCACCAGTCTCTACTCAGTTGTAATAGGCCTCCAAAAATAGGTGTCTTGCTTCACCATGGGCAGGGTGACCAGAAGAGAGGAGAAGCTCTTGGAAGATAGGTTCATCCATCTGCAAAAAAGTTCCTAAAGTCATCAGGGTAATTCCCCCTTATCCCCTGGAACATAGGCATATGGGAAAAGGTGTCTCTCCTCCGCAGCTATTCTTTGGTCTAGCAAGGACATATCTTGCTCCTCTTTTTCTTTTTAATTGCCTGTAGTGTTGCCGCCATAACAGTAGCAATATGCGCCAAAGCATTCTTTCTGTTTAAAGCCATGATGGGGAATTAAAACGAACAAAATAATGTATTCCTCGCCCACCACAACAGCAGAAAATTCTGGATCTGATTTCACTAGTTCTCTCCCTTTGTTTTTTTTCTGTAATCATGCCCCTTTCCAACTCTATGGTAATTCTGTTTACATTAGCCATAAATGTAACCCGAACCAGAAAAGTGTGCATGGTGGTACAATCATATATTTTCAAGATTTTGTATGGAAGGGTCGCAAGTAAAATTGTAAAGGTGTCTACGCATGTATCAGCACTGTTTTTTGGACATATGATAGAGAGTGAAGTCGAAACATTGCATCGAAACGCTGATTGTATATACTGTATGTCTACCCACCTTAAGAGTCCATCCACCTGTCAGTGGCATATCTTTTAAATCTTACTGGTAAAAACTTGTGGAAGAATAATCAAGACCACCCAAGCATGTACCTTGCTTAATAGTATACCAGATAAACACATTTCAAACATTAGCACAGTGAAATCCCATTGGCAATGTTTTTGTTCGAGGTATAAGAACATCAAACAAACCCCCAAAACAGCAATTAAAAATAGGAATTTAGTTCATTAAATTTAACTAAAAACTAAGTCTTCTAACTTTCAATAACAAATAGCCATTGGAATATACATATTTTTAAAGACAGAAATGCAATACATGAATAAAAAAAAATAAAAAATGATATACTGTATACCAATATAAACTGATAAATAAAAAAAAATAAAAAAAATACAATAAATAAAAATAAAATAATTGTATTTTTATTTATTTATTTTGTATTAACCTACTGACTCAGGTGTATGTATGTTGATATAAATATACACCTGGCACTGTCACCTTACAAAGTGAAAGCAGCTAGTCTCGGGGGACTGATCCCAGTTCCCCCAAAAATATATAAAGCAAAATCGAAAAATGAGACAGCGCTATTCACTTTGTATAGAAACCTTTTTGTTTACTTTTTTATAAAAAATACAACATAAAAATACAACATATAAATATACAGTACAAATATTATACTATAGCACCGGCCGGTACTGATATTAATCTATTAAGAATTAATTAAAACATCTGCCATATCAAGGCTAAATATTTCCACAGTAAATCAACTTTTTTAACCACCTGTGTTATAGGACTCTATGTCCCTTTAATGGGAGTTCTTATTTATAGAATCACCGTAACACAGTAGTCAAAGATATATATTAATAACCAAATGAACCAATCTCCTTATATACTATCAACACGATGTTAATCAGATAAGTATATATTTTATAGCAATTATCAGTATTATTCTCATAACTATAAATATTGATTCATCATAGCAGTCTGATTATGAAAACATTAAAGATGTAGTAAACGGCACAGCTGTTAATTTATAATCAGCTGTTTTACGATTAATCAAGCAAGGTGTATATATCAGATGAGTCTCTTCTTTTATAATGGTTAAAGTCCATATATTTCAACACAGTCACCTGTTATAGATTAGTATGGTTAATACCACTGATGGATCTCCTTTATAATAATTACCGTCCATACATATTAATCAGTTTAGTTGTTTAGTATCTGCAAGGTGATTAATAATTCAGTTGTTAGCATTTGATTAGACCACAAAGCAACTGATTGATGCAAAATTGAGAGTTGATAATTGATTAGTATTGATTAAAAATTCAGCTGTTAGTATGGATAGAGCCACAATGCAACTGTTTATACTTAGAGAGTCCCAGATTCCACCTAGAGTACCGTATATTAAGTACCCATTATTATACCTCTCCTCAAAATGTTGTAGGCATGGCAGCCGCTCCAACAGGGAATGATGGTGATGGGAATCTATGCAGCACTCTCCAATAGTGAATCTCTCTCCTTATCACAGCTTAAATAATGGGGACGCTTCAATCAGCCTCAGCGGCAGCCGTATAATGTGATGCCCGTCCCAGAAAATCTCTACTCTCCGCTCTCTTCTGCACAGCGTGCGCTGGTGAGAGTCCTTCGGCAAGCCACAATGACAGTAGCGCAGTGAGGTATAGAGTATCCACAATGATCTCCCGAGTCTCCAAACGCGTTTCTCCGTCTACCCTCCGGCTTCCTCAGTGTAAGAGTAGACTGACTCCATTCATTCATCCTTAAATACCGGCTCTCCGGATTCGCGCGTGCGCAATAGTGTATGTGTTTCAAGCCTCATTTCCATCTATATTGAATAGACATACTTTATCCTCTATCCTCTTAATTTCATCTATTTAAATGTCCTAACGAGGACATATCTTCACAGCCAGTATTTTGAATATATTCCTCTATCCACAATGTAGGATATTCTTATTATTGGATGTAAAACTAACTCCCAATTTAAACAATAGACTTTATCTTTCTCAAATAACCTCATGACCCCTAATGATCAAGACTAATTATGGCACTTCTGACCCGCATCTACCGAAAATAGAATAATAATTTAATCCTTGTATAATTTAAATTTCAATTTAATTTAAATATAAATATAAATTTAGGGCTTTTTTCCCCTCCCCCCCCCCACTATATACCCCCATATCTTTACTTACTCTATATTAATAATCTATTAATCCATTTATATATTTAAATCATGAATGCGACATTTATATCATTTCCCCAGAATATATGCGTACAGATATTATTGTTTTTTTTATTTATATTATATAGCATAGATTAAGTCCGTGATCATTACCCTATAGATAATCCACATATAATAACATTGTACAACTGGTCTTGCTCAATATATATATATGTATATAGTAACATATTTACCAATTTAGCATATTAGACATCTATACCACATCAGAACCATTAAATAATTTTCTGAAAAATACTAAATTAACTCAATAATTTTATTGCTTCACTCGATCTAAATTCCATTAAGTTCAACTGTATCATTCAATCCATTTGGCACAAGAGTATCCATTTTGTATATCTAATATGCTTCTCTCCTACATAATTGATTAAATCGATCCCCTCCTCTTGCAGTATTTTTAATTTGTTCCACTGCTATCATAGTACAATCATCAAAATTATAAGACTGACAGTGTGCAACATGGCTAGACAATGGGTGTTTCGCTCCCTTTGAGACATTTCTTCTATGCTCCATATATCTAATATGCATAGTGCGTATGGTCCTCCCGATGTATTGTCTACCACATTTACATGTAATCAAATATATAATATATGTCGAACTACAGTTAAGGAACTCCTTTATCTGGAATACCTCACTAGTATTATTCGAAGTATATGTTGTACTTTTCCTTGGTACATTTTTACATGATAAGCAATTAGATTTACCACATTTATGAAATCCAGTTGGTTTTACAGGTATCCACATATTAATTTTAGGTTCCATTACCCCTCTTTTAAAATGGCTTGGTACCAGAATGGAACGTAGGTTTTCAGCCTTACGAAAAATCATACCTCCTCTATGATCTAGTTGTGGTTTAAGAACTTCATCTAACATCAATAAAGACATATTACGTTTTATGGTTTGTTGGATCTGATGTGCACAACTATTATATTGGGTGACAAATAACATATTTTTTTTTGAATCTCTCACCCTACTATTTTTTCTTTCTTTTTCTTTTGGTTTAAGTAGTAAGGCCCTGTCAAGCTGTTCTACTTCCAACATTGCTTCCTCTAACAATGTGGGTGGGTATCCCTGTTCTAAGAATGATGTCATAAGAGTTTTAGCTTGTGTTCTATACGTTGTCACTGATGAACAATTTCTTCGGATCCGGACAAATTGACCCCTAGGAATATTTTCCTTCCACTTCTTTTTATGGGAACTACTTTACTGTAAATAATTATTTTGATCCACCTGTTTGATAAATGTTTTAGTAGTCAAATTTCCATCTTCTACCGCTAGTGCCACATCAAGGAAATTCAATTCTATATTACTATATGTACAAGTGAATTTTAATCCATATTTATTCTTATTTAAACCTTCCGTAAAATTAATCAAGTGTTCTACAGTGCCCCCCCAAATTATAAATAAATCATCTATAAAACGGCCATAGTACACCAGATCCACGCCAAGTTCACCCCCCCACACATGTTGGTCCTCAAAGACCCCCATGTATAGGTTGGCTAGGCTCGGCGCGAATCTGGCCCCCATAGCCACACCTAGTGTCTGCAAATAATATTGTGAATCAAATAAAAAATAGTTGTGTGTTAATATAAATTTAATAGATTTAAGTAAGAAGGCACGTAGATGGTCCGAGATCCCATCATGTAATAAATATTTTTCTACTGATGGAAATGAGGCTTGAAACACATACACTATTGCGCACGCGCGAATCCGGAGAGCCGGTATTTAAGGATGAATGAATGGAGTCAGTCTATTCTTACACTGAGGAAGCCGTCGAAGCCGGAGGGTAGACAGAGAAACGCGTTTGGAGACTCGGGAGATCATTGTGGATACTCTATACCTCACTGCGCTACTGTCATTGTGGCTTGCCGAAGGACTCTCACCAGCGCACGCTGTGCAGAAGAGAGCGGAGAGTAGAGATTTTCTGGGACGGGCATCACATTATACGGCTGCCGCTGAGGCTGATTGAAGCGTCCCCATTATTTAAGCTGTGATAAGGAGAGAGATTCACTATTGGAGAGTGCTGCATAGATTCCCATCACCATCATTCCCTGTTGGAGCGGCTGCCATGCCTACAACATTTTGAGGAGAGGTATAATAATGGGTACTTAATATACAGTACTCTAGGTGGAATCTGGGACTCTCTAAGTATAAACAGTTGCATTGTGGCTCTATCCATACTAACAGCTGAATTTTGAATCAATACTAATCAATTATCAACTCTCAATTTTGCATCAAACAGTTGCTTTGTGGTCTAATCAAATACTAATAACTGAATTATTAATCACCTTGCAGATACTAAACAACTAAACTGATTAATATGTATGGACGGTAATTATTATAAAGGAGATCCATCAGTGGTATTAACCATACTAATCTATAACAGGTGACTGTGTTGAAATATATGGACTTTAACCATTATAAAAGAAGAGACTCATCTGATATATACACCTTGCTTGATTAATCGTAAAACAGCTGATTATAAATTAACAGCTGTGCCGTTTACTACATCTTTAATGTTTTAATAATCAGCCTGCTATGATGAATCAATATTTATAGTTATGAGAATAATACTGATAATTGCTATAAAATATATACTTATCTGATTAACATCGTGTTGATAGTATATAAGGAGATTGGTTCATTTGGTTATTAATATATATCTTTGACTACTGTGTTACGGTGATTCTATAAATAAGAACTCCCATTAAAGGGACATAGAGTCCTATAACACAGGTGGTTAAAAAGTTGATTTACTGTGGAAATATTTAGCCTTGATATGGCAGATGTTTTAATTAATTCTTAGTAGATTAATATCAGTACCGGCCGGTGCTATAGTATAATATTTGTACTGTATATTTATATGTTGTATTTTTATGTTGTATTTTTTATAAAAAAGTAAACAAAAAGGTTTCTATACAAAGTGAATGGCGCTGTCTCATTTTTCAATTTTGTTGATATAAATGTCTACAGTGCTTAAAAATTCATCCAGTATTCCAGCAAAATACAGCAGATGTACGTATATGCAGAGTGATTAATTTTCCATTTGTTTAGCAGAGAGATAGGTGTAATTTTCCACATAAGGGGGGTACACATGGAGAGATCAGTGCTTAAATTCTAAGCAATCTGACTAGATTGCTTTGAAATTAAGCATGGATCCCTCCGTATGTATGCTCCACAGAGATAGCTATCGCCAGTGCTAGATTGGCCTGCATGCAGGCACAATCTAGCATGTCGCTCATTTCACCACTGGGTGAAATGAGCGCCCCGCGTCCGCCCCCCCTCGCTCAGCACACATCGCGCTGTGCTGAGCGGGGAGAGAGATGTGTGCTGAGCGGTCACTGATAGATCGCTCAGCACACATGTCTCCCCGTGTGTACAGGGCTTTACTATAAACGGCTACAGTACCAATCCCACAGTTATTTTCCAATCTGGTATAGCATATGTCCTGTATGTAAAGGCAGTGTTTGAACACAATTTTTACAAACCCCATATTGTATTAAATCTGTTGGGACTATATGTGCTGGCTGGCCAGAGCTTGCTGTGATGTGGTACTACCCAGTGTTGAATAAGAATGGCTCATTTTACTGAATCAGCTCCCCAGTTATGGCAATGAACTTACAGTATCACTTTCTTTTGATTTCTGCATATAGGCACACCTGGAAATACACTGTACAAATTTCAGTAGTGGGGGCCCCCACCAGCCTTAATCCGACCTGAGTGTAAGTAATTTTCCACGAGTGAACTTTCCAAGTTTTTCCCACATATTGCACAGGCCTGCAATATTGGGGTGTTTGAAACTTGTCAACAAATTGATGACTGATTCTTATGGTTTTTGGCATGTTCAAACATAACCACCAAATTTCTGTATCATGTAAGGTCGCAAAGTGAATGAAAAAATATGGGGAAATAGCATAATAATGCGTATTCTCGTTAAAATATATTTATTTGTACAATACATTAAAAATAGTTTTATGTTCAAAATTATTGATAGAAATCCATAATGACATTTTAAAAAAACATTAAAAACAGTTTTATGCACGTTTACAAGTCCTTTTACTGGCTTTTCCTTTTTCCCCTCAAAGCTCCTTTTGATACTTTTTCACTTGTAGATAGCTTGCGGCTCTTTTCTGTACTGCATCACCCAGTAGTCTGCAATCATGTTGACCTTCCACCTACCCTGGTATCTGTGTTCCATCTTCTTGCTATCTTAATAAACTCTTCCCCCTAGCTTAAAATTTTCAAGGAAATTCTTTTCTCTTTATGATGACTCGTGGCACCTACTGTAAATAACCGTACAGCCAACCCCACCCCTCCCCCCTATTACCCATCTTTGTTCTCAGAATGCTGCATCTTTAAAACGTGATCAAATAATAGTATAAAATAGGTTCTCAAAAGGCTATACTGACATTTTTGTTTTAAAGCTTAATACATTTAAATCTCGGACGAGCCCCCTCCTCATTGTTTTCATTCCTTGTCGATCACTTTTGGTTTTTTTTTTTTCTTTCTTTTGTAATAAAGTCTGTTTATCTGTGAAAAAAAAAGTTTAATACAATCATTCTGGAAATATTGAGATTGAAAATTTGAGTTTGCGGAATAATGGTATGTGATGGAACTTTTTTAGTATGTTTTCTGAAAATTTCACCCAAAAACCTACACAAATCATCTTTTTGTTTACAAATATCCATGGCTGACCTGTGATTTAGAAAACCTCTGCTCCAGGAATCACTCAAAATATGACAAATTATCAGTAGTTATTGATTCACTCATTTTTTTATGGCTTGTATTTTGAAGCAGTGATGTGGGGTGAGGTCATAGGTTGGGAAGGCACTGATTTTATATATATATATATATATATATATATATATATATATAAAATCAATGCAACACTCAGCACAGCGGCCCCCTGTCTCACCTGGGTGTCCGGGACAGTGTAGGCACCTGGGATTGTGCCGCTGCTGGCTGGGAGGGCGGAGGAAGGAGAGGGAAGAGCGCTGTCCTCCGTTGCTGCTGCATGCACCACAACACCGCTGCTTTCAGGGCCACCACTGCTATAGCCATGACAGCTCCAACATCAGTCACCACCGGGTCCCACCGCCGCGTATTGGTGATTGGACAGCAGGTCCAGCACTGGATCTGCTGTCAAATCACATCTGCCTCGCTGACATGGGTGTGGTGTCCCTATCAATGAGGCACTTGTAGAAGTGCCGCTTTCACCATTTTTTTAAAATGGGCTTTTACAGCCCAAGTGCTTGGCCCCGCCCCTCGCTTAATCCTGTTTGTATTGCCAAAGGGAGGCACCGGTATTGGTGCCTCCCAAACCAATTTAAGGTATTAAAATAAATTGCATAATATAAAGATGATACTTATAACACAAAATATGTGCCACTGCCTCCCTTGCCTCCCCTGACTGCACGTCCCTGTTTTGAAGGGATATTAGTAAAAGTATTAGTACTGCAAAATGGCATTTATGATAGTGGGAAAAATGCAGGTTCTTCGTATATAGCACATTTATATAAGCTATAAATCAATGAACAGTAAGACAAACATGTGACACTGAGGGCCTGACTCTGAGGTGGGAGTAATGCAAAAAAAAAATAAGTATCTGTGCACCTGGGTGACTATGTGGCACTGCAGTTGGGGCTAATTTAAAAATGTGCAGAGAAATTTTGATTTCAGAGGTGTCTGTCCAAACTCAAATCTAAATTGCAGTATACAAATAAAGCTGTCCAGTATTTGTGGGCTACACGTAAAGGCAGCCAGTATTTACCCTGCATGTAAAAATAATAAATGTATTTGCACTCCTTGCATTTCAACATGGTTTGTGAAAGTGCAGAGTTATTTATTTGTTTGTTTTGTTTTACTCCCGCCTCAGAATCAGGCTCAAAGTATCTCTTTTGGGGTCTGAGTCATGGTTGTTAGTAAAGCAAATTATCAAGTAACTGGGAAAAACCATGTGCACTGCAGGTGGGACAGATGTAACATGTGCAAAGAGAGTTAGATTTGGGTGGGTTATATTGTTTCTGTGCTTGGTAAATACTGGCTGATTTATTTTTACACTGCAATTCAGATTTCAGTTTAAACACACCCCAACCAAATCTGTCTATCTCTTCACATGTTACATCTGCTCCATCTGCAGTTCAACATGGTTTTGCCCAGTTGCTTGATAATTTGCTTTACTTACAAACATGAATCAAGCCTATATTATTAGTGTTAATGCATGGATTTGTATGCTCTAACTTAGGTTTTAGGATTTCTGGAAATGCATCTTAGGGATCTGCATGTTAGCACCCTCTGTATGAATCATTAAAAACATTTTTTGGGTGGAAAATAATGACTTTTAAAATGTACAAAAAAAAGGAAAAAATTGAAGTCGTATCAAAAACAACATAAACACTTAAAGTAATAAAAAAATAAAGGACCAACAGGCAAAGAAAAGACATGCAAAGGCAAAATAAAAAGCTATTAAAAAAACAAGAGTAGTAGGCACTGTAATTAAGCATGTCGGTCAAGATGCATACTTGGAAAATTCAGCCATTATCCTTAATTGGTTACAAGGCACAATAATACCTATGGCTACATGCATTTTCAAATAAGGTTTCACCTGGGCACTTATATGGAACTACTTGTGAGTAATACCACTTAGGTGGACCAGTACATGTGTACTTTAACACCTCACTTATAGGCAGAGGCATAACTTGGGTTTCTGGTGCCCAGAGCAGATAAAGATGGTGCCCCCTCAAAAAACTATGTGCGCGTGCCAAAAAATGGGCATGGCTACATGTTGGAGGGGCATGGCCACTGAAAATGGGGTGTATCAACATGACACGCAACCCATTTCTAATCACTCACATTCCTTAACATTCCATATGCACTTTACCCATGTGATGGTTCCTTACAATGGGGAACCTCTGAAGAAATGTATCCTCCCTGGGAAGACGGCATCTTCTGTTGGTATTCACTATTAATGTAGGAAATCACATCCTCCGGAATATGCCTGTTAGTAAAGAAATATTACCAAGGTCATCGGCATACAACAGTGGTTCAACCAGACTTGTGCCCCCTGTTTCACTTCCTGCCCCTGTGTCTCTCACTCACACCATCATCTCACCCTGTGTCTCTCAGCCACACCATCCCCCCCTGTGTCTCTCAGCCACACCATCTCCCCCTTGCATCTTTCAGCCACACCATCTCCCTCTTGCATCTCTCAGACACACCATCTCCCCCTTGTGTCTCTCAGCCAAACCAACTCCCCCTGCATCTCTAAGCCACACCAACATCTCCTTCCTGCATCTCTCAGCCACACACCCCTGCCTTTGTCAGTGACACCATCATCTCCTCCCTGCATTGCCTCTCAGCCCCACCATCTTCCCCTGTCTCTCTCAGTCACACCATTATCTCCTTCCTGCATCTCTCAGCCACACTATCTACCTCTTATGTCTCTTAGCCATGCCATTATCTCCTCCCTGCTTCATCTCCACCACCTGCATTGTCTCTCATCACACAATCATTTCACCCCTGCATCGTCTCTCAGCACACCATCATCTCCTGCCATCAACTCTGAATTACCCCTTGTGTCTCTAGCCATCCCCTTCACTCTGTGGGGTAAATTTACTAAGATGGGAGTTCTATTTAAGATGGGATGTTGCCCATATCAACCAATTAGATTTTACTTCTTATTTATCTAGCACCTTCTAGAAGATAATACCTGAAATTTTATTGTAGCTATGAGCAGCATTACATCTTAAATAGAACTCCCATTTTAGTAAATCTACCCCTCCCTTCACTCTTTGTCAAACAGCCTCTCTCGCTTCATTTTGTGTTTCTCTGTGTGCCTACATTTTAATTCTATGTCTCTGTGACTCTCTCCCTCCCCCTTCATTCTATATCTCTCTGTGTCCCTCTCCCCCTTTCATTCTATCTAGGGTATTCAATTATCCGCAAATTCGCGGCAATTTTTCGCCTGAAAATTTTTTGCGGCAATCGGCCGAAAATTGCCGCGAAAACGCTCCATTTTTCGACCTATTCAATTCCGACCGGGTTTCACGTGAAAATTCTTGCAGTGAAAAGTGCAGGTGAAAATGGGGAAATCAGCCTGTACCCCAAAAAATGCTAAACTAACATAGGAAAACAGAAGAGAAGTGTGTTAGAGATCACATTAGAGAGTTTTTGGGGACTTAAATTGTGTTATAAAAAGAAAACTGTGTATCCCGCACAAAACATAAACAATAATAAATGAATACAATGTATTTTAAACCAGCAATTACAGTAATTTACTTATATTCATTTAGTATCACAGCTGGAGGTGCTCCACGGAACTGAATATCACATACTCCAAAACCGGAAACCCAGAGGTGGTTTCACAAAGAAAAAAAGTTCCTTTTGTGGAGCACTCTTTTATGTAAGTAATTGATAGATGATTTTAATAAAACATAACTTTTAATCACTATTATTCATAAAACCTTTCTAGACATGATCATGCAATACATTTATAATTATAATGAAAAAAGTATTAATAATATATATACGCTCACCAAAATAATATTGGTAGTGGTGATAATTTAAAGCATCAAAAGGTAAAATACCTATAACACATCTACACACCGATAATTTTACTGAGGTTTAGGAGCTTTGAATGCTATTTCATAATCATCTCCAGCTGCTGATACCCTTGTAAGTAATCCTAGTTGTTTCTCATATAATTCCTTCATATGATACCTGTTAGTAACTTAGCGTGGTTCTAGACATTAGACCGTGGGTACTGCTTTGGGGCATGCTATCATAGTTTGGATGTTAGACATGCACCCTACCCTGGAGATTTATGTTACTACTTATAAACAATTGCTATGGTAACATAACCAAATGTCCTCTCTCTATATCCTCTCCCTTATTAACTGTCAGGTACAAATAATGATGAACACACTGGGGATAGAAAGGAACAGCGTGAAGGTATGCCACCCCTTCTACTGCCGCCGTCTTCCGTGAGCGGACGGGGGTGAGAGCGGGATCGGCAAACGCTGTTCACGATAGAGAGATGCAGTGATACGCCCTGAGTCCTCCGTTTGCGGTGTTAGATGGTCCTGATTACACTAGGCATAGCGGGAACCAAATTCGCCACCGGGAGGAGGGCAGACACCGAAAGTAAATAGGATAGATACATACATCACATGTTAATTGCTAAACTCCTTGATAGGTCTAATGTTGTTATAATCAATTGCTTAACACATAGTTTGAAGGGCTTAATCACCTGTGAGGCTCACAGGTGATTAAGCCCTTCGTGGTGAAACGCGTTCTGGCCGTTTGCTGATTCCCCGCTGCAGGGGGAACAGCCTGCACACATCCACACCCTCCAGCTAAAAGAGTCAGGTACCCTGTCCTTTCAGGTGTCTTCTCCTCTCCCGGCGGCGCATTTTGGTCCCTGCAATGCGGTGAGTAACCAGGGCCACCTAACACCGCATACGGGAGTAGGGCTGTACACTGTATCTTTCTCTCCGGCCAGCGTGCCTGCAAGCTCCGCTCTCACCTCCGTCCGCTCATTGAAGACGGAGGCAGCAGAAAGGGCTGCAGACTCTCACGCTGTCCCTAATTTTCAAACTATGTGTTAAGCAATTGATTATAATCTTGCCAGGGATACAGTGTTACACACTCTCCTTAATTATTCTAAGGCACAACAGTTAACCCATTTCATATTGATATCCAGTAATTTAACATCACTTCTGGTATACACCCTAAAACTCTTTAGTGTGGTGGATCAGTAATGTAATCAGTTGATATAACCAACATTAGACCTATCAAGGAGTTTAGCAATTAACATGTGATGTATGTATCTATCCTATTTACTTTCGGTGTCTGCCCTCCTCCCGGTGGCGAATTTGGTTCCCGCTATGCCTAGTGTAATCAGGACCATCTAACACCGCAAACGGAGGACTCAGGGCGTATCACTGCATCTCTCTATCGTGAACAGCGTTTGCCGATCCCGCTCTCACCCCCGTCCGCTCACGGAAGACGGCGGCAGTAGAAGGGGTGGCATACCTTCACGCTGTTCCTTTCTATCCCCAGTGTGTTCATCATTATTTGTACCTGACAGTTAATAAGGGAGAGGATATAGAGAGAGGACATTTGGTTATGTTACCATAGCAATTGTTTATAAGTAGTAACATAAATCTCCAGGGTAGGGTGCATGTCTAACATCCAAACTATGATAGCATGCCCCAAAGCAGTACCCACGGTCTAATGTCTAGAACCACGCTAAGTTACTAACAGGTATCATATGAAGGAATTATATGAGAAACTACTAGGATTACTTACAAGGGTATCAGCAGCTGGAGATGATTATGAAATAGCATTCAAAGCTCCTAAACCTCAGTAAAATTATCGGTGTGTAGATGTGTTATAGGTATTTTACCTTTTGATGCTTTAAATTATCACCACTACCAATATTATTTTGGTGAGCGTATATATATTATTAATACTTTTTTCATTATAATTATAAATGTATTGCATGATCATGTCTAGAAAGGTTTTATGAATAATAGTGATTAAAAGTTATGTTTTATTAAAATCATCTATCAATTACTTACATAAAAGAGTGCTCCACAAAAGGAACTTTTTTTCTTTGTGAAACCACCTCTGGGTTTCCGGTTTTGGAGGACTTAAATTGTGTGAAATGGCGGTTATATGCATTTTTTTTTAAAATGCAAAAAAATGATAGAAAGCAAGTTTTTTTGAGCAAAATAAATGCTCTCACTAAATTTGGGGTACATGAAAATGGGTATAAGTATATATTTGGGTCATTTTAGGGTACTTTAAAAAAAAAGTGGAAACAGACCGATTACTCCCATCTGCAAGCCTAAAAAACACCTGTCCCACTCATAAAGCACCCCAATATACCTGTCCCATACCTTGAACCCCAATTTCCATCACTTTTTACTTTTTCACCCCAAAAATGACGTCATTATTGGCCAATTAAAAATAATTAAAAACTTCAACGTGCCTAATTAGTCATAAAGGGGGGTGTCCCAGGAGTTCTGTACCATATCCAAACATTTTTACCTTAAAATAGTGACTTTTCCCAACTTTTCACCTGCTTCAGAGAAGGTGAAGTGAAATTAGTGAAAACATGATCACCGATAAATTTTCCAGGATAATTGAATAGGCTGTAATTGCATTTCACGTGAAAAGTACGGTTTTTCACCCGAAAACCGGACTTTTCACGTGAAAAGTACGTTATCACTGCTAATTGAATATGGCCCTATGTCTCTCTGTGTGCCCCCCTTTATTCTATGTGTTTCTGTGTCTCTCCCCCCTTTAGTCTTTGTCAATATTCCGACAGCGGCATCCCACCCGCCGGAATGCCGGCAGTGGGGCGAACGCAAAGAGTCCCCTTGCAGGCTTACTTCGCTCGCAACACTGGGGGCTCGGTGGCTTGCTGCACTCGCCACAGGAACTATTCCCACTCTATGGGTGTCGTGGACACCCATGAGTGGGAATAGTCCTGTTGCACCGGGATTCTGGCTGTTGGTTTTGTTGGCTGTCAGGATCCTGCCGTCGGTATTCTGACTGCTGAGATCCGGACAGCAGGCAAATTAAATGCATCGCTCCCCTTCATTCAATGTCTCTCTGTGTCCCCCCCTTCATTCTATGTCTCTTTGTGTCTCCTCTTCATTCTATGTCTCTCTATGTCTGTCCCCCTCACCTTCATTCTACAATATGTCTCTCTGTGTCTCCCACCCTTAATTTTATTTCTCTCTATATGTCCACCCCCCCTTTTATTCCATGTCTCTTGGCATGTCTCTCTTTGTCTCTGTCGCTTCTCCCCTCCCCACCCTCTCCATCTGGGAGCTGGCGAGGATGGTGAGGCCAGGCAGCAGGCACCGGAAGACACCACAGCAGGGGCTGAAGGAAGCATGACATGACACTGGCGTCGTGGTCATGCTCTGGATCCTGGCAGTAGCCCTTGCTTGGTGGTGCAATAGTGGGCGGTTTGGCACAATGGTGGCAGGTGGTGCAGGTATGATGCCCTGGCTGGTTGTGCATTCCTCTACTGGGCCTGTAATGGTGCCCAGTATATATGCCTTGCTCGCCCCCCCTAGTTATGCCAATGCTTATAGGTTTTGCTGTCACAATCCCCCGAATATGCTTTTTCAAATGTAGGCAAGTATGCAGTACTGTATTAGCATTTGAACAACAAAAATCATATGGTATTGAGCATGAGGCCTTATAGAATGAATTAGTTGGATTTACAGTAAATACCCCTTGATTAGGACAAAAATATAAATTTTATTAACATTTGAAAAATGTATCAAGCAGCGTTACACCACACCGAAGCACTAATCATAAAAAAACAATTATTATGTAAAGCTACCTGATGTGTTAATTTAACATTATGCAATCAAACGCACTCCCACTGATCAGTCATGCAGTTCTTACATTTATAAAATATCACAAAGTTCAAAAAAGTCTTTCTCTTGTAGCAAATAAGTTTTACAACTCATAATCCATTCCAAGTGTTTTAAGTAACTCATTGTCCTTTTTCCTGGTTTTGAATGCTTTAGATGACAGCAGGGGAGCAGGATCTCAGTCACGGTACTGACTGCCTGCATCTGGAGTCTCTCAGGAAGGAACATATTGAACCCCCAACCCCTAAGTACATGCCTACTCCTTGCATTGGAACTCTTCCATTTGCTGAGTGCCCAGTTCTTGTGCAATTTGGTCTCTGTAAAAATTATGGGTAAGTTATTTCATATTTGTGTAATTAAAGTGTGAAGTTATAAAAACTAAAATGGGACAAAATTAACCCCCCAAATTTATGTAAAGTATGTATATTACCTAGAGATGTGCAGGTTTGGTTTTCTGAAATCCAATCCAACTTGAATTTTGTTTATCTGAGTACCTCTGAGCCTTGGCTTTAGTTTTCCAACCATTGCCCAGATTCCAAAACAAGGCAAAACATCATCTTTCTGGTATCGGATCTTGTGTGGTTTGGATTCTTTAAAAGTCTCTCCCACTGTGATTTGGGTGCCATTTCAAACAGGACACCGGGGGATTAGGGTGGGCTGTGGGCTGCATCACTAAGTAAATGTCAGTGAATGGTTGTGGGTTGAAACTAAGCACTGTGGTGGCAAACTCTGAAGGGCTATGGGCTGCAGAACTAAGAAAATTGTGTCAATGAAGGGCTGAGAGCTGCAGCACTAAGAAGACTGTGTCAGTGAATGGCTGTGGGGTTCAAGCACTACTGTGGCACTACTGCTGTGGATGTGTGAGGCTTTGAAGGGCTGTGGGGTCCAGCACTGTAATGTGTTGTTCAGTGCAGGCACACATAACTAAAACTGTCAAATAATAAAGTTTATAAGGTGCTGTGAGATGCAGCAGTGTGTAAAAAAACAAACCCAAACTTATGTGCATTGTTCAGGTATTGTATTGTAAAATAATAAGTTACCATTCATTAGGTGCCAGTGTGCCCCCATTACTATAAGCACAGTCGCAATGGATATATATCAGTCAATAGAAGAGCAGGAGTAGCAAACCATTACTAGTGCTGCTTCTGCTGCCAGTCATGATAATACTTCAACATCTACTAAAGGTGATCCAGGGGATACAAAATGTAAGAAATGGCACTTGAAATCGAAATATTTCATAATGTTAAAGAAAACATCACCTCTAATAATAAAGGGAACATTTACAGCGGAAAAACAAAAGAATTGGCAACATGCCATACACTACACACTGTGACAAGAAAAGGCTCAGTCCATGGGCTTTCTTTGAATGTGTTGGTCTTGCTAGTGCTGCTACTATTTCATACAGTAGAAGAATGCCCATTGCAGAAGCTGAGGCCAAACGCAGTCAGGCATCTTCTTTCTCATATGATGATGATGATGATGCAACACCTTCTCGCTCTGAGTCTACTACAGGTGTCATCTTTAAAACAGACAAACCATTGCTCAAAAAACCCACTAAGACTGAAGGACAAACTGTGTGTTCACAAATCCCTAAGAAGAGTCTATGGGTTTCCATGTTAGTTAGGTGTGAGCCTGACATTTCTGACATTGTACTAATAGAGACGCCTACTATCACCATTTCTGCACCCTCAGAAAATGTGGGGATGAGCAGGACAAGTAAAGATGGTGACATAAAAATTAAAAATGCTACTTTGGAAATGCAACAGGATTAGGGGAATATTTGTGTATCTGAAGCTAATGAGGATGTTGATGATGAGGATGTTGATGACGTTGTGTGTATTAAAGTAACTCAGCCAATAGTGGAAGCAGTTCTTGCCCATGATAAAATAAAGGTCATTGTAATGCCTGTGTATAAGACCAAAAAGCCACCTCTTGTATGTGGAAATATTTTTACCCAAATCCTGACATTTGTCAAGCCCTCTTTACCATTTGTGAATCCGGAGTGAGTACAGGTAGGGACGCTAAGCATTAAGAAACCTACTCCCTGTTATGTCATTTGAAGCAAGTTAATGCAAAGTATTTTGTAAAATCTGAAAAATCCAGTAAGATAATACCAAGCAGTCCAACATCAGCTAGTTCCCAGCTTTCAGCTAGATCCCAGAACATACAATCTCCTTGCCAGCACCTTCATCATCAAACTCATTAATGATTGGAAGTAGTCCTGCAAATAATTTGCAAAGGCTAAGTGACTCCTTCCCCATCCAGGATTCCCAGAAGAATCCTTGCATGCTAGGGCTGCTGCTACTGGGGGTGACTCTTCATCCCAGAATACTGTAGGAAAAGAAGACTAGTAGTTTCAAACAACAATTGACTGTGAAACAATACTTTGCAAAAGGAAACAAGTTTGAACTGTGCCATCCAGTTGCACAATGAATCACTGAAGCCATGATTGCTATGCTAGTATTAGATCTGTGTCCAATATTGCCATTAATACATCTGGCTTTAAACAGTTAATTAAAGTACTGTATCCATGCTACCAAAATCTTGGTTACATTTAACCAGGACATAAATTCCTGGCCTGTATAGAGAGGTTTAAAACAACCCCTAATTCTTGAACTAGAAAATTACATTGTACCAACTATCCGCTTAACCACACACATGTGAAAAAGTGGTAGTGATGAAACTAATGTTTACATGACTACGACAGCCCACTTGGGTGTATCACCTTCAGCAGTAGCAGCAACACCATCAGCAGCTGTATGTAACACAAAAAGCCAGGAGATGAAATGAAGCTATTCGCTAAGTACTGTACGTTAACTTGTAGATCAAGTTCTGTATTCGATTTGCGGGGACCATAGGGTTGTTAACATCTTGCAATCAGAGCGGTACATTTTGGCAACCATGCTTGATCCTAGATTTATGGCAAACTTAATGTCTTTTTTTCCAACTGACACAGATTTAAAAGATGCAAAGAGCTCTTTGTGAGCAAGTTGTCAGTTCAAGTGGCACATAACATGGCAAAGGATGAGAATGAATCAACTTAGTGCACTAACATGAGTGAAACATTTGGTCAGGCTTCGCTTTACTTAAGCTGCCCATAAATAGTGTGTTTAGCACAGCCGGGAACCCTGTGAGATATCTGTATAGGAGGCTACAGTACTTCTTAAAAATGTGTAGGGTGAGTGGGCCCAAGGACAATTCCATCTTGTACCAATTTCCATAATGGGCTGTATTTTTGGGAGGCATTGGTGATTGTCTTTTTTTGCATAGACAAACATTTTTGGTTATTGCTTTAATACATTAGTAATTTGCAACAAATTTCTAAACAGAAATACTGTAACTGCTGTGTGTTTGTGCAGATGCTCAGTTGCTTAGTTTAGCCAGCCAGCCTTTGGTTTATATTGGTGAATAACATAGTATGCTGTGAGGTCGTGGAAATTGACTGGAATATAATGATATTGAAATTAATAATACCGTGGGAACAAAAACAGGCCCAAATTAAATATTACAAAAAAATCCAGAACCAAAACCAAGTCCAAAACACATGATGGTGGTTTTGCCAAAACCAGAAAAAAAACAAAATACAGAGGGTGGCTTTTGGCAAATCAAAACACGGCGGTCCACGCACATAACTTGAACTGAACTTGGCAGCATCACTTCATCATGTTTCTTTCACTAGTAGGGAGAAGTTACGTTGGGAATTCTGTGTAAATTAAGTTTGGCTGCAGTACTGCCCATTTCACTGTGGGTCTGAAGTCTGGCAATTATATCGTTTTTCGTATTTAGCTTTGCCATTATGCAGAACAATTAATGCCAAATTTTCACTCAGAATTCCGCAGTCAAACGCAGGATGAGGTAGATATTCCACATTTTGAAAATGTCTCAACTTTTATTTTCAGATACCAAACTATATAATACAGATTTTGTTTACAGCTGATGATCTTTATTTTTCCACTGATCTCCTGCCCTAAATGCAGAATACCTGTTACAGCAACTTCACCCTTCACTGCACCAGCGGCCCCCTTCCTCAAGAGGTCTTGTAGTGGAATGAACCAGTCAGTGTCCATGGCACGATTCAATCATCTGATGTGTACATTAGATGTGTACATAATTTGTGCCACAGAAAAGTTTAGTGCAGAAAAAAACAAAAATAAAATAACCTTGCCAATATTATACAAAGGGTTTACTGCAAAGAAGCCAGAAAGAGGAAGCAACATTTTCAATAAAAGATGTGAGATTACTGAAAGTGATGCAAAGATGAACGCAAATCAGTAAGCAGCTGTACTTGCTCCTGCATCGCGTTCATGGAGATATATGTGTATATTGGCCTATGGGGGTAATTCTGAGTTGATCGCAGCAGCTAGTTTGTTAGCAATTGGGCAAAACCATGTGCACTGCAGGGGGGCAGATATAACATGTGTAGAGAGAGTTAGATTTGGGTGGGTTATTTTGTTTCTGTGCAGGGTAAATACTGGTTGCTCTATTTTTACACTGCAATTTAGATTTCAGTTTGAATACACCCCACCCAAATCTAACTCTCTCTGCACATGTTATATCTGCCCCTCCTGCAGTGCACATGGTTTTGCCCAACTGCTAATAAAATTGCTGCTGCGATCAACTCAGAATTAGGCCCTATATACAGAGTTACAAGTCAAAAAACCAGTGTATTTACACATGCACACAATTCTGCAGGAGTCACAATTCTTACGGCATCCACTTACTGAACTATGTGATATCGCAAAGTTACTACCAGGTTACACCTTTAAATGCGATTTGAGATGCGATTTATCTTCCTATGACTGCATTGCCTATATTTGGAGCAAGCACAATGTGAAAACGTACAATGGAGGATATGTATCAAGCACTGGAGAAAGATAACTTGCAGAGAGATAAAGTACCAGCCAATCAGCTTGTACCTGCCATGTTACAGGCTTTTGAAAAATGACAGTTTACATTCTCTCTCCCCACTTTATCTCTCTCCGTGGCTTGATAAATCTCCTACAATATACTGTACTTTTGACAAACCAACTTGCACTAATCTGTGCACCAGATGTGGTTTGTACGCGTAGGGTAAGGGATGCCAGCAGTTAGCATACCAACGTAGGGATTCCGCCTGCTAGAATGCCAGCAGAACTTGCCACAGGTTATATTCCCACTCTATGGATGTCGTGGACACCCATGAGTGGGAATAGCCCATATTAGCCGGGATTCCAGCTTGCGGTTTTGTCAGTGGTCGGGATTCCGACTGCCGGCAATGTAACTACATCCCGTTTGTACAAGCACGTAATATGATTTAATCTGAAATTGTTAAATAACTTTACAATTCACAAAATATAAACAAAATATTTTAAAAAGTTACAGAACTTAGGGCCTAATTCAGAGTTGATTGCAGCAGAAAATTTGTTAGCAATTGGGCAAATAAATGTAAACAGATATAACATGTGCAGAGAGAGTTAGATTTGGGGGTGTTGTGTTCAAACTGAAATCTAAATTGCAGTGTAAAAATAAAGCAGCCAGTATTTACCCTGCACAGAAACAATATAACCCACCCAGGGGCAGATTGGGATCAAAAACCAGCCCGGGAAATTTATGGAAGCAGCCCTACTAGAGGTGGGTAGAATTTATTCAAATCTAAAAACATATATAAAAAAATATATAACAAGAAATAGTATGATTGACACTCATATGATTAAAATAGCCAAACCATCAATGGATTTTCAGCATAATTCAGCCTGATGTAATAGTCACCCTTTCTCATTTGATGTAATAGGATGCATATGCTCTGGGAACTAAGCACAATCTGACGGTGAGATTTGCCACTCTACCCTGACCACCTAATGCCTTGCACCCTTCTCTTCTTGGACAAACGGAAAAGATTGAGATCGTTTGGGACATTGCACCTATACATCAGGACAGGACTCCACTTCCATCTAAAGGCACCGCAAGACTGGTGAGGACTCTTTGGAACCTATGCAAAAGGCTCTCCAGCATCCATTTGGACTGTACCTCCAGCGGTGAATATGTGGTTATTTTCGTCCAGGTCAGATTGTGCTTAGTTGGCAGCTGCGTGGGCAACAGGACCAGCCCACCGGCAGTCTGTCCCGGAGTCCCGGTGGGCCAATCCACCCCTGAACCCACCCAAATCTAACTCTCTCTGCAAATGTTATATCTGCCACACCTGCAGTGCACATGGGGGGTAATTCAGACCTGATCACTCGCTAGCGTTGCTCTGCGATGGTTTTGTGCGAAGAATCCATTTGCACAGGCGATCGCAAAGAGATTGACAGGAAGAAAGCGTCGGTGGGTTCAACTGACCGTGTTCTTGGAGTGGTTGGAAAAACACAGGCGTTCCCAAGTGTTTGCAGGGTGGGTGTACCACTCGGCTGCACATGCGATCGCACACTTGCACAGCTAAAATATGCTCCCTGGTGCATGGTGACTATGTGAATGCAGGACTGCAAAAAACAGCTAGCGAGTGATCAGGTCTGAATTACCCCCATGGTTTTGCAAAACTGCTAACAAATTTACTGCTGCGATCTCTGAAAACTCCGAAACTCTGAATTACCCCCTTAGTTAAATGAGAACATTTTCTAAATATTATTTATCTGTCTTGCTCATATCACGTATACTGTAGCTTACAAATGGTCTGTATTGTTTCATGTGCTGCTTTGGTATTAGACTTCCACAGGGCTGCTATAATCCAATGCAAATGATGCCGCCAAGGCTCTTAGCACAAAGTGAGACGTCCACTTCTAGCTCAGTAATTAAAATTGAAGTGTAGTAACTAAAGGTCAAATTCAAAGTAGATTTTTTTTTTCCCGCAGACAGTGTAGGAGTTGGCCATTAAAAGGAAGAAACCGATCTAATAAAAAAGGCTGAAAGAGTACGGTCTTATTTCAGCTAGCTGACACAAGCTATATTAACTATTTAAGTTAAGCAGCATACATTGCCCTCTGAATTTCCTACATGTACTATAAAATGTTAATTCTACAAACTATTTTTTTTTTTAATCATGTCACAGGTTAGTTGGTTTAAAAAAAGTAATAATATTACTACTATGATAATTATTATTATTATTCATTTTATTATCTAGTATTTATATAAATTGCCAAAACTCCTGGACATCAGCATTATTATACCAGAGTGAGTATGAAACAAGCACATCAGTATGTTTGCCCATCTGCAAAGAAGGAATTGATTGAAGAATAAAAATGCAATGACCCACATGATTTATAAATCTTAGGGGTAAATTTAATAAAGCTTCTAAAACAGAGAATTAGTGATTTCGCCCATAGCAACCAATCAGATGCTGTCTATCATTTCTCTATTGCCTTTTAGATAATGATAGACAGCATCTGATTGGTTGCTATGGGCAACATCACCAGTTCTGTTTATTTTTTGTTTGGGTGTAATTTTGTATGTTTAACCAAATGTAAGCCAGTTAGTAGAAATGTGTACCCCAGTGGACTAACAACACTTGCCACACTTTGGGCAAGGTGCCTCGCTCTGCTACTGCTGCACTTGGCACAGGCTACTATTCCCAATCGTAGTCTATCTAGACGGTAAATGATGATGAAGTTAAAAGAATCAACCAAAAAAGTTGTGTCGACCATATGTGTGTCAACTATTGTCATGTTGACCTTTTGAACCTGTTGACCTTAAGCACTGTCAAATGTTAACATGTTGACCTTTTGACCATGTCAACTTTTTGTACCTGTTGACCTAATGCATGTTGACCATATGGGCTTGACCTATTGACTGTTACCCTATTGACTGTCGATCTATCATCTGGAACCCGTATCCAGGTACAGTACAGGCACACCAGTAGACCTACAGAATAATATAAATGTAATACAAATTTAAGATCAGATAGAGCTTTGTAGATACACTGAAAGACATACATACAGTATATACATCAACAGTATGATTTGTATTTTGTGTAGAGTCCTACTGTACACTATTTTCCAAATTTTCCTGTATATTGGTACTGTATACTGTGGAATAGACAGTTTTGTAAGCACCATTTAAATACAGTTTTCTTGTTTGGTTTGTAATAACAGTGAGATCATATAACATCCCAACAGCAGTTGGATGTGGGTCTGGGGGTCATTATAACCAAAAGGTCCCACCTCCAGGCTGTACCCATGTATAAACTTTTAAAAGCATAAAAAATTCTAGTACCAGCACAATTTTATTGCCAATACAAAAGGAACCTAAATGTGCTTAAACAGCATATAATGTGTATTGTGAAAGTATAGCTAACATTTTAACTACAGCAGGGTTGGACTGGTCACATACTTGAGTCTCGTAACATTACATCTGTCTCTACTGTATGTTCATTTTGTCGACATTCTGCAGAACTAGATGTTTGGAGGCCATAGTGATCCGTTAGTGTAGTCAAATGACGCCAGCACACTCCTAAGCAAACTATCACTGGTGAAAAAGAATATCAATTGTTGTTAGGTAGCTCTCAGAAGTACTTCACCCATGGCACATTTTCGGTGAATTTTGATCATCATTTGCCACATTAAATCTTCATGTGTGTGTAACCAAGTTTTAAGACTGATTGCATGTGAGTGATGTAAAAAACCACCTCTTCAAACATGGGCAGTAACTTGTTTATGGGCTCAGCTGAATCTTTGACTGATATTATAATGTTGTATTTAGAATATGGATTTTGATAAAATACAGATGCTGCCTATACTGTGAATTAAAAAAAGATCCTTTATGACACATGGAGCGTGGTTAGTAGAACGGAACGGTTATGTCATCTGCATGAGTACTGCAATGCACCATTTGCCAATAAAAAGCTTGCTCTATTAATATGTAGTAAATTAAATTAAAATGCTTAACACTTTGGAGCCTAAATATTAAGCTATCAATAATTAGTTTTTAACTCGCGGTGGGCTACTGCAGGATTTCAACCTTGCTCCGGCGCAGAGACAGCGTATCCAAAAATCAGCTGTTCCCGTGAATCTTTACTAGCTGTGAAACTTTGCAATGCAGAGTCTGCTACTGCACATGCATGACTGTGGGTTAACGCATGCGCTATCTCCAGCGGAAGGATCCGGGCAGAGAGATCCCAAAGGATTCCTCTTTGCAACCGAGACTCCATCCCATGGGGAAGGAGCCAGGTCTGGGAACAAATGCCATCTGGAGGTGGCTAATGTTCCCGCAGTCATTCAAGCTTGATAGGTCCCCATACTAGTGAAAGTTAAGCAAGAGATATCTATGCTATCTTCTGAGTTACATTTTTAACTAATAGCAGTGACAATTTATACAAAAGTAGGTGTAAAATTTAATTTTCACCAGCTTTTGTATAAACTAAGTGAAGCTGAATAGACCACTACTCTATGTGATGTGGCCGCTCTCCACGGTATATATCACACATACTGTCATTTCATCATGTTTCCTAAAAATGTATTGACATAGTCACTATATTTAGACTAATGCATATGTTTTATGTGCAATCCTTCATGTTTTTTTTTAATTAAATATGATAGACATATGATTGAAGTTGAGCAGTTTCTGCTCCATTTGACCTTTCACGCAACGGCTTTCTATCTTATGGACTTATCTTTTATTGGTATATTGATCAGCCAATACTTTTAAAAAGAATACTTTGTGAGTAATGATGTTATCTTCTTTTAGATAGTAAGAACAGTCCAATGGGTTACTCTTGCCGCCATTCACGATTAAGGTTTTGTAAGAAGATCATCTAGCTAATCATTAGAAAGAGATGCACACAATAGATTTAAAGCTCCAATAATCTATCATACTGGGCTCGTGAACTTCCAGCTATGTCATTATGTACATTACTCTCAGAAATTGAAACATACCAACTGAATTACTGGCAAATGTCTCTAACATGCTCTGAAAATAATAGGGCTGCCTATTGATCGAGATAGAGTTCATGGCAAATGGATATATAAACTACAGTGAGCATATATTGATGTTAAAATGTGCGGACCACACTCTGAAAAATATATGTGCCACAAGGTGATCTAGATAGAGTTGAGTCTGAAAGAGATAAATTATCCGGTGCTAGAAATGACTGCCACAGAATAAAATAACATTAGCTGCTGTATCAGTTTTTATCAGTGTAGAGACATGAACCAGCAAAGCTAATTTAGTTTTCTGTCACTTGTACACAGTTTGTAGATATCAATATTGTGCTGTTTGGAATGCATGTGAAATAGAAAAAAGGATCTTTAGAGAATATTCTGTTAGGGAAACAAGAGAAAGTCTTTTTTATCCTTGTGTGTCTGCTGACTTCAATCATTTTTGCAATGATTAGCTAGAAGAACAGTTGCTGTCCATATACGCTTAATTATTCCCCTACACAAGCAAGAAGGCCTGTATTAAATAAATGTGCAAGCAATAAAAATGGTTGAAAAATCACATTGAACCATACAGTCTCATATTGATTTGGACATGCATTTATTTTTCACTTTAAACATAAAAACATCATCATCATTATCAACAACTTAAAGCAGATCATATTGTTTAAATGTGTCTTCTTGTAGTACACATACATGCTGAGCTACATGTGTCCTAAGATTAGGTAGCTCAGCACACACATGCAATTAGAAATACTGTAAAATTAACCCAACTGTACATGTACAGTATGTCATTGTTGGGAATATTTATTAACATTTTTTTTACTAAAATAATGTGAAAAAGAGTGTTTTCACACCATTTTTATTTGATTTGAGTTTCACCTGAATGTATTAAAGGGCTTTTGGAGCAGTTTTCATCAAAAAATTGCCTCAAGCCTTTGAATTCAAATTTTTTAGAAACCAGTTTGCATTTCCAATACATAGAATGGGAAATGCTACCTGGTGGAATTTACAAAAAAAAAAAAAAAAAAAGTAAACAAATACCGCAGTGAGGCCTGTAATAATTGCACCAGCTTCAGCTGATGCAATCACAGGACTCACTGCGAATCCTGTACCACTGCACAGCTTTCTATGCCCCTAGGCAGAGAAAGCTGTGTGGGGACCCGACCAGTGAGGTGAAATCAACTATGTGTGTCACAGCAGCAGGGAGCCCCGATGTTTGGCAGTCCTCCAGGAGCTCCAATCAAATCACTGATTTGACTGTGGAGTGGCATTGAAGGGGCTCACTGTGAATCCTGTACCACTGCATAGCTTTCTTTGCCCTTAGGCAGAGAAAGCTGTGCGGGGACCCGGCCAGTGAGGTGAGATCAGCTACGTGTGTCACAGCAGCAGGGAGACCTGATGACCATCAGTCCTCCAGGAGCTCCAATCAAATCACTGATCCCCTGGTGTTGGTTAGTATAATCTGGGTTAGGGAAGGGGGTTGTGATGGGGAGTGGGGTGCTGGTGGCGGTGGTAATGGCGGCGATGTCGGGTGGTGGGCCCCAGTGGCGTGCAGTGAGGTCAGTGGCTGGTGAGGCACTACAGCTATAATGTCCGCCGAATCCTGCCGATGACCCCTACCGCCACCGAGCAAATGCCCGATACTGCCCCTGAGCCGATGCCCGCTGCCACCGCCAATGGCTTACAAACTCACCCACCATCAACTGACCCAGCCCTCCGCCACTAATTTGCTTCTCAGTCCAATGCCGCCAATGCCCGCTGCCTACCTGCTCATTACACTTGTGATATAGTGTACATTTTTATAGAAAAAATAATAATTAGTGTTTGGGACTGGGAAGGGAGTGGGAGGAGGACATGAATGCAATTTTGCTGTCCAGGGCTTCCATTAACTTAATGGAAAAGGGTCTGAATGGGTTAAAAAATTGGAAAAAAAATGCGTGAGGTCCCCCCTCCTAAGTATAACCAGCCTCGAGCTCTTTGAGTCGGTCCTAGTTGATTAAATACTGGGAAAAAAATTGGACAGGGGTTCCCCGTATTTAGACAATCAGCACCGGGCTCTAAGTCCGGTCCCGGTTCCAAAAATCTGGGGGACAAAAGATGTAGGGGTCCCCCTTATTATTAAAACCAGCACCGGGCTCCACTAGCCAGGGACATTATGCCACAGCCGAGGGACACATTTATGTAGGTCCTGTGGCCGTGGCATTACCCCCCCCAACTAGTCACCCCTGGCCGGGGTTCCCTGGAGGAGTGGGGGCCCCTTAAATCAAGGGATTCCCCCCTCCAGGCAGCCAAGGGCTAGGGGTGAAGCCTGAGGCTGTCCCCAGCACCCCTGGGTGCCAGGCTGATAGCCATAAATGTGTTAAAAAATATATTGTTTTTTGTTGTGGAACTACAAGGCCCAGTAAGCCTTCCCCGCTTGCTGGTACTTGGAGAATCTCAAGTACCAGCATGCGGGGAAATAACGGGCTCACTGGTACCTGTAGTTCTACAACAAAAAAATACCCAAATAAAAACACAACACACATACCTTGAACGTAAAAAATTATTAAAATACACTTACACACTCACACAAACTTACCTACATGCATCCCACGCCGATCACGTCCACTTGTCCAGTAGAATCCAATAGTGGTACCTGTAAAAATTAAAATACTTACAAACTTCGTTCTTGAAGCAATACACAGGAGGGGGAGGAAGGAGGCAACACACAGGAGAGCGAGAGGAAGAGGGCGAGAGAGAGAGAGAGAGAGAGAGAGAGAATGAATGAATTATGCAGTGACCGACCTGGTTCTGCTGCTGGCTGGGAACGGGAGGACGGAGGAGCAACGAGAGGGGAGAGTACTGCTGCTGGCTGGGAGCGGGAAGACGGAGCCGGCTGGTGGCGGAGAAAGAACGAGGGGGACCGGGGGGATTCCTGCTCCACCGCTGATGACACTCACCGGGACCCGGCGCCACTTCCGCCTCCAGCGCTGCGTGTGGGCTGACAGGGGCGTGCATTCATTAGGGCTGAATGCACGCCCCTTTCATTGAGGCACCAGTATAGGTGCCGCTTCCCATGCATTTTCAATGGGCTTTCACAGCCCATTGCTTCGACCTGCCCCCTGCCCGCCCTCCGCTGCCTGAACTTTTAGTGTTAGCAGCGGGAGGCACCTCTCCCGCTGCCTCCCACCCTCACACGCAGCCATATACACAGGGGGGAAATGATTTAAATAGTAAAAGAAGATATTTATCACAGAATCTGTGATATAAATATCTTCTTTTCATTATTTTCATCATTATGACAGGGGAGGCACTGCCTCCCCTGCCTCCCCTGACTGCACGTCACTGATGGACGCATGGCTGATTTGACTGTGGAGTGACATTGAAGGGACAAAGCTTTCTCGCAAGCTCTGTCCCTGCATGCGATAATTGATACATCTGAGCGATGTAAACGTGCAATGTAATCGGCCGATATTATCACAGCATGGCCGGATTAACAAAGGGGCGGATGGAGCTGCAGCTCCAGGCCCCCCATTGAAAACAGGCCAAAAGAGTCTCCTGCAATGCAGCCAGCCAGCGATGACAGGAGAAATACCTTTCTCCTGTCATCACTCATCAACAGCATACACCTCCGCCCTGGCCAAGGCTCCACCTACACCCTCCGCTCTGCCTTCAGTGCAGGGTAGATCAGTGCAGTGTGCACATCCGACCCCATGTTACCTGAAGCTCAGATCACGTCTGTGCTAAGCTCCGCCCAAACCGCGATAAGCTCCGCCCCCTGGACGTTCTGCAGCTGTGCTCCCTCTCCTCTCCCATGCCATCTGATCCAAGGCTCTGTCCCCAGACAGTAAGTTCCACTCAGTGCTCCACTCCTTCCAGCCCACACTGAGCCTGGAGCCACCCCCATTCCCCCTGAAAGCCTGAAGCTCCGCCCACAGGTCCGATTAGCTCCGCCCCTGGGCAGTGAGTGGCTTTGTCCAGTTTCCTGGCATCTGAAGTCATGAAAATTCAGCTGCTGCTGTCAGTCAGCCAGTGTGCAGAGGCGGATTAAGGTTCAGTGGGGCTTGGACACTTACATGAGGGGGCCCCTATTGCTTAAAGTGTGTAAAAAATATATTATATATATATATATATATATATATATATGATATGGCAGGGCTGTATGTAGCAGGATGCCAAGTGTGCCACACAGCGCAGTTTGCCTGGAGGTGGCACTCGGAACTAGCAGTCGCAGCAATGTCTATTTTGCCGTGCCTGCCACCAGCAAACCAGGAAGTGGACAGCGACGAGCCACACAGCATCTCCGTGAACTTCTTGCCCATTGGAACCCATGAAGCCGGGGAACTAAGGAGCAATCAGCCCGACAGCAGGTACTCTAATAAAATAGGAGGACAGACATCAGTCGCACTTTCAGGAGATAGTGACAGCAGTACAGTTACTACTGCAGTTACTACTGTACTGGGAGCAAGCAGCACTGGAGTCTGACCGTTTGTTCCAGACAGCGCTGCTTGCAGAACGCTCTTCTGTATTGAGCAGCATTTGCAACTTTGGCCTCCAAATAACTAGAGATGAGCGGGTTCGGTTTCTTTGAATCCGAACCCGCACGAACTTCACTTTTTTTTCCACGGGTCCGAGCGACTCGGATCTTCCCGCCTTGCTCGGTTAACCCGAGCGCGCCCGAACGTCATCATGACGCTGTCGGATTCTCGCGAGGCTCGGATTCTATCGCGAGACTCGGATTCTATATAAGGAGCCGCGCGTCGCCGCCATTTTCACTCGTGCATTGAGATTGATAGGGAGAGGACGTGTCTGGCGTCCTCTCCATTAGAATAGAGATAGATAGATTAGATAGAGAGAGATTGTGCAGAGTCGCAGACAGAGTTAGTTTACCACAGTCAGTGACCAGTGCAGTTGCTAGTTAACTTTTATTTAATATAATATATCCGTTCACTTCTCTCTGCTATATCCGTTCTCTGCCTGAAAAAAAAAACGATACACAGCACAGTCAGTCACACAGTGTGACTCAGTCTGTGTGCACTCAGCTCAGCCCAGTGTGCTGCACAGTCATCAATGTATAAATTAAAAGCTTATAATTAATTGTGGGGGAGACTGGGGAGCACTGCAGGTTGTTAGCAGGAGCCAGGAGTACAATTATATTAATTAACAGTGCACACTTTTGCTGCAGGAGTGGTGACCAGTGCCTGACCACCAGTATAGTATTGTTGTATACTACTAATATCTCTTTAAATATCAACCAGTCTATATTAGCAGCAGACACAGTACAGTGCGGTAGTTCACGGCTGTGGCTACCTCTGTGTCGGCACACGGCAGGCAGTCCGTCCGACCAGAATTGTATTATTTATTATTATATACCTACCACCTAACCGTGGTTTTTTTTTCATTCTTTATACCGTCATAGTGTCATCCTAATTGTTACGAGTATACTACTATCTCTTTATCAACCAGTGTACAGTGCGGTAGTTCACGGCTGTGGCTACCTCTGTGTCGGCACACGGCAGGCAGTCCGTCCGACCAGAATTGTATTATTTATTATTATATACCTACCACCTAACCGTGGTTTTTTTTTCATTCTTTATACCGTCATAGTGTCATCCTAATTGTTACGAGTATACTACTATCTCTTTATCAACCAGTGTACAGTGCGGTAGTTCACGGCTGTGGCTACCTCTGTGTCGGCACACGGCAGGCAGTCCGTCCGACCAGAATTGTATTATTTATTATTATATACCTACCACCTAACCGTGGTTTTTTTTTCATTCTTTATACCGTCATAGTGTCATCCTAATTGTTACGAGTATACTACTATCTCTTTATCAACCAGTGTACAGTGCGGTAGTTCACGGCTGTGGCTACCTCTGTGTCGGCACACGGCAGGCAGTCCGTCCGACCAGAATTGTATTATTTATTATTATATACCTACCACCTAACCGTGGTTTTTTTTTCATTCTTTATACCGTCATAGTGTCATCCTAATTGTTACGAGTATACTACTATCTCTTTATCAACCAGTGTACAGTGCGGTAGTTCACGGCTGTGGCTACCTCTGTGTCGGCACACGGCAGGCAGTCCGTCCGACCAGAATTGTATTATTTATTATTATATACCTACCACCTAACCGTGGTTTTTTTTTCATTCTTTATACCGTCATAGTGTCATCCTAATTGTTACGAGTATACTACTATCTCTTTATCAACCAGTGTACAGTGCGGTAGTTCACGGCTGTGGCTACCTCTGTGTCGGCAGTCGGCAGGCAGTCCGTCCATCCATAATTGTATTATTATTATAATATATACCACCTAACCGTGGTTTTTTTTTCATTCTTTATACCGTCGTCATAGTGTCATACTAGTTGTTACGAGTATACTACTATCTCTTTATCAACCAGTGTACAGTGCGGTAGTTCACGGCTGTGGCTACCTCTGTGTCGGCAGTCGGCAGGCAGTCCGTCCATCCATAATTGTATTATTATTATAATATATACCACCTAACTGTGGTTTTTTTTGCATTCTTTATACCGTCGTCATAGTGTCATACTAGTTGTTACGAGTATACTACTATCTCTTTATCAACCAGTGTACAGTGCGGTAGTTCACGGCTGTGGCTACCTCTGTGTCGGCAGTCGGCAGGCAGTCCGTCCATCCATAATTGTATTATTATTATAATATATACCACCTAACCGTGGGTTTTTTTTCATTCTTTATACCGTCGTCATAGTGTCATACTAGTTGTTACGAGTATACTACTATCTCTTTATCAACCAGTGTACAGTGCGGTAGTTCACGGCTGTGGCTACCTCTGTGTCGGCAGTCGGCAGGCAGTCCGTCCATCCATAATTGTATTATTATTATAATATATACCACCTAACCGTGGTTTTTTTTTCATTCTTTATACCGTCGTCATAGTGTCATACTAGTTGTTACGAGTATACTACTATCTCTTTATCAACCAGTGTACAGTGCGGTAGTTCACGGCTGTGGCTACCTCTGTGTCGGCAGTCGGCAGGCAGTCCGTCCATCCATAATTGTATTATTATTATAATATATACCACCTAACCGTGGTTTTTTTATACCACCTAACCGTGGCAGTCCGTCCATAATTGTATACTAGTATCCAATCCATCCATCTCCATTGTTTACCTGAGGTGCCTTTTAGTTCTGCCTATAAAATATGGAGAACAAAAAAGTTGAGGTTCCAAAATTAGGGAAAGATCAAGATCCACTTCCACCTCGTGCTGAAGCTGCTGCCACTAGTCATGGCCGAGACGATGAAATGCCAGCAACGTCGTCAGCCAAGGCCGATGCCCAATGTCATAGTACAGAGCATGTCAAATCCAAAACACCAAATATCAGAAAAAAAAGGACTCCAAAACCTAAAATAAAATTGTCGGAGGAGAAGCGTAAACTTGCCAATATGCCATTTACCACACGGAGTGGCAAGGAACGGCTGAGGCCCTGGCCTATGTTCATGGCTAGTGGTTCAGCTTCACATGAGGATGGAAGCACTCAGCCTCTCGCTAGAAAACTGAAAAGACTCAAGCTGGCAAAAGCACCGCAAAGAACTGTGCGTTCTTTGAAATCCCAAATCCACAAGGAGAGTCCAATTGTGTCGTTTGCGATGCCTGACCTTCCCAACACTGGACGTGAAGAGCATGCGCCTTCCACTATTTGCATGCCCCATGCAAGTGCTGGAAGGAGCACCCGCAGTCCAGTTCCTGATAGTCAGATTGAAGATGTCAGTGTTGAAGTACACCAGGATGAGGAGGATATGGGTGTTGCTGGCGCTGGGGAGGAAATTGACCAGGAGGATTCTGATGGTGAGGTGGTTTGTTTAAGTCAGGCACCCGGGGAGACACCTGTTGTCCGTGGGAGGAATATGGCCGTTGACATGCCAGGTGAAAATACCAAAAAAATCAGCTCTTCGGTGTGGAGGTATTTCACCAGAAATGCGGACAACAGGTGTCAAGCCGTGTGTTCCCTTTGTCAAGCTGTAATAAGTAGGGGTAAGGACGTTAACCACCTCGGAACATCCTCCCTTATACGTCACCTGCAGCGCATTCATAATAAGTCAGTGACAAGTTCAAAAACTTTGGGTGACAGCGGAAGCAGTCCACTGACCAGTAAATCCCTTCCTCTTGTAACCAAGCTCACGCAAACCACCCCACCAACTCCCTCAGTGTCAATTTCCTCCTTCCCCAGGAATGCCAATAGTCCTGCAGGCCATGTCACTGGCAAGTCTGACGAGTCCTCTCCTGCCTGGGATTCCTCCGATGCATCCTTGCGTGTAACGCCTACTGCTGCTGGCGCTGCTGTTGTTGCCGCTGGGAGTCGATGGTCATCCCAGAGGGGAAGTCGTAAGCCCACTTGTACTACTTCCAGTAAGCAATTGACTGTTCAACAGTCCTTTGCGAGGAAGATGAAATATCACAGCAGTCATCCTACTGCAAAGCGGATAACTGAGTCCTTGACAACTATGTTGGTGTTAGACGTGCGTCCGGTATCCGCCGTTAGTTCACAGGGAACTAGACAATTTATTGAGGCAGTGTGCCCCCGTTACCAAATACCATCTAGGTTCCACTTCTCTAGGCAGGCGATACCGAGAATGTACACGGACGTCAGAAAAAGACTCACCAGTCTCCTAAAAAATGCAGTTGTACCCAATGTCCACTTAACCACGGACATGTGGACAAGTGGAGCAGGGCAGGGTCAGGACTATATGACTGTGACAGCCCACTGGGTAGATGTATGGACTCCCGCCGCAAGAACAGCAGCGGCGGCACCAGTAGCAGCATCTCGCAAACGCCAACTCTTTCCTAGGCAGGCTACGCTTTGTATCACCGCTTTCCAGAATACGCACACAGCTGAAAACCTCTTACGGCAACTGAGGAAGATCATCGCGGAATGGCTTACCCCAATTGGACTCTCCTGTGGATTTGTGGCATCGGACAACGCCAGCAATATTGTGTGTGCATTAAATATGGGCAAATTCCAGCACGTCCCATGTTTTGCACATACCTTGAATTTGGTGGTGCAGAATTTTTTAAAAAACGACAGGGGCGTGCAAGAGATGCTGTCGGTGGCCAGAAAAATTGCGGGACACTTTCGGCGTACAGGCACCACGTACAGAAGACTGGAGCACCACCAAAAACTACTGAACCTGCCCTGCCATCATCTGAAGCAAGAAGTGGTAACGAGGTGGAATTCAACCCTCTATATGCTTCAGAGGTTGGAGGAGCAGCAAAAGGCCATTCAAGCCTATACAATTGAGCACGATATAGGAGATGGAATGCACCTGTCTCAAGTGCAGTGGAGAATGATTTCAACGTTGTGCAAGGTTCTGATGCCCTTTGAACTTGCCACACGTGAAGTCAGTTCAGACACTGCCAGCCTGAGTCAGGTCATTCCCCTCATCAGGCTTTTGCAGAAGAAGCTGGAGGCATTGAAGAAGGAGCTAACATGGAGCGATTCCGCTAGGCATGTGGGACTTGTGGATGCAGCCCTTAATTCGCTTAACAAGGATTCACGGGTGGTCAATCTGTTGAAATCAGAGCACTACATTTTGGCCACCGTGCTCGATCCTAGATTTAAAGCCTACCTTGGATCTCTCTTTCCGGCAGACACAGGTCTGCTGGGGTTGAAAGACCTGCTGGTGACAAAATTGTCAAGTCAAGCGGAACGCGACCTGTCAACATCTCCTCCTTCACATTCTCCCGCAACTGGGGGTGCGAGGAAAAGGCTCAGAATTCCGAGCCCACCCGCTGGCGGTGATGCAGGGCAGTCTGGAGCGACTGCTGATGCTGACATCTGGTCCGGACTGAAGGACCTGACAACGATTACGGACATGTCGTCTACTGTCACTGCATATGATTCTCTCAACATTGATAGAATGGTGGAGGATTATATGAGTGACCGCATCCAAGTAGGCACGTCACACAGTCCGTACTTATACTGGCAGGAAAAAGAGGCAATTTGGAGGCCCTTGCACAAACTGGCTTTATTCTACCTAAGTTGCCCCCCCACAAGTGTGTACTCCGAAAGAGTGTTTAGTACCGCCGCTCACCTTGTCAGCAATCGGCGTACGAGGTTACATCCAGAAAATGTGGAGAAGATGATGTTCATTAAAATGAATTATAATCAATTCCTCCGCGGAGACATTGACCAGCAGCAATTGCCTCCACAAAGTACACAGGGAGCTGAGATGGTGGATTCCAGTGGGGACGAATTGATAATCTGTGAGGAGGGGGATGTACACGGTGATATATCGGAGGGTGAAGATGAGGTGGACATCTTGCCTCTGTAGAGCCAGTTTGTGCAAGGAGAGATTAATTGCTTCTTTTTTGGGGGGGGTCCAAACCAACCCGTCATATCAGTCACAGTCGTGTGGCAGACCCTGTCACTGAAATGATGGGTTGGTTAAAGTGTGCATGTCCTGTTTTGTTTATACAACATAAGGGTGGGTGGGAGGGCCCAAGGATAATTCCATCTTGCACCTCTTTTTTCTTTTCTTTTTCTTTGCATCATGTGCTGATTGGGGAGGGTTTTTTGGAAGGGACATCCTGCGTGACACTGCAGTGCCACTCCTAGATGGGCCCGGTGTTTGTGTCGGCCACTAGGGTCGCTAATCTTACTCACACAGCTACCTCATTGCGCCTCTTTTTTTCTTTGCGTCATGTGCTGTTTGGGGAGGGTTTTTTGGAAGGGACATCCTGCGTGACACTGCAGTGCCACTCCTAGATGTGCCCGGTGTTTGTGTCGGCCACTAGGGTCGCTAATCTTACTCACACAGTCAGCTACCTCATTGCGCCTCTTTTTTTCTTTGCGTCATGTGCTGTTTGGGGAGGGTTTTTTGGAAGGGCCATCCTGCGTGACACTGCAGTGCCACTCCTAGATGGGCCCGGTGTTTGTGTCGGCCACTAGGGTCGCTTATCTTACTCACACAGCGACCTCGGTGCAAATTTTAGGACTAAAAATAATATTGTGAGGTGTGATGTGTTCAGAATAGGCTGAAAATGAGTGTAAATTATGTTTTTTGAGGTTAATAATACTTTGGGATCAAAATTACCCCCAAATTCTATGATTTAAGCTGTTTTTTAGGGTTTTTTTAAATAAACACCCGAATCCAAAACACACCCGAATCCGACAAAAAAAATTCGGTGAGGTTTTGCCAAAACGCGGTCGAACCCAAAACACGGCCGCGGAACCGTACCCAAAACCAAAACACAAAACCCGAAAAATTTCCGGCGCTCATCTCTACAAATAACCAGACTGGGACACACTATAATGGAGTCATGATAATCTGCTACTGCCCCCATCTCCTGCTGTTCCCATCACTATTACCCCCCTCATCCCCTGCGCTACTGCCCCCATCTCCTGCTGTTCCCATCACTATTACCCCCCTCATCCCCTGCGCTACTGCCCCCATCTCCTGCTGTTCCCATCACTGCTGTCCTCATCATCCTCTTCTGTCCCCTGTGCTACTGCCCCCTTCTCCTGCTATTCCCATCACTATTACCCCCTTCATCCCCTGCGCTACTGCCCCCATCTCCTGCTGTTCCCATCACTATTACCCCCCTCATCCCCTGCGCTACTGCCCCCATCTCCTGCTGTTCCCATCACTACTGTCCCCATCATACCCTTCTGTCCCCTGCGCTACTGCCCCCCATCTCCTGCTGTTCCCATCACTATTACCCCCTTCATCCCCTGCGCTACTGCCCCCCATCTCCTGCTGTTCCCATCACTATTACCCCCCTCATCCCCTGCGCTACTGCCCCCATCTCCCGCTGTTCCCATCACTACTGTCCCCATCATACCCCCCTAAAGCCCCCCATCTCCTGCTGTTCCCATTAGTACTGCCCCCACATGCTATGTGTTACTTCATACTGTGCCTGCCTCCTACATCCATCTCTCTCTCTCTCTCTCTCTCTCTCTCTCTCAATTCACCATTGTTGTGTAGCACAATGTATATAAAGGTACTACATGAACATGGTGAATGCTCTGCATTATATGGTGGTCACTAAGGGGGTCATTCCGAGTTGATCACACGTAGCAACTTTGTGCTGCTTGTGCGATCAACTAGACGCCGCCTATGGGGGAGTGTATTTAAGCATAGCAGGGCTGCGATCGCTTGTGCAGACCTGCTATGCTAAAAAAGTTTTGTGCAGAAGTAGACTAGCCCTGCAGTTACTTACCCGGTGCGATTGATCCTGCGATGAAGGTCCTGGAACTGACGTCAGACATCCGCCCACCAAATGCCTTGATATACCTGCGTTTGGATCTCCACGCCCGGAAAACGGTGAGTAGACGCCCCGAAACGCCTCCCCACTATCAAACTTCTTGCGATCGCGCCAGCGATCACTTTAATCTTTCTTCTGGTCGCTGCCCAGCGACGGTCATCGCCAGGCAACGACGCGCGTGCGCAATGTGGCCACCGCACATGCGCAGTTCCAACCTGTTCGCACCGCACCGATGAACCGCTGCGTGCGAACGGGTCGGAATGACCCCCTAAGATGTTGTCTGTATTATACGTATTATACTAAACATTTAATTACACAAAGGTTGAAAATGAAGAATATTTTCAGAGAGTGCAATTTCAATGTACAAGGGGTAGAGCTTTCAAAGGCATAATTGTTCTTTGCCATAAACATTAAAGGTAATAAAAACATTCTTAGCTATCTCTAATAATAATAATAATAATAAACACAAAAGTCTGAATAAAAGTTAATACTTGCATGGTGAAGTCTATTTAACTATTTTACTTTTTTAATAAAAAAATAAAACTGAGAGCCCAAACCAGCTCACGCATGAACATCTGCAATGCAGTAAGTTAAGGTGCATACACGCTGTGCGATAAAACAGACGATATTGCTACTTTTCACCTTTCTGAGCAATATCATTTGTGATATCGCACAGTGTGTTTGCTGCATGCGCCGGTTGATGCGTGCTCCTGGGGGTTGTTAATGACCCTCGCTGTCGGCCGTGCATGCAGCTCAATTTGGAGTTATCGTCCAAAGCTGCAAGCATGGGCCGGGCACGGCATGATGTCACTGTGCAATATCGCACAGTGTGTATGCCCATGTCGGGTGGCCTGGGCGTGGAGGGAACATAATGTGCGATGTTGCTCATTGAGCGCATCGCACAGTTTGTACGGGGCTTTAAACCTTACCGCCCTGGTCCAGTATTGCCATTCCAGCTCTTTAATTTTCTAAAAAGACGGCAGCTAAGAAGGCAGTTAATTTATTAATTTAATACAGTGCTATAAATGTGGGATGAACACTTACATAAATATGGCAATAACAGTGAACAATTTTGGATTTTTTTCTTTTTTTATTAATTTAAACTACTCTTATTAATTTAAACTACTCGAGCACTCAATAAAAGTCAAACAATACACAAAAAAAACACACAACTTTTTTCTTGTTATAGCTCCACTATAAGGTAGTTGAAGGTGTGCACCAGTTATGCCCTCCAGAGCGATAGCCACACCCACAGCACAGGCCACACCCTCTGTAGACCACAGACCCACCGTACTGGTCACCCCCCCACATCAGTCATTCTGCTGCAGCAATTGTCCCAGCCCCGACACCGGCACACATTAGGCCCTTCATAAATCTCAGCTCCAGGCCCATGTGGACCTTAATCTGGCACTGTATCACAGCACACCATTTGTGTACATATATCTCATTGTGTGTAGATACCATTTACAATAACAAAAACTGTACTGCGATGTCATAGATGCTGTAGGCTTCTGTTTGTTATGCATTACAGTAGTGGAGTAAAGACATAGCACATGTTTAGCAACTTGGAATTAGTGGTTAAGTTTAGTTTCTCCTTTTAACTACATGCCTGCGTTGTTGTTTTTTTGACACACCCAGAAAAAGGCAGGTTTCCGCCCAGAAACTGTTAGTCAAACAGCGGCTACATTGTGATTATGATCTGTATGCTATTTCTGTCGCTATTACCTCTCATGCGTGCACAATGCGAATGCTATGCATGCACAGTTGTTCGACAATCGCTCAATTTGTGATTTCTTTGAATAGCGATCCATGCTAAATTAGGGCAAAAGACAGGTGGGTTGTATCAAGAATTGCGAAAGAAAAAGTTGAGAAGTTGCCCATAGCAATCAATGTCTAACTGTTATTTCAAAGACTGTGCTAGATAAATGACTTCACGTCTACTCTTAGTGCTTAATGACATACTCTATAACAGAAGTGCATTTTATGAAACATCCAATTGGTGTCAGTGAGCCTTGTTATTACCTCCTCAACTCATGAAAATAAAATATGATATACAAAGCATAATATGCTTTAAAAATAGGAATTTGAATACACAAACGCTAATAACACACATACAAGATATAGACGTAAAATCAGCTTATCTGTAAGTGTACACACTCCTTTCCAAAGTATTAGGATTATAATCGGCAAATGTTAAGTCCTAGTCTACAAGACACATGAAGGTCCCTCTTCTGAGAGGCACTAAGCAAATCCCTACATACAGTAACCAAGGAAACCCGTAACCAGTATGAAGGTAAACACCATAAAAATCTCCAAGTACCAGAAGACAATCAGGTACACTATTAGGAGGAAAAATACTTAAATTACTTTATTCCTCTACACAATGGTGGCAAGGAACATTTAGTTGTCTTGTGTTAATAAATCACAGGGAGTGACAGCAACTTGATGCAAACTACTTACCACTAATGTATGTCTGATAAGCAGCAGATTTCTACTTGCCCACTGCCAAGCTGTTCTCTACTAACGAACCAATGGGTGCAGCACAGGATACCACCCCAATCTGAAACAAGCACAGTCCAGAAACCTCACTGTTTACAATGCAACATGGAAAATGTAAGGTTATGTATTCAGATGTGTATGACCAAATAACACTAAATAGTGTGGGGCCTTTAGACAACATTTAAGCCCAGGTGCACGTGAAGGCAGCAGGAGCCAAAACTCTACACCTACACACCAAGCCAAGTTTGTATGCTCTCGACAAATCCAGAGCTATTGCCTTGTAAAGCAAACACCCCCAAGCTGACATGGTCTACCATGGGAACCAGTAAGAAAAGGACACACACATTGTTAGCTGCAGTTGCTAACAATCTCAAAACAACCCCAAATCCAAATGGTTTACATGTACCTGAAGCCAAACCTTGCATGAGAAGGGACGGTAACGGCAACAGCAGGGGTAAAGGGCAGCTGGTTGACTTAGCAAGAGTTGTAAATAGAGGGACATATGCTGCCAGTGGTGAGCATCACAAGTGAAGCCAGGATGGACACAGCCTGGTTGGCACACAAGACCTAGTCAATAGGCTGATCAGCGTGGTCCACAGTACAGAAGCAGGTAGACCATGAGGTGTGTGTTGGATCAGAAAGTAAAGCAGTCAGAACTGAGAGAGACTGCCAGACTACATTGGCAAGAATCCTGAGAGAAGCTCTGAAACGCAAGGGACAAGGCAGGGTAGAAAGGTTGAATTATGCCAGTGTCAGTATAACAAAAAGTTAAAATACATCTTAAAGCACTCTAACTGTGTCAGCAGTATAACTGTAACCATGTCTGTTAACTTTGTGTACTGGCACCGGCTAATTGCTGATCCTGTTAGTCAATTATGAATGTCAAATATCAGCAGAATACACAAAGCTAAGAGAGAGAGAGATGTAAGGCTGGAACATCGCCATCACTGGGTTACAAACATCAAAGTTTTGAGTTCGATGTCCGATGTGTGTCTCTTTTTTCATTTGGTGAGAGGTCACTCATTTTGGCAAAATCAATGGGTTTGTCACAATGTTTATATTACTGCATACCTCCTGTTTCCTGCTACATTCTGATTGGCTGGCCTTTCATACAAGACAGTGATAGAGGAACAGAATGTCATTGTTAAACCAACATCAATGTTATTATTATTAGCTATGAGGAAACCACGCTTCGCTGGGACGGTTGTTACCCTATGTGGGATTCAATTAATTTGAGCAGATCAGAATATATATAAAAAAAAATAAGTCTGTATTATGACAGCACAACACCATGGTCACATGGTACGGGGTAATTAGTAGCACATATCCTCCAGCAGCCTCCTGCAGTCAGCATCCATAAATTGCAATAGCAATAATCTGTATCCTTTCCACTACCGCTTGACAGTCCTGTGTCCCCCAGCCTGGGGTACTGGCTCACACTGACCCTGTCCTGGTAGGGTGTCCTCTGGTGGCACAGCGATGCCTAGGCCAGAAGGTTTCCTGCTGATGTCTGATTCACATGATCCACCACAATAGAATCTCCTCCATTGAGACCTGCTCTCCTTATACCTGACTATCAGATCCCCTCTGGTGCCAAACAGTCTACTCAGGAGGTTGGGTCAGGATATCCCAAGGCTATTTCAGCCAGTATAGTGCCGTGTAGACCCATTGTACAGCCTCTGGGAGTTCTAACCTAATTACCTCCCAGATGACCTGATGACCTAGATAAAGAACTTGGGCTGGCAGCTAGCTATCTTACAGTCACTCAGTCATTGTTCTGATAACATTACCAGCAACACCTATCACACCTCACACAATGGACTCACATATGTGATACAAATGGTAATGAGCTAGCATAGCTGCCTGGCTCTCCTCCTGTCACACACTATGGCCTGTCCTGCTATAGTCACACAGTATGGAAATTGTCTTTATATCTCTAATACATACCATACTGCAGGTAATAGCAAGGACAATAAATACCTAATAACATGAAATAACAGTATACATGATACACATATGCTCTGGTATATATACCTAGACTGGGCCAAGGATTAAAAAGTACATTATACTGTGAGAAACGAGTAATTACTAAAAAAGGTTCTTTATTTATATGGTGCCACAAGGGTTCCAGAGAAGTTGGAACAGTTGGGGATGCATGTGAGGAGAGAGGGAGAAAAGGTCAGTAGGAGAGGTAGATTTAAGTGTCATCATTATAGAGATATTATCTGAGACCAAAAGAGCTGATGAGCTCACCTAAGAGATTGTGTATAGAGGATGAATAGGAGCTGTCTGAGGACCTTAGGGGACATATACTTTTAGAGGAAGTGGAAGGGAAGTAGAGGCATGAGAGAAGATAGAGAAAGAACGACCAGAGAGATAGAAAGAAAGCCAGGAGAGTGCAGTATGATGCAGATTGAGGAAGTGCAGGATTTGTAGGCAGAGAGAGTGGCCCACAGTGTCACAGGGCCACTCCAGGTAACTTTACATAGAAATGAATAGGGATACACTAATTGGTAAGAGTGTGGGAGCTGCCATGGACTGACCAATCAGTGTATCCCCTTTTATTTCTAGAGAGTCACCAGGAGTTACCCTGTCGTTTGCGCTGGGGCTCAGTAAAGAGCAGTCTATTTTTTTTATTTTGGTATATGGAGTGCACTACTGCACTGCCTCCATACTGCTCAAGAGGAAACCTTGTTTACCAAGATGGACACTGTTGGGTTTTATGTGCATGCGCAGCACCATTTTGTTCACTGTGTTTGAGCATGACAGTATTACACAGTTATGTAGTACTCAGCGATATTCTTCATTTGCCTGCGATATTCTGCATCTGCCATGCCTGCGATATTCTGCGTCTGCCATGATACATGGCCGACAGGTCCACTGTATGCTCCTCTCCATCTCTGCTAGCGATTGTGTAACTCTACAAACCTGTGCACCACAATAAACCCAATCTTCTGGTTGTCTATCCGGCTGGAGTTTCTACAACACATCTTTCTGCTGGGCACTACTATTTTCTAACTGTGGGGGTCATTCCGAGTTGATCGCTCGCTGCCATTTTTTGCAGCGCAGCGAACAGGTTACTACTGCGCATGCTTATGCACTGCAATGCGCAGGCATGTTGCACGGCTACAAAGCAGATTGTTGCTGAGCGATGGATTTAATGAAGAATCCATTCGCACAGCCGATTGCAAGGAGATTGACAGGAAAAGGGCGTTTGTGGGTGGCAACTGACTATTTTCTGGAAGTGGTGCGGTGAACGCAGGCGTGTCCAAACGTTTGGAGGGCAGATGTCTGATGTCAATTCCGGGACCTGCAACACTGGATTCATCGCAGAGGGTAAGTAACTCTTACCCTGGTCTTGTTCTACACAAAACTTTTTTGCATATCAGGGCTGCACAAGCGATCACAGCCTTGCTATGCAAAAATACACTCTCCCATAGGCGGCATCTAGTTGATCGCACGGGCTACAAAAAGTTGCAGTGTGCGATCAACTCGGAATGACCCCCCGTGTACACCATAAAATAGTACACACATATAAACATTTTTATCGTGTCGGGGTGCCTACATGGACTGAAGATGATATGATCTCTGCATTTTATAAGTCAGAAATTGGAGTAATGGGCCCCACACATTTAGCGATGTCAGTGATTTGGACGATGATCGATCTGAATGATGATCGTTATCGTCCAAATTGACTTGCATTGAAAAATGACGGTAAACCAATGATGAATGACCATTGGGACGCGCATTGTTCATCGTCGATGCCTCCACACTAGCCAATATGAACGATATATCATTCATTTGTGAATGAGATCATTCATATCGCCCTTCAACAACGCTAATTGTGTAGGGCCCATAAGAAGGATGTGTGAGGGTATAGTTATTTAATGTGCATGTCATGTCTTTTAGTTAATATTTGTTTACAGGTAGACTACAGGTGCCAGCAGTCCCTTAATGTTCGGGCATGCTGGCACTTGTTGTTTGACTGCTGGGGCAGGCTTGCTGTCACCTGTAAAAAAACAATATTATTGAACTAATTCATAACTATTACCTCCACAGGGGGTGGATGCAATTGAGAGGGGAGCCCCATTATTAGGGGGTTCCCCACTTCTCTAGGCATTTCACACCTGGGCTGACCAGTTTGGTGCTGGCTGCTGTCATGGTAGGGGGACTCCATGCTCTGTGACCCCCTGCCAGTGGCGTAACTAGACATTTTGGTGCCCTGTGCCAGAAAAAAGAATTGGTGCCCCCTCTTCAATGATATTTAAAAGAGGGATATTGTGCATCAAAGGTGAGCGCCAAAATATAGGGGTGTGGCTTTATGGGGAAGGGGTGTGGCCACAGAATAGCACCAATTCACATTACATGGCACAGTAGAGTCCATTATTTACATTAAACCACACAGTAGTACACCATACACACATTACACCACAGCTGAGGTCCTGATACACATGCCAGGTAGAGCCCCTGATACCCATTATGCCAGATAGAGCCCCTGATACACAATATGCAATATACACATACAAATACACCAATACACATATACATATACACCTATACACATATACACATACAAATACACATACAGATACAACAAGACACATATACAGATACACCAATATGCATATAAACATACAAATACACATATACACATACAAATATATGAAAACACATATACACTGTAAACGTCGATTTACATACAGGAATAAAAGCAACACTTTAAAATCACATTAAATACACTTTTAAATGGAGCCCTGCGGCCGCTGTGATCAAACCTTAGCCTACGTACTTTTTACACCGTTAGCGTACTAAGCCCCGTACCGTGTACGTACTTTGCGTACAAACGCCGCGCTGGCCGTACAAAGTACACGCAGTGCGTACACACCCAAAGACACGCCGTGAGCACTCTACAGCTACACGTGTGACTGAAATACACTTATAACCTTAGCAGGTAAAAGAGACACGACACCAGATTGTATTTAAGATGCTGGGTTTCGACACACCAACATATAATTACTGAAAGGGGGGGGGGTTACAATAAACGACAATACAATACAATAGAAAAATGGCTACAGTCAATGTACATACATTTTGGTTTCGCCTGCGCTTCCCGGACCGGTCCTCAGTCATCAGGGTAGATGACCTTCAGAGTCTGTGTGGGACCGGGTATGCAGCTGGCTTTTTATACAATAGTCCAAAACCTAACACAATGGAAACTGTAATCTCTTTGTCCATTGGACACAGGGATGGTCATTTACAGTACAGGAGAGGTCATAGGTCGGTTTGAATAGGTGGGCGATGTCTGTTCCAGGTGCACTTGCAGATGGTCTCCTCTGGGTTCCCGCCGCATACCAAGTGTACAGTAAATACAGTTAATATTTATATTCTGCTCCTGCGCATAACTATTCGCAGGAGCGTGCGATCTTCTGCAAATCAACACCAGAATATTGCCCTTAATATACCCTACAGCTGGATACCAAACACCACCTTATAACCTTAGTTCTGTCCCCTCCTATCCTGTAAAGGTGAATCCCTTTGTTCTTATACCATTTAAACTAGTGTAACTTGCTGGTGTGGTGCAGGGAGACTATGTGTACATTGTGCACTATTTGGATTAAATATGTAATGTGTTTTTATGGCTTTTCCATGCGACTACAAACACTACCATAAATACTCATACCACGCGCTAATACGCAGGACTGCGGGAGCGACCATACGCAAATTGCGATTATGCGCACGGACGGCAGAACATGTACGCGCACGGAGGCTATCTGTGTGTAGTTTGTACGTGATGTGTGTACTGCAATATTTTTCGACTTCGACAGTCCACCCTTTGGCAGTCACCAATAACTGCCACTAACTAATCAATAAACAGAAAAATATCTATACAATATATACAGAAGCTTGAATGATCGGGGGAGAGTTGTAGGTGGGAAATGTATGACCTAGTGGGATAGTAAAAAGCATGTATGTATCAATCAATGTCTGAGGGGCATGTATCATCGTGCCATATATGTTCTAAATAGGCTTCGAGGTATTGCGAAGCATACATTAAATCCTTCTCATCCCGTATTAAGGGTCTGTAAATGGGCAAACAAAAACTACCGAGCTCTTTTCAGCTTCTTATTCCAACAAATGGGGAGCACATTTAGTTGATGATACATGGAGGGGGAACATATGTGAGTGCTAGTATATGTGTATAACACCTGTCAATTATGTGTGCCTTTAACTGGAGGTTGCAGAGATGAATAGAAGACACATATATAAAAAATACATTCACATAAAAATTTTGGGTAGGGTTGACGTCTTTTCCGGTTGGAAGTATCTGGGCAGAGGGGGAAACAGAGAAAAACGGGTGAAAGAAACAGGCCATGAAATTCATTTGCAATCCTTATCATAATGCTGTCTCTATTGAGGGGTCATAAATTAAATCTGCTGCTGTAACAGCGCCCTCGCTCCTTAGACTCATAAAATTTGTGCTGCGCGTGCACTTCATAGAATTTGAACACACCTAAATATCAAACCAATAATTTTGATGACTCCCAGGATACAAAGGAGAAACTTCCCCACACTCATAATGTCATTTTGAGCCCACTCTCCTAAACCTGAGAACCATTTGCGTGGGTTCAACCATGAGACCCAGCCGGTCAGTTCATTACCCACAGTCGCTAAGGTAAGGTTGTGCTTCCTCCTGAACACCCACTTTAACTGCAAGTTCTCGTTCATCTTCTGATCGATGATCTCCGTGGGGTCGTCAGTGCTGTTCGTAATATATGTACCGCACTTCACACCATATTGAGTTGCCAGAGTAACACAGTACCCACCTGTCACGGCTGTAACATAATTAAGGACCATCCTGTGCTGGATCAGTTCCTTCTTGTAGGCTTGTAACTCTCTTCCCGTATACCTGAAGGTGTCATCATACATCTCAGTGATATTATCTATCAAGTTCGCTAGCGCATGGATATACCTATAATTTATAGTTCCTCTGGCAGTACGGGTGATGTCTAATGCGAGAAGGAACTGAATCCCGGTGGATTCGTGGATCAAATCAGAGGCTGCGTGCTCTGCCCTATCTATGAGGTGTATCTTGATGATGTGTTCATAGTGAGTATGAGTATAAGGAGTCTGAGCACTGCGGTGAACGTCTTTCATTTTATCGTGGGTTATGGTCATGACCTCCGGTAGTACTCTCCCAATATAACACTGTCCCTCAGAGCTCGGGGCAAGCCACTTGTACGCTTTCCTCCCACATATGAAATAGGCATCATCTGGGAGAACATAGGGGACAAAATGTAACATCACCATATTGCAAACTTTCCATGTAAAGAAACTGATCCCTAGTTCTCTCATTTGCTCAGTACAAGTATCGGGCTGGATGATATGGGCACAATACCCTGACGATACTTTTCCAACCCACATGGTCTTGCTTCCACGTGTATACCTATACCGAAAATACCTCCCACTGTTGGTTATCTGGCGTACAAGTTCAGAGTCAATAGGTATCTTATCAGCTCTGTGTGAAAAGGTAATTGTCTGGTTATTCCACATCACTTCCCAATTTCCTGGTTTTTGGTAATTGGAAACATTAAAACACAATAAGGACCTGTCTACATGATACTGGTGGAGCTTCAAGCTAGGGGCCTGGAGATATTGAATTTCTTGCCCACCGGTCTCCCACCCCGTAAGTCGAGTACCTCATCTATTGCTAAAGGGTATGGTACTAATTCTGACTTACTCTGACCTTGAGGTACCTGTGAGCACACCCAACATTCTGTCTGGTTTAAGACCTTACCCACTAATGAGTGGTAATCACTCAACGGATGTCGGTCCATGTCGATATTAATGTTGGACTGACATCTCTGGATGCACCCATCTTCGACTATGTTCTCACAATTCCTAAAAATACAATATTCTTCAGACAATAACCCTTCACATTGCCGTCGAGCTCCATGACTACCCGAGCGCTTACTGATACCAGCCTTTACTCGAGTGATGTGCTGCTCCTGCGATCCTACAAATTCGTACTCGCCATCAGAACCTATTCCAGATCCCCGCTCGACCTCTCTGGGACCCTCACCAAAACAAATTGTCCTGATCAAAAATATAATTACTAGTAGAACCCGAAACGCAGTCTCTTGTGATAGATCCATTTCGTTAGGGGAAAGAAGGAAAATAAGGAGGAGAAAAGAAAGGAAAATGCAGAGGGGGGTGAAAAAAAGAAAATGGTGCGACAACCGTCCTTGGTCTTGTTGCTCTCCGCGCTCAGGTGCCGTTTCAACAGTCCTGCCTCTCAGCTTGCCCGGAACAAACACTCTAGTGATACGAGGTACTCTTCACCTTGCTCTTTGTCACGAGTTCTCTCCGGGTCAGCGACCTTCTTGAGGTGGGACGAGTGGACCCAAGTCTCTCTTTCGGTGACCTTTAGTGCTGTCGTGCTGGTTAACAAGACTTGGTATGGTCCTTCCCACCTGTCTATGAGGCAACCTGAGCGTAAGAAATTTCGAATCATCACATAATCCCCAGGCTCAATGTTATGACAACTACTGTTCGGTAGGTCAGTAATCACCAGCTTTAGATTTCTTTGTTGATTTCTCAGCTGCTGGTTCATCCTAACCAAATATTTCACAGTCACTTCATTATTGCATTTCAAATCATCCTGGGGGTCTATCATTACATGAGGTTGTCGACCAAAAAGAATTTCAAAGGGTGATAAGTTAAGTGGAGACCTGGGAATGGATCTGATGCTGTACAACACTGGTGGCAAAGCTTCTGGCCACAGCAATCCAGTTTCAGCCATCACTTTGCTCAGCTTGTTCTTAATAGTTCCCATCAGTTTGCACATGACCTGAAAGACTTCACCTGTAAAGTGGGTACCCCTATCACTTTCAATCATTCTAGGGATACCATATCTACACACAAATTCCTGCACAATTTTCTTTGCAGTGAACGTAGCAGTATTTGTGGCAGCAGGGAACGCTTCTACCCAGTTGGAAAATACATCAATACATACTAACACATATTTCAAATTCCTACAGGGTGGTAACTGTATGAAATCGATTTGTATTACCTGAAAAGGTCCATCTGTCTGAGGGATACGGGATGGCTCTGTTGGTATTGTCTTTCCAATATTCTTCCTCAAGCAAGTAAAACATGTCATTGCTCTCTTACCTGCATGAGAAGAGAATCCTGGCGCACACCAGTAGGCTCTTACCAGCTTGCACATACCCTCAGACCGTGTTCTGCCTCAGCTAGACTTGGAAGATATACTCTGGGGGCCACCGGCTTACCGTGTCCACCTGTCCAAAGTCCTGAGGACTCCTAACCAGAGGCGTAACTAGGGTTTTCGGAGCCCAGGGCAAGATGGAAAATGCCCCCCCCCCCCGAAAAAAAAACATACAAAAAGAATCATGTGCGCGCGCTGAAAAAATGGGCGTGGTCACACCCCAGAAGGGGTGTGGCCACGCTCCAGAAGGGGTGTGGCCACTAAAAATGGCCCACAGTGCCAGTTACATTGCCCCACAGTGCCAGTTACATTGCCCCACAGTGCCGGATACATTGCCCCACAGTGCCGGATACATTGCCCCACAGTGCCGGATACATTGCACCACTCAGTGCCAGTTACATTGCCCCACAGTGCCAGTTATATTGCCCCACAGTGCCAGTTACATTGCCCCACAGTGCCAGTTACATTGCCCCACAGTGCTGGATACATTGCCCCACAGTGCCGGATACATTGCCCCACTCAGTGCCAGTTACATTGCCCCACAGTGCCAGTTACATTGCCCCACAGTGCCAGTTACATTGCCTACAGTGCCAGTTACATTGCCCCACAGTGCCAGATACATGCCCCACAGTGCCAGATACATGCCCCACTCAGTGCCAGATACATGCCCCACAGTGCCAGTTACATTGCCCCACAGTGCCGGATACAATGCCCCACAGTGCCGGATACATGCCCCACAGTGACAGATACATTGCCCCACAGTGCCAGTTAAATGCACCACAGTGCCAGGCCCCACTCAGTGCCAGTTACATGCCCCACAGTGCCAGGCCCCACTCAGTGCCAGTTACATGCCCCATTTGGTGCCAGTTACATGCCCCAAAGTGCCAGATACATTGCCCCACAGTGCCAGATATATGCCCCACAGTGCCAGACCCCACTCAGTGCCAGTTACATGCCCCATTTGGTGCCAGTTACATGCCCCACTGTGCCAGATACATTGCCCCACAGTGCCAGTTACATGCCCCACAGTGCCAGTTACATTGCCCCACAGACAGTGCCAGATACATGCCCCACAGTGCCAGTTACATTGCCCCACAGACAGTGCCAGATACATGCCCCACAGTGCCAGGCCCCACTTGGTGCCAGATACATGCCACCCCGTGCTGCCGGACCGCCCCCCCGTGCCGCCGGACCCCCCCGTCACTTACCGGCCGGTGGCTTCTTGTTGCTATGTGAGGGGAGGAGAGCGCAGCGCAGCGCCTCTCCTTCCCCTCGACGCTCCAGGTCTCCGGCGGCTGTCTGGCGCCGGTTCGCTAGCCAATCAGAGCTCGCGGACCGGCAGCCAATCAGGAGCCGGTCCGCAAGCTCTGATTGGCTAGCGCCGGAGACCGGACACAGCAGCGCTGCTGGCAGCGCTGCTAGTGCTGGCAGCGGCGGTGAGGGGAGGGAGAGACGCTGCGCTCTCCTCCCCTCACATTTAGGGTTGACAGGGGCGAGTGGGGCATGATGCCCTGGACGCCGGCGGCGTCCCCTCTCCTGGGCCTGCCAAGGCGCCCAGGGCACGTGCCCCACTCGCCCTACCCTAAATACGCCTCTGCTCCTAACCATACCCCTTTGACTTCCAGACTGCCTTTTCCTGTAGGGAACACAAATTTTGCATTTCAATTTTAACTGTTGTGTGTTATTAGTTGTGTGAAGTAACCCGTCTCTGGATGAGAGAAGAGAGGGGAATAATAGTAAATAAAAAAGAAAATGTCAGGTTTTGCCTTCACCAACAGGCTGTCACGCCATCATGCATATCGGTATCTGTACACAGTCTCCCTTCACCAGTATTCTCATTCTCCACCTTTTGTGCGTGACCAGGCACACTGCATTAATACTGGTGTCCTTGTTCTGGTGAGATATACTGGATTTTGGCAGGACTCTGATGGACCGAGTAGGCATGTGGCGTTTGAACTGTAATCGGGTCCATGTATTGTACCCTCCTGTCGGTGAACGTAAGAGATGAGGAGGAAACTTTGAAGAAAAATAACATAGAGGTTAGTAACAGATAAGTTTGTAGAGGCAAAGAGGATTTTATAAAATTTGACAACTGGATTGGGCACTATGGGGAAGTGATTCTCTACTAGGTCTATACCCTTAAAAAAATTTATATGTGTCGTATCTCTACTGGGACTATCCCAGCCATCAATCCAGTGTCCTGTCCATCCTAAGTTCATAGGGAACCCGGTATCTGTGAGATAATTTCCTCTACCTGAGATGGACATGAATCTAGAACAGTGAAATGCAATATTAGTCTTTGTGGGTATCCAACATACTTTGTACTTCCTGGGCGGGAGCACGCTATATGTATACCATATCTAACAAAGCTCCTGTTAAGTTAATCAGGGGTCATTTCTGCTAGCGAAAGAAGCAAAAGTTTAGAGGCCTCATCTTAACCCCAGCAAGTTTTGTCAAAAAGGGTAAAGTTGCATTTATTCCGTTCTTCCCATTAACCGAATCTGTGTTTTCTATATGGCTCGTGATTCCTTACTATATGTCCCTTGATCCTGTCTATGGGGTATATTTACTAAGGTCCCGATTTTGACCGAGATGCCGTTTTTTCTTCAAAGTGTCATCTCGGTAATTTACTAAGCAAAAATCTCGGCAGTGATGAGGGCATTCGTAATATTTTGGAAGTCCTAGGAAAAAATCACGAATCAATACACCATCGGTCAAATACGCCTGCAATTTGCTAGAAATCGGTCATTTACTAAAAAGTGCAAAACACAAACACTGCCGACAATAGCCAAACACTGCCGTGCTGAAATACAAATCGTGAAAAAGTGCTAAAAAAAACCAGACCTGCTTTTTTATCCCGTGTTTGTATAGGCATGCACGGATCCATGAGATCCGTGCATGTTTATCAGTGGGAAGGGGTGGGAAATGTTATAATTTTTCCAAAAAAAATTGCGTGGGGTCCCCCCTCCTTAACCAAACCAGCCTCGGGCTCTTTGAGCCGGCCCTGGTTGCAAAAATATGGGAAAAAAATTGACAGGGGTTCCCCCATATTTAAGCAACCAGCACCGGGCTCTGCACCTGGTCCTGGTTCCAAAAATACGGGGGACAAAAAGCGTAGGGGTCCCCCGTATTTTTGAAACCAGCACCGGGCTCCACTAGCTGGACAGATAATGCCACAGCCGGGGGTCACTTTTATACAGTGCCTTGCAGCCGTGGCATCAAATATCCAACTAGTCACCCCTGGCCGGGGTACCCTGGGGGAGTGGGGACCCCTTCAATCAAGGGGTCCCCCCCCCAGCCACCCAAGGGCCAGGGGTGAAGCCCGAGGCTGTCCCCCCCATCCAATGGGCTGCAGATGGGGGGCTGATAGCCTTTGTTCAAAGTGAATGATATTGTTTTTAGTAGCAGTACTACAAGTCCCAGCAAGCCTCCTCCGCAAGCTGGTACTTGGAGAACCACAAGTACCAGCATGCGGCGAAAAACCAGGTCCGCTGGTACCTGTAGTACTACTACTAAAAAAATACCCCAATAAAGACAATACACACACACCTTGAAAGTATAACTTTAATACATACATACACACACACCACCATATACACATACTTACCTTATGTTCACACGAGGGTCGGTCCTCTTCTCCAGTAGAATCCATGGTGTACCTGTTGAAAAAATCCTACTCACCAAATCCAGTGTAGAGGGCTCCTCGGATAGTCCATTTGTAATCCACGTACTTGTAAAAATAAAAAAACGGGACACCCGACCACGAACTGAAAGGGGACCCATGTTTTCACATGGGACCCCTTTCCCCGAATGCCAGAAACCCCCTCTGACTGATGTTTAAGTGGGTTTCTTCAGCCAATCAGGGAGTGCCACGTTTGGCACCCTCCTGATCGGCTGTGTGCTCCTGTACTGTATGACAGGCGGCACACGGCAGTGTTACAATGTAGCGCCTATGCGCTCCATTGTAACCAATGGTGGGAACTTTCAGGTCAGCGGTTGACCGAAAGTGACCTCACCGCTGACCTGAAAGTTCCCACCATTGGTTACAATGGAGCGCATAGGCGCTACATTGTAACACTGCCGTGTGCCGCCTGTCATACAGTACAGGAGCACACAGCCGATCAGGAGGGTGCCAAAAGTGGCGCTGCCTGATTGGCTGATGGAACCTTCTTTGACTTAAGTCAGAGGGGGTTCCAGGCATTTGGGGAAAGGGGACCCATGTGAAAACATGGGTCCCCTTTCAGTGCGAGGTCGGGTATCCGTTTTTTTATTTTTACAAGTACGTGGATTACAAAAGGATTTACCGAGGAGCCTAAAACACTGGATTATGTGAGTATAATTTTTTCAACAGGTACACCATGGATTCTACTGGAGAAGAGGACCGACCTGCGTGGGAACATAAGGTAAGTATGTGTATATGGAGGTGTGGATGGATGTATTAAAGTTATACTTTCAAGGTGTGTGTGTGTTGTCTTTATTGGGGTATTTTTTTAGTAGTAGTACTACAGGTACCAGCGGGCCCATTTTTCCGCCGCATGCTGGTACTTGTGGTTCTCCAAGTACCAGCTTGCGGGGGAGGCTTGCTGGGCCTTGTAGTACTGCTACTAAAAACAATATCATTCACTTTGAACAAAGGCTATCAGCTCCCCATCCGCAGCCCATTGGATGGGGGGGACAGCCTCGGGCTTCACCCCTGGCCCTTGGGTGGCTGGGGGGGGACCCCTTGATTGAAGGGGTCTCCACTCCCCCAGGGTACCCCGGCCAGGGGTGACTAGTTGGATATTTGATGCCACGGCTGCAAGGCACTGTATAAAAGTGACCCCCGGCTGTGGCATTATCTGTCCAGCTAGTGGAGCCCGGTGCTGGTTTCAAAAATACGGGGGACCCCTATGCTTTTTGTCCCCCGTATTTTTGGAACCAGGACCAGGCGCAGAGCCCGATGCTGGTTGTTTAAATATGGGGGAACCCCTGTCCATTTTTTCCCCATATTTCTGCAACCAGGATCGGCTCAAAGAGCCCAAGGCTGGTTTGCCTTAGGAGGGGGGACCCCACGCAATTTTTTTTTTACATTTAAACATTTTTTTTTTTTTAACAAGGTGCACAATGAAGCCCAGCACGGATCTCTCAGATCCGTCCGAGATTCATTGTATTAAAGTCGGCAGTGTTTTACAAGTCACTCACGTAAAACACTGCCAAAAAAAACGAATGACATCGACATTGGAAAACCCGAAAATGCAGAATACGGCAGCTTAGTAAATTAGTCGTAATCAATTCAAAAAGTTGCATATTTACACTTTCGATGTCATTCGTGATTGAACTTTGACCTCAAACGGGAAAATACGAATCTTAGTAAATATACCCCTATGTGTTTAATAATGTGGCTTGTTTTCTCTGTCTAGGGGTCTATATTAACTATGTGTCCTACTATTCCTACAGTCCCTTGCAAAATGTCCTTCCTTTTTACAGTAGAAACATACTATTACATGTGGCTTACCATCAGGGGTATGGGGTTTGGGCTGATGGGGTTTTCTTGTATGTGCTTGTATACTTACTGTCCTCAACCTCTCTTCCTGTTGTTCTTTGTGCCTAACAATGTTCTTGTGCTGCTCAATGATAAGATAAGCTACATTGACCCCGATCCAATTAGGCAAAGATGTTTGCACCCTGTCCCTTAATGCCTTATTGAGCCCGTCCATTAGCACAGAGACAGCCACCTCCCTGTAATTCGCCTCATTCCCTGTATCTGATACCCCAATGTATCTATCCATTATTTGCAGAGCCCGATGGAAATATTCAGATGCCATTTCATTTTCTCTCTGTTTTATGGAGAAAATTCTTCTCCACTTAACAGTAGTGGGGAAATACAACTCTAGTTGCATGTTAATTCGTTCCATGTTCTCCTGATTGTGTTTGTCAGTCATAGGACCATCCGACTCTAATCTACAATCAGTGATAGATTTTTGGGTGTCAATATTAGGGGGTGGGCACGCTTTTAAAAGTATCCGCCAATCTTTGTTTGCCGGTTCATATGCATTACACAGACCCTTTACATACTTCTGACATCTGGGTAAATGCTTCTGGGGATCGGGGAATTCTGAAATGATTGACCGAAGTTCTGAACTGGACCACAGGCAATACATTGCATTATTCCTGGTGAGGATTACTCTCTGACTATCGGTTCTCCCATTGGGAGTTACTATTTCCAAGACAGGATGTAATCCTACCATTCCATTCCTAATCTGTTTACTGTAAGATGTTGTTGTCTCTGTGCAATGACCCGTCTCACACTTACCGGTAGCTTTGACCTCACCAGTTCTTTCAGTGGGGAATATTATTACTGCTCTAACTGGATGGACAGGCCCCACCTGAGTTTCCTGCAAGGTGACTGCCTGAATGAGGGCTGCAATTTGGCTGGGTCCTTCATCTTCCTGTGACCTATAACCTTGGAGAGAGTTCAAAACAGGATACAACTTGCAAAGGTTAGGGTTATTACATTGCTCTTGCATACTACTATCATTTACAGATGTACCATTGATTGTAGCCATCTTTTTCCTTTCGACCTGTGTCGATAATGGTGTGTCCGTGCCCTCTTTCCTGCTAGGTTTGGAACTTGCTTTGCGAGTTTGTTCCCTATGCACCTCCCCCTCTTGTTGCCACAGGTTTAAAAAATCGTTATGTCTGATCCTTTGTTTTCTGAATTTAATCAGACATATTTTACTACCTACATTCTGCAGTACCTCTGGTTCAAAGCTGCCCACCCTAGGGAATGATACCCTATCTTTGTCAGTAATACGTACCCATTCGTCACAATAAACTTCAGCGTGTGGACCATATTTCCCACACATTATAAACCTTGCTGACCCCTTGGGCTGCGGCTCTCCAGCCTGAACCCTGGCTACCATACGTCTCTTACTTGAGCAACTGGCTCCCATAATTGTGGGCCTTTTCCCACAAACACCAAAATACTAAATGCAAGCAGACGGTGAAAGTTCTTAGAGTGCTTTCACCCACTCTCGCCCACGTTGGCCAGTACTGCGATACACTGTTGATAGCCGAAGGCAATGTACCCAACTTAGGGCCCCTAATTGGCTTATATTTACTGGAAGTTTTTAGGAGTGACTTACCCTTTCCAGTAAATATCTGCCGTTGGAGATTTTTCCTGAGAGAGACCAGTGAAAACTCCCTATGCACTTGTACACAAATCACGCTTGCGTATGCTCTACACAGCGATAATGATACCAGGATTTTACGCAAAAGCTCGTAAAAAGGGGTATCAAGTTGCGCTATGTATCACACCTACAAACATGCGGTTCAATCGCACAGCGTATAGGTACTTGTTACCTATCCACCCTACGATCACTGGAATCGAATCACAAGCTGCGAAACCTCAGCCGGAGCGTATAAAAAAACTATATGGGTCACAATTCACAATTCCCTACCATGCTCCTGTGCAAGTCTCCTCACGACTTACGTATTTCAATCTATACTAACGTGCGTCAGCCACCTCACGCCACCAAGCCTCCACTCACTTGATGTACCAAACGACGGGATCCCGAATTCTGTGGTTCGAATCCACTCACTCCTGCTTTCAGCTCACACAAATACACGGCGTTTTTCTGTACAGATAATTTTTTACTCTTTCTGATCGGCAGCTTTTCCCCCAGAGGCAATACAGTTTAAACAAAAGTCTTATACTAATCTGCTTTTGAAACCGGATAGTTATGTGCTATTGTAGTATGGCTACCATCCCACCTTTTAATTGAAGGAAACTATCGTGTAATTTGTACTTAGCGTCCGCACTCTTACGCACTTTGTGTAAACATGCGACCATGCGTGCCTTTTACGCTGTGTGCGCGGTCTTGTACTTTGGCCGAGTTCCGTGTACAAAACGTGCATCCGCACTAAAACAAATCACACAACCTCTATAAATGTGAGCAATACAAACTATAATCACTCACAAGAACAACCCACGCTTGTTCTGTGTAACCCTTTATGACTGGGTCAGACCTGTGTTTTGTGTCTTTATAATTACTTCCTTAAATACTTTTCTTTCAAATTTGAACTATATAGCAACAAATGTATCCAATTTCACACAGATCTAAACGGATCTAGTAATCTATACCTTGGGGCAACAATATGTGAGAGAGTATGCAAAGTATCGGTGCCCTTTGTGTGCGCTTTTGGCACCAAAAAAAAAAATACACAGATTTTTAAATAGCTTTTTTCCTGTTTACCTATGGGTTCTATCAGCACCTCTGCAGAACAGACAGAGCAGACGCAATCTAACAGCACACAAATAGGGTTTTTAGAACATCCACCAACCAGGAAAAGGTTACGTGGATAACTTACCACCCTTTGCTGATAGATTAAAGTCTGCTATGACCTGCTAGCCTGCGAGCATGTGAAAAACTGGAGGAGCCCCCAATTGTAAACGTCGATTTACATACAGGACTAAAAGCAACACTTTAAAATCACATTAAATACACTTTAAAATGGAGCCGCTGCGGCCGCTGTGATCAAACCTTAGCCTACGTACTTTTTACACCGTTAGCGTACTCATCCCCGTACCGTGTACGTACTTTGTGTACAAATGCTGCGCTGGCCGTACAAAGTACACGCAGTGCGTACACACCCAAAGACACCCCGTGAGCACTCTGCAGCTACACGTGTGACTTAAATACACTTATAACCTTAGCAGGGAAAAGAGACATGACACCAGATTGTATTTAAGATGCTGGGTTCCGACACACCAATATATAATTACTGAAAGGGGGGTTACAATAAACAACAATACAATAGAAAAATGGCTACAGTCAATGGTACATACGTTTTGGTTTTGCCTGTGCTTCCTGGCCCGGTCCACAGTCATCAGGGTAGATGACCTTCAGAGTCTGTGTGGGACCGGGCATGCAGCTGGCTTTTTATACAATAGTCCAAAACCTAACACAATGGAAACTGTAATCTCTTTGTCCATTGGACACAGGGATGGTCATTTACAGTACAGGAGAGGTCATAGGTCGGTTTGAATAGGTGGGCGATGTCTGTTCCAGGTGCACTTGCAGATGGTCTCCTCTGGGTTCCCACCGCATACCAAGTGTACAGTAAATACAGTTAATATTCATATTCTGCTCCTGCGCATAACTATTCGCAGGAGCGTGCGATCTTCGGCAAACCAACACCAGAATATTGCCCTTAATATACCCTACAGCTGGATACCAAACACCACCTTATAACCTTAGTTCTGTCCCCTCCTATCCTGTAAAGGTGAATCCCTTTGTTCTTATACCATTTAAACTAGTGTAACTTGCTGGTGTGGTGCAGGGAGACTATGTGTACATTGTGCACTATTTGGATTAAATATGTAATGTGTTTTTATGGCTTTTCCATGCGACTACAAACACTACCGTAAATAGTCATACCACGCGCTAATACGCAGGACCGCGGGAGCGACCATATGCAAATTGCGAATATGCGCATGCACGGCAGAACATGTACGCGCACGGAGGCCATCTGTGTGTAGTTTGTATGTGATGTGTGTACTGCAATATTTTTCGACTTCGACAACACATACAGATACACCAATACACACATAAATACACCAACACACATATACAGATACAATACACATATACACATATAAATACACCAATACACATATACACATACAGATACACCAATACACATATAAACACACATATACACATACAGATATACCAATACATATATACACATATAAATACACCAATATACATATACTCATAGAGATACACCAATACACATATACACATACAGATAAACCGATACTCATGTTCACATATAAATACAACAATACACATATACACATACATTACAGATATACCAATACACATATACAGATACACATACACATACAGATACACCAATATACAAATACACATACACCAATACACATATACACATATAAATACACCAATACACATATACACAAAAATATACACCAATACACATATACACATACAAATACACCAATACAGATATAGATACACCTATACACATATAAATACACCCATACACATATGCAAATACTGTACACATACAAAAGCTACTACAGTAGTCAGGGAGTAGGACAGGAGAGAAGAGAGAGCTGCATAATACTGTGTAGGACCACCTGATGCTGCTACCACTGGCCGGAACCTAGGCTACCGCAACCACAACCAGACCTCCCCCACCACCCCTCCCTGAGAGCAATTGACCATCTATGCCTCAGTCCACTGGCTTCCCACTGCACGCCTTCATCATTCAGGATGGTTCCTCTCCCTGACACCTCACATGCACAATACACAGTAAAGAGCAGGAGAGGAGACAGACAGAGCGGCACCCGGCAGCTGTGCAGAATCTAAGTGCTGACAGCCTGCCGGTGCCGGGAAGTAAAAAGTTAATTAATGAAACAGGCTTCTCGCGGGTTCCCTGTGACTAGCCGGCTGCTTTGGCCGCATAGCGGTAAATCTGCTACTGCCAAGACGGGCACCCCTGTCACGCCACCATTATTTTGGCCCTGCCTGATCATGTTGTCGGCGGTCCTGCGCCCACAGTGCACATGCGCTGTGTGCCAGGCACCACTGGGACACACCTAGTTACAGCCCTGCTCCCTGCTATACCATCTGCCCCCCAGCTTGTTGTGTCTGGTACAGCTTGTTGTTAAATAGAGGGAACCCCATGGTAGTTATTCCTTATTATGGATTTGTGGGGGACCCCACACATTTTTTTTTCTAATTTTAAACTTTTATTGACATTTAATGCAAACAAAGCCTGCATAGATCCTAGTGATCTGTGCAGTGCTTCACCCAATCTCATCTGCCACGGGCAGGTCTATTGTTTGGCCAGGTGTGCCATTTTTTTAGGCTCAATTTCTGGTTGGTTTGCAAACTGACCAGTAGTAAATCTGCGGCTCCTAAACTTGTCTATGTAACAACATCAATAGTTGCTCAGATGCCGTAAAGAGTTCTAAAGTTGTTTTTTTGGTAATGTTGCCCTCAGTTTTGATTACAGTAAATATCCGTTTGTGAAAACTGACGGAAATACAACCACAATAGCAAAAGTGACCTTTGGTAACTATAACCATCAGAGTTTATCAATTTCAAAATTCAGAAATGTAAAAATCCATTTAAAATAATCAGTAAAACTATGTATCACAGTATTTCCCTACCCAGGGTGATTTTCTTGGGAAATTCTTCACTGCAACTCCACCACCATCCAAAATTTTATTGAAGAGATTTATCCACATCTGAAAGTATATTTGAAAAGCAAATCTTAAAAGTAGATTTTTTCCGAGTATAATCTAAAGGGAAGAGAGCAATTTTCTCCCTTGTCTAATCTATCTGCGCATGAAGATATATCCCTTTTGTGTTGCCAAGTACAAATGCAGGAGGTACTCACAGGGAGAAGTTAAAGATCAACAATCTATAGACAGTTGGGCAATTAAAGAGAGGAAACATGCTGAAAATTTGATACAATGCCTGATTATGATCACGTGTACTGATTTTCTATGTTGCGTGTGTGTGTGGAGTTATTTTTTTATGGATTGCACAATGAAAGCCCTTCTCTTTTGTGATTGAGTGCAATTGAAATGGATTTATCATTCTGAAGATAAAACTAGGTCTGTAAAAATCATCAAACAGTGAAGCTTTGTTTCTTTTATATATCTATTGTATATTCTAAATGTAATGTTACCATGTAGAGTAATGTTAGGGATTATTCAGGCACGGTCGTTCCTGTGCTATCATACACAAAGTACTGATGTTTGGTACTTTGAGCAACACCCATTCTGCATGTGTGCAAACGGGCCCTGCGACATCAGAATGAGGACGGCAGCAGATTGTCAGTGATTGACAGTATGCTGCTGTTCAGGGGTGGTGCCAGCCTCCGTTTGTAAATGCGGAAGTGTGAGGCTGCTGTTTAGGGAGTGGAAAGAGGATAGGGATCTCTTTGGTAGGATGGAAACTTCCTGGCCTCTATAATAGGTGGCTTGCGCTGCACCAGTGACATGTGGTGAGGTAGAGCTTTCCCTGTCATAACACAGTATATGCCAGAGTTTTGACTATATAAAGTATATAAAAAATACAAAGAATATATTATAAATATCTTTGCATTATTCTAGCCATTTTTATATTCAAATCTCTGGAGTAAAAAGTATATGGCAGGTGAGGCAGTGCCTGCCCTGCCTAACTTATCTGCCTATCTCTGATCAAAACTCATAAAATTTCCAGCAGTATAAACTGCTGCACCTGTGTATAATGTCCACATGAACACTTTAGCTCATATATTGTGTGCAAATCTGGCTTTGGTACTAGCCTGTACCTCCTCAGCCATTTACCTTACCACGTCACTGCATGGCACCATTGGTGACTAACCACCCGAGTGTGACTGAGTGATCCAATGCTGCATCCTAGGATGCAGGTTGGGTCACTACTGCAGCAGGAGGAGTCTGCTCATAATAGACACCTCCTGCTGCATTACCATACAGCGCCATCACTGCTGCTTCCAATGGGTTCCATTCCATTGCTGTTACAATGCTGGGTGCTTTGAGTGACTGGAAATCCCATGTAAAAATCCACCTGTGTTCTGAGTTGGATGCGTCCATGTGGCTGCAGCTCCCACAGCCCTCAATTTGCGAGAGCAGCTGTAATTACTATCATCTGCATTTGCACTAGGCCCATTCTTGGTGCAGCAGATCTGTCCACATGCCTTCAACATGCTCAAATACCACCCAGTAACATCCATTCAAACCAATTTGAGAAGAGGTAAAGACAGGGGTGGATTGGCCCGCCAAGGTGGTTTGCCACTGGACCAGCCCCCTTGCTCTCCTTAGAGGCCGTCATACCACCAACACCAGCTGCAAATTGGAGCTGCGGGCAGGCAGGGAGGGAGAGATTACAGCTTCCCTGCTTCCCGCATAAAGCTGCTGCTCAGCCTGCACTGAGCCTCACAGAGGAAAGTGAAAGTGAAACTGATGGTGTAGCTTCTAACTAGAGATGAGCGGGTTCAGTTCTCAGAGAACCGTACCCCCCCCCCTTCCCCCGAACATCCCATTCCGAGACAGAATCTGAGTCCAGCTCGGGACTTCCTGCCAGGCTTGGAAACCAGAACGAGGCAAAACATCATCATTCCGCTGTCCAATTCTTGCAGGTTTTGGATTCCATATAAACAGCCATGCATCGCCACCATTTTCACTCTGGACTTGGAGAGTGAGGGAGACAGACCTTTGTCTCTCTGTGGGTGGTGACATCAGGTGTGGTCAGTGTATGCTCTGCAGGGGTGCTGTCCTGTCACTGTAATGTACCTGTGCTGTTAGGGATGCTGTCCTGGCTGTCACTGGTGATTCATGCGCTGTTAGGGGTGCTGCAGCTGTACATGGGTGTTGCTGTCCTGTCTGTCACTATATTGTACAGGCGCCAGGGGCACTGTCCTCCTGTATGCTGTGAAAATACAGTGGTGCTGGCTGTAAACAATCTGGGATGCAGTGAAATAAATGTACACTGGCCCTGTCTTGTATGCTGTCAAAATTCTGGGGTGCAGTGAAAATAAATGTACACTGGCCCTGTCTTTTATGCTTTAAACATTCTGGGGTGCAGTGAAAATAAATGTACACTGGCCCTGTCTTGTATGCTGTAAAAAAAATCTGGGGTGCAGTGAAAATAAATGTACACTGGCCCTGTCTTGTATGCTGTAAAAATCTGGGGTGCCATGAAAATAAATGTACACTGGCCATGTCTTCTATGCTGTTAAAATTCTGTGGTGCAGTGAAAATAAATGTACACTGGCCATGTCTTGTATGCTGTAAAATTCTGGGGTGTCGTGAAAATAAATGTACACTGGCCATGTCTTGTATGCTGTAAAAATTCTGGGGTGCAGTGAAAATAAATGTACACTGGCCATATCTTGTATGCTGTAGAAATACAGGGGTGCTGCTCTTAAAATAAATGTACACTGGTCCTGTATGCTGTAAAAATACAGGGGTGCTGCTGTTAAAATAAAAGTACACTGGTCCTGTATGCTGTAAATATACAGGGGTGCTGTTGTTAAAATAAAAGTACATTGGTCCTGTATGCTGTAAAAATACAGGGGTGCTGTTGTTAAAATAAAAGTACACTGGTCCTGTATGCTGTAAAAATACAGGGGGGCTGCTGTTAAAACAAAAGTACACTGGTCCTGTATGCTGTAAAAATACAGGGGTGCTGTTGTTAAAATAAAAGTACACTGGTCCTGTATTCTGTAAAAATACAGGGGTATTGTTGTTTAAATGAAAGTACACTGGTCCTGTATGCTGTAAAAATACATGGGTGCTGTTGTTAAAATAAAAGTACACTGGTCCTGTATGCTGTAAAAATACATGAGTGCTGTTGTTAAAATAAAAGTACACTGGCCCTGTATGCTGTAAAATACAGGGATGCAGTGAAAATAAATGTACACTGGCCCTGTTCAAATACAATTTTGTGAAAATACAGGGGTGCTGGCACTGTCCGCAGTTGCGATGTCTAGGCCTGACCTTCACAACACTGTATGGGAAGAGGAGGCTCCTATCACCATTTGCACGCCCTCTGCAAGTGCTGGGAGGAGCACCGCCAGTCCAGTTGCTGATTTTGAGATTGAGGATGTCACTGTAGAAGTACACAAGGATAAGGAGGATATGCATGTGGCTGGCGCTGAGGACAATGTTGACGATGAGGATTCTGATGGTGATGTGGTTTGTTTGAATAAGGCATCAGTGGAGACAGTTGTTGGCCATGGGAAGGAAAAGGCCATTGTCATGCCTGGGCAAAATACAAAAAAAACCTCACCTCTTCGGTGTGGAATAATTTCTCCACAATTCCGGACAACAGGTGTCAAGCCATCTGTTGCCATTTTCAATCCATAATAAGTAGGGGCAAGGACGTTAACCACCTAGGAACATCCTCCCTTATACGTCACCTGCAGCGCATTCATCATAAGTCATTGTTAAGTTCAGAAACTTTGGGTAATAGCGTAAGCAGTCCACTGACACCTAAATGATGTGGTTTGTTTGAATATTATTTCTCTGTGAGGATGAGGATGTAAACACTGAAGTGGGGGCGGGAATCTGAGGATGAGGACGCCATCTTGCCACTGTATAGACAGTTTGTGCAAGAAGAGATTAATTGCTTCTCTTTTGATTGGTGCCCAAACAAACCTATCATTTCAGCCACAGTCTTATGGCAGACCCTGTCGCTGAAATGCATGGTTTGTAAAGAGGACAGGTCCTCTTTATACAACATAAGGGTGGGAGAACCCAAGGACAATTCCATTTTTCACGTCTTTCCTTTGCCACATCATTCCAGGGGTGCTGCCCTATATGGGGTGCTGCCCCACTGCCAATTAAGTCCTGGGGTGCTGTTGCCTGTCTGCTATGCTGTGTAATTCTCCAGGGGTGCTGCCTGTACTGTATAAGTCCTTCGGTGCTGCCGTATAATTCCAGGGGTGCTGCGGTACTTGATCCTAAGTTTAAATGAAGGCCTAGAGCAGATATGAAACAAGCTTCAACATCACAAACAGATTTGTAAAAACATAGCTGCAAAGGTGGAAATGGAAATTGCTATTTTGATTAAGTGTTTTTTAATAAACTAGGGAGAGACTACATTTGTGGCCAAAGTCAATGTGACTCAGAAGAGACAGAATCATAATCCAGCGCAACTGCCGTATAGGTAAAAGTGAGATTTTCTGCTGTAGCATTCATGTTAGGGACTCACTGAAATTAATGGCTCCAATTAGTCAACCTTAATTTTGATTTATTATTGATGTTCCACATATTGGGATAACTTATTTAGAAGATGCACATTTGTTGTACAGGGTTTTTTTTCCTAAGGGCTGTGTAGGGTTATCGCAAGACCTTGTGGTGTTAGAAGAACAGAGTATCAGTGATCTTGCGATGCATCAGCTTTCCATTGCACTGCAGCACTAGATGGGCCAGGAGCTCCTGGGAGGCACAAACAGTTACTGAATAAGGCCCAGTATGGAGTCTCATGGTGGCTTACAGCCAGGAAGATGTCTGGCTTGTCAGGCTGAGGCATGCTGTGGGCACAGAGTTAGCATTGCTTCCTCCCACAGTCCTACTTATAGTATGAAATGATTTTCAACTGTAGAGTGGTAAGCTCCACAAGGGCAGGGGCTCAATAACAAAAAATTCACTGCACAGTCCTGCTTAGTACTGTACCAAACCCACCCGAACTCAACTTACCCCATCTGGGGCTGCAGTGGGGGCTCAGGAGGGGCTGCTAAAACATCTAAGGGGGCTGCTTTATTTAAAAATTAAATATAAAAAAAACAAGACACATAGGTATGCTCAGATGTGTGTAACAGAGACACACAGGTATACTCACATGCGTGTTACTGGGAGCTGTGAAAAACAAAAATAAGGCATCTGCCACAAAATATGTAAATAAAAAATGCAATAAAAAAATGGAAAAAAAGAAACCCTCGAGATTTTCACAAAATACAGTAAGTCTCCACACTCAGTGGAGGGGAAAATATTCAATCTTGATCCTGTGGTAAACACCAGAATTATCTTAATCCCTGAAAATGGAAAAAGGGGTACAAATTTGCAGGCTTTGGCCCCTACTTTTTCAGTTTGTCCAGTAATACGGTAATTATTAGAGATGAGTCGGTTCGGTTCCCTGAGAACCAAATTCCCCCGAACTTGACTACCCGAGCCCGGATCCGAGTCAGGCTCGGGTTTTCCCGTCTGACTCGGAAACCAGAACGAGGCAAAATGTCATCATCCCGCTGTCGGATTCTCGCGCAGTTTGGATTTCATATAAGAAGCCGCGTGTTGCCGCCATTTTCACGCCGGCATTGGAGAGTGTAGAGAGAGGACGTATCTCAATCCTCAGTGTCCTGGATCAGTTCAGTGGTAGTGTCTTGTGCTGCATCAGTCCAGTCACAGTAATGGAGTCCCCTGCTGCCATATGTCCAGTGCTGCTGTATAAGTCCAGTCCAGTGGTGCTGTGTTGTGCTGCATCAGTCCAGTGGTGGTGTCTTGTGCTGCATCAGTCCAGTCACAGTGGTGGTGTCCTCTGCTGTCACATTTCCAGTGCTGCTGTATAAGTCCAATCCAGTAGTGCTGTGTTGTGCTGCATCAGTTTAGTGGTGGTGTATTGTGCTGCATCAGTCCAGTCACAGTGGTGCTGTCCTCTGCTGCCATATGTCCAGTGCTGCTGTATAAGTCCAGTCCATTGCAGTGATGCTGTGTTGTGCTGCATCAGTACAGTGGCAGTGTCTTGTGCTGCATCAGTCCAGTCACAGTGGTGGTGTCGTCTGCTGCCATATGTCCAGTGCTGCTGTATAAGTCCAGTCCATTGCAGTGGTGCTGTGTTATCCTGCATGATTCCAGTGGTGGTGTTCCTGTGCTGCTATATATGTCCAGTGGTACTGCCGTATATGTCCAGTGGTACTGACGTATAAATTCAGTGATACTGCCGTATATGTCCAGTGGTACTGCCATATAATTCCAGTGGTACTGGCGTATAAATCCAGTCCAGTCATACTGTCGTATATGTTTAGTGATACTGCCATATATGTCCAGTGGCACTGCCGTATAATTCCAGTGGAACTGACGTATAATTCCAGTGATACTGCCAAATAATTCCAGTGGTACTGGCGTATAATTCCAGCGGTACCGGCGTATAAATGCAGTCCAGTGTAACTGCCGTATATGTCCAGTGGTACTGCCATATAATTCCAGTGGGACTGCCATATAATTCCAGTGGTACTGGTGTATAATTCCAGTGGTACTAGCGTATAAAATCCAGTCCAGTGATACTGCCGTATATATCCAGTGGTACTGCAATATCATTCCAGTTATACTGCCGTATATGTCTAGTGGTCATGCCGTATAAATCCAGTGGTACTAGTGTATAAATCCAGTCCAGTGATACTGCTGAATATGTCCAGTGGTACTGCCATATAAATCCAGTAGTACTGTCGTATAAATCCAGTCCAGTGATACTGCCGTATATGTCAAGTGGTACTGCTGTATAATTCCAGTGATACTGTCGTATAATTCCAGTGGTACTGGTGTATAAGTCCAGTGGTACTGGCATATAAATCCAGTCCAGTGAAACTGCCATATATGTCCAGTGATACTGCCATATAATTCCAGTGGTACTGCCGTATAATTCCAGTGATACTGCCGTATAATTCCAGTGGTACTGGCATATAATTCCAGTGGTACTGGCATATAAATCCAGTCCAGTAATACTGCCGTATATGTCCAGTGGTACTGCCGTATAAATCCAGTGATACTGCCATATGTCCAGTGGTACTGCTGTATAAATCCAGTGGTACTGGTGTATATATCCAGTCCAGTGATACTGGCGTATAAGTCCAGTGGTACTGCCATATAAATCCAGTGATATTGCTGTATATGTCCAGTGGTACTGCTGTATAAATCCAGTGGTACTGTCGTATAAATCCAGTCCAGTGATACTGCCCTATATGTCCAGTGATGCTGCCGTATAATTCTAGTGATACTGACGTATAATTCCAGTAGTACTGGCATATAAATCCAGTGATACTGCTGTAAAAATCCAGCCCAGTGGTACTACTGTATAAATCCAGTGGTATGGACGTATAATTCCAGTGATACTGCAGTATAATTCCAGTGATACTGCCATACAATTCCAGTGGTACTGGTGTTTAATTCCAGTAATACTGCCGTATAAATCCAGTCCAGTGGTACTGCCGTATAATTCCAGTGATACTGCCATACAATTTCAGTGGTACTGGTGTATAAATCCAGTAATACTGCCGTATAAATCCAGTCCAGTGGTACTGCCGTACAAATCCAGTGGTACTGCCATATAATTCCAGTGATACTTCGTATAATTCCATTGATACTGCCGTATAATTCCAGTGGTACTGGCGTATAAATACAGTTATTCTGCCATATAAATCCAGTCCAGTGGAACTGCCGTATAAGTCCAGTGGTACTGCCGTATAAATCCAGTGGTACTGCCGTATAAGTCCAGTGATACTGCCATATAATTCCAGTGATACTGCCATATAAAATCCAGTGATACTGCCAAAGATTCTGCCGTATAATTCCAGTGATACTGCCATATATATCCAGTGATACTGTTGTATAATTCCAGTGGTACTGCCGTATGAGTCCAGTCCAGTGGTGCTGCCATATAATTTCAGTGGTGTTATCCTGTGCTGTATATTATTTACTCCAAATAAAGTGTCTATTCATATTTATTTAAAATAATTTTCACAGGGTTTGCCCTGTGTGGTGTCGAGGTACGCTCCCCTGTACCGCATATTGTTATAAAACTCCAGAAAAATAATAGAGAACAAAAATTTGGAAGATTAATTAGGGAAAGATCAAGAACCACTTCCTCCTAGTGCTGAATCTGCTGCCACTAGTCATGACATAGATGATGAAATGCCATCAACGTCGTCTGCCAATGTCGTCTGCCAACGCCCAATGTGATAGTAGAGGGCATGTAAAACCCAAAAAGCCAATGTTCAGTAAAAAGACCCAAAAAAAATAAATGTAAATAGTCTGAGGTGAAACGTAAACTTGCCAATATGCCATTTACGACACGGAGTGACAAGGAAAGGCTAAGGCCCAGGCTTATGTTCATGACTAGTGGTTCACATGACGATGGAAGCCCGCATCCTCCTGCTAGAAAAATGATAAGAGTTAAGCTGGCAAAAGCACAGCAAAGAACTGTGCGTTCTAAGATGGTATCACAAATCCCCAAGGAGAGTCCAAGTGTGTCTGCAGTTGTGATGCCTGACCTTCCCAACACTGCACGGGAAGAGGTGGCTCCTTCCACCATTTGCACTCCCTCTGCAAGTGCTGGCAGTAGCACCCACAGTCCAGTTTCTGATATTCAAATTGAAGATGTCACTGTTGAAGTACACCAGGATGAGGATATGGATGTTGCTGGCGCTGAGGAGGAAGTTGACGATGAGGATTCTGATGGTGATGTGGTTTGTTTAAATCAGGCACCGGGGGAGACACCTGTTGTCTGTGGGATGAATAAACTCATTGTGATGCCTGGGCAAAATACCAAAAAAGCCACCTCTTCGGTGTGGAATTATTTATCCACAAATACGGACAACAGGTGTCAAGCCATGTGCTGCCTCTGTCAATCTGTAATAAATAGTTAGCCACCAAGGAACATCCTCCCTTATATGTCACCTGCTGCGCATTCATCAGAAGTCAGTGTCAGGTTGTGAAACTTTGGGTAAGAGCGTGAGCAGTCCACTGACATCTAAATCCCTTCTTCCTCTTGTACCCAAGCTCCTGCAAGCCAAACCACCAACTCCCTCAATGTCAACTTCCTCCTCAGTCAGGAATGTCAGTAGTCCTGAAGGCCATGTCACTTAGGAATCCTCTCCAAACCGGGATTCCTCCAGAGGATCCTTGAGTGGTAAGCCTACTGCTGCTGTTGCTGCCACTGCTGTTGTTGCTGCTTGGAGTCGATCGTCAACCCAGAGGGTAAGTCGAAAGACCACTTGTACTACTTCCGGTATGCAATTGACTGTCCAACAGTCCTTTGTGAGGAAGATGAAATATGATAGCAGTCATCCTGTTGCAAAGCGGATAACTGAGGCCTTGACAGCTACCTCTTACGGAAACTGAGGGACATCATCGCACAATGGCTTACCCAAATAGACTCTCCTGGGGATTTATGATATCGGACAATGCCACCAATATTGTGCGTGCATTACATCTGGGCAAATTCCAGCACATCACATGGTTTGCACATACAATTAATTTGGAGATGCTGTCGGTGGCCCGAAAAATTGCGGGCCACTTTTCGACATTCAGCCACTGTGTGCCGCAGACTGGAGCGCCAGCAAACACTCCTGAACCTACCCTGCCATCACCTGAAGCAAGAGGTGGTAACGAGGAGAAATTTAACACTCTCTATGCTTCAGAGGCTGGAGGAGCTAGCAAAAGGCCATTCACCTACAATATAGGCAAAGGAGGGGGAATGCACCTGACTCAAGCGCAGTGGAGAATGATTTCCGTCTTGTGCAAGGTTCTCCAAGCCTTCGAACTTGCCACACGTGAAGTCAGTTCAGACACTGCCAGCTTGAGTCAGGTCATTCCTCTCATCAGGCTTTTGCAGAAGCAGCTGGAGAAATTGAAGGAGGAGCTAAGATGGAGTGATTCCGCAAAGTATGTGGGACTTGTGGATGGAGCCCTTCATTCGCTTTGTCAGGGTTCAAGGGTGGTCAATCTGTTGAAATCAGAGCACTACATTTTGGCCACCAAAATGCCACCAAAATGCTCGATCCTAGGTTTAAAGCCTACGTTATATCTCTCTTTCTGGCAGACACAAGTCTGCAGAGGTTCAAACACCTGGTGGTGAGAAAATTGTCAACTCAAGCAAAACGTGACCCGTCATCAGCTCCTCCTTCATTTTCTCCCACAACTTGGGCTGCGAGGAAAAGGATAAGATTTCCTAGTCCACCCGCTGGCAGTGATGCAGTTCAGTCAGGAGCGAGTGCTGACATCTGGTCCAGAATGAAGGACCTGACAGCGATTACTGACATGTCTGCTGTCACTGCATATGATTCTGTCACCATTGAAAGAATGGTGGAGGATTTTATGAGTGACAGCATCCAAGTAGGCATGTCAGACAGTCCGTATGTATACTGGCAGGAAAAAGAGTCAATTTGGATGCCCTTGCACAAACTGGTTATAGTTTACCTAAGTTGTCCCCCCTCCAGTGTGTACTCTGAAAGAGTGTTTAGTGCAGCCGGTAACCTTATCAGCGATCGGCGTAGGAAGTTACTTCCACAAAATGTTGAGAAGATGATGTTCATCAAAATGAATTATAAATTCCTCCGGGCAGACCTTTACCAGCAATTGCCTCCAGAAAGTACACAGGGACCTGTGATGGTGTATTTCAATGTGGACGAATTAATACTCTGTGAGGAGGAGGATGTACACAGTGAAAGGGGTGAGGAATCAGGGGATGAGGATGAGATAGGACGAAACGCGTTGGATGCTATGATACATATCCTCTCTTAAAGCTAAGAAATTTTTTTATATACTTTTTATGCTGATCTTATGTCCAAGTTTATAATTTTTAGGACTTTTTTCTCTTGTCTTATCTTAGTTCGTATTATTGATTTTATACTAACTTATATTTTATATACGGTTTTATAGTAACTTCTTTAGCCCCTTGCAATTAGGGCTACTGTTTTATTTGTTTGGATTGGTGCACATTAGATTTAATAAATAAAAATAATTTCTTTTAAATTTGAGTCTCCTATTAGCATCAGACACCACTGGTCGCTTAAAACCACCTTATCCTCTCTCTTTGTTTACACTGCACATGAAGCACCTTACCAATGCTTCTTTCTTTAAGGTGGAGCTGACGCCCGATTAATATAAAGGGAGTGTCTAGAAAAAGGAGACTTTTTTGTTCATTTATAAATATCCTGGACTACATTCTAGTATAATTTGGTATCGCGGTTAAGCGCCGAAAAGCTTTTCCCCCATCTATATATATATATATATATATATATATATAAATATATATAAAAATATATATAAAAAACCACAGCACTCACCACCCCAGAAGCGGGGTGCAGTATCTGCACTCACCACTCATAGGGTGGGGTGCATGCAGCCCATGGCCACCAACTCAAATACATACAAGCAGAAAGTTCAGCACTCACCATAGCAAGCTCACTTATCCTCACAACATCAATAAATAAATGATGGGGGTTTAGTTAGTGAATTGGCCAATGCACGGAAGCCTGCAAACCGCTCGCCAAGGTACCCCACCTTCATGCAGGTCCACCTTCATGTGTCTGTGCTATATATATAGGACTCTGTGATAGAGATGAGCGGGTTCGGTTTCTCTGAATCCGAACCCGCCCGAACTTCATGTTTTTTTACACGGGTCCGAGCGACTCGGATCTTCCCGCCTTGCTCGGTTAACCCGAGCGCGCCCGAACGTCATCATCACGCTGTCGGATTCTCGCGAGACTCGGATTCTATATAAGGAGCCGCGCGTCGCGGCCATTTTCACACGTGCATTGAGATTGATAGGGAGAGGACGTGGCTGGCGTCCTCTCCGTTTAGAAATTAAAATAGATAGGAGAGTGAGAGTGAGACACTTCATTTACTTACTGGAGCTTAGGAGGAGTTATACTAGTGACTGATGACCAGTGACCTGACCACCAGTGCAGTTTTATAATTTATTATTATTTAATAATCCGTTCTGTTCTTGTTCTCTGCCTGAAAAAAACGATACACAGTGACTCAGTCACACTCACATACCATATCTGTGCTCAGCCCAGTGTGCTGCATCATCTATGTATAATATCTGACTGTGCTCACACAGCTTAATTGTGGGGGAGACTGGGGAGCAGTTATAGGTTATAGCAGGAGCCAGGAGTACATATTAAACAGTGCACACTTTTGCTGCCAGAGTGCCACTGCCAGTGTGACTGACCACTGACCACTGTGACCAGTGACCTGACCACACTGACAACCAGTATAGTATATTGTGATTGTCTGCCTGAAAAAGTACACTCGTCGTGTGACTTGTGTGGTGTTTTTTTATTCTATAAAAATTAAAAAACTCATTCTGCTGACAGACAGTGTCCAGCAGGTCCGTCATTATATAATATATACCTGTCCGGCTGCAGTAGTGATATATATATATTTTTTATATCATTATTTATCATCCAGTCTATACTAGCAGCAGACACAGTACGGTAGTTCACGGCTGTAGCTACCTCTGTGTCGGCACTCGGCAGTCCATCCATAATTGTATACCACCTACCCGTGGTTTTTATTTCTTTCTTCTTTATACATACTACATCTCATTATCATCCAGTCTATATTAGCAGCAGACACAGTACAGTACGGTAGTCCACGGCTGTAGCTACCTCTGTGTCGGCACTCGGCAGTCCATCCATAATTGTATACCACCTACCCGTGGTTTTTTTTTTCTTTCTTCTTTATACATACTACATCTCATTATCATCCAGTCTATATTAGCAGCAGACACAGTACAGTACGGTAGTCCACGGCTGTAGCTACCTCTGTGTCGGCACTCGGCAGTCCATCCATAATTGTATACCACCTACCCGTGGTTTTTTTTTTCTTTCTTCTTTATACATTACATACTACATCTCATTATCATCCAGTCTATATTAGCAGCAGACACAGTACAGTACGGTAGTCCACGGCTGTAGCTACCTCTGTGTCGGCACTCGGCAGTCCATCCATAATTGTATACCACCTACCCGTGGTTTTTTCTTTCTTTCTTCTTTATACATACTACATCTCATTATCATCCAGTCTATACTAGCAGCAGACACAGTACAGTACGGTAGTCCACGGCTGTAGCTACCTCTGTGTCGGCACTCGGCAGTCCATCCATAATTGTATACCACCTACCCGTGGTTTTTTTTTTTCTTTCTTCTTTATACATACTACATCTCATTATCATCCAGTCTATATTAGCAGCAGACACAGTACAGTACGGTAGTCCACGGCTGTAGCTACCTCTGTGTCGGCACTCGGCAGTCCATCCATAATTGTATACCACCTACCCGTGGTTTTTTTTTTCTTTCTTCTTTATACATACTACATCTCATTATCATCCAGTCTATATTAGCAGCAGACACAGTACAGTACGGTAGTCCACGGCTGTAGCTACCTCTGTGTCGGCACTCGGCAGTCCATCCATAATTGTATACCACCTACCCGTGTTTTTTTTTTCTTTCTTCTTTATACATACTACATCTCATTATCATCCAGTCTATATTAGCAGCAGACACAGTACAGTACGGTAGTCCACGGCCGTAGCTACCTCTGTGTCGGCACTCGGCAGTCCATCCATAAGTATACTAGTATCCATCCATCTCCATTGTTTACCTGAGGTGCCTTTTAGTTGTGCCTATTAAAATATGGAGAACAAAAATGTTGAGGTTCCAAAATTAGGGAAAGATCAAGATCCACTTCCACCTCGTGCTGAAGCTGCTGCCACTAGTCATGGCCGAGACGATGAAATGCCAGCAACGTCGTCTGCCAAGGTCGATGCCCAATGTCATAGTACAGAGCATGTCAAATCCAAAACACCAAATATCAGTAAAAAAAGGACTCCAAAACCTAAAATAAAATTGTCGGAGGAGAAGCGTAAACTTGCCAATATGCCATTTACCACACGGAGTGGCAAGGAACGGCTGAGGCCCTGGCCTATGTTCATGGCTAGTGGTTCAGCTTCACATGAGGATGGAAGCACTCAGCCTCTCGCTAGAAAACTGAAAAGACTCAAGCTGGCAAAAGCACCGCAAAGAACTGTGCGTTCTTCGAAATCCCAAATCCACAAGGAGAGTCCAATTGTGTCGGTTGCGATGCCTGACCTTCCCAACACTGGACGTGAAGAGCATGCGCCTTCCACCATTTGCACGCCCCCTGCAAGTGCTGGAAGGAGCACCCGCAGTCCAGTTCCTGGTAGTCAGATTGAAGATGTCAGTGTTGAAGTACACCAGGATGAGGAGGATATGGGTGTTGCTGGCGCTGGGGAGGAAATTGACCAGGAGGATTCTGATGGTGAGGTGGTTTGTTTAAGTCAGGCACCCGGGGAGACACCTGTTGTCCGTGGGAGGAATAGGGCCATTGACATGCCTGGTCAAAATACAAAAAAAATCAGCTCTTCGGTGTGGAAGTATTTCACCAGAAATGCGGACAACATTTGTCAAGCCGTGTGTTGCCTTTGTCAAGCTGTAATAAGTAGGGGTAAGGACGTTAACCACTTCGGAACATCCTCCCTTATACGTCACCTGCAGCGCATTCATAATAAGTCAGTGACAAGTTCAAAAACTTTGGGTGACAGCGGAAGCTGTCCACTGACCAGTAAATCCCTTCCTCTTGTAACCAAGCTCACGCAAACCACCCCACCAACTCCCTCAGTGTCAATTTCCTCCTTACCCAGGAATGCCAATAGTCCTGCAGGCCATGTCACTGGCAATTCTGACGAGTCCTCTCCTGCCTGGGATTCCTCCGATGCATCCTTGAGTGTAATGCCTACTGCTGCTGGCGCTGCTGTTGTTGCTGCTGGGAGTCGATGGTCATCCCAGAGGGGAAGTCGTAAGCCCACTTGTACTACTTCCAGTAAGCAATTGACTGTCCAACAGTCCTTTGCGAGGAAGATGAAATATCACAGCAGTCATCCTGCTGCAAAGCGGATAACTGAGGCCTTGACAACTATGTTGGTGTTAGACGTGCGTCCGGTATCCGCCGTTAGTTCACAGGGAACTAGACAATTTATTGAGGCAGTGTGCCCCCGTTACCAAATACCATCTAGGTTCCACTTCTCTAGGCAGGCGATACCGAGAATGTACACGGACGTCAGAAAAAGACTCACCAGTGTCCTAAAAAATGCAGTTGTACCCAATGTCCACTTAACCACGGACATGTGGACAAGTGGAGCAGGGCAGGGTCAGGACTATATGACTGTGACAGCCCACTGGGTAGATGTATGGACTCCTGCCGCAAGAACAGCAGCGGCGGCACCAGTAGCAGCATCTCGCAAACGCCAACTCTTTCCTAGGCAGGCTACGCTTTGTATCACCGGTTTCCAGAATACGCACACAGCTGAAAACCTCTTACGGCAACTGAGGAAGATCATCGCGGAATGGCTTACCCCAATTGGACTCTCCTGTGGATTTGTGGCATCGGACAACGCCAGCAATATTGTGTGTGCATTAAATGTGGGCAAATTCCAGCACGTCCCATGTTTTGCACATACCTTGAATTTGGTGGTGCAGAATTTTTTAAAAAACGACAGGGGCGTGCAAGAGATGCTGTCGGTGGCCAGAAGAATTGCGGGACACTTTCGGCGTACAGGCACCATGTACAGAAGACTGGAGCACCACCAAAAACTACTGAACCTGCCCTGCCATCATCTGAAGCAAGAAGTGGTAACGAGGTGGAATTCAACCCTCTATATGCTTCAGAGGTTGGAGGAGCAGCAAAAGGCCATTCAAGCCTATACAATTGAGCACGATATAGGAGGTGGAATGCACCTGTCTCAAACGCAGTGGAGAATGATTTCAACGTTGTGCAAGGTTCTGATGCCCTTTGAACTTGCCACACGTGAAGTCAGTTCAGACACTGCCAGCCTGAGTCAGGTCATTCCCCTCATCAGGCTTTTGCAGAAGAAGCTGGAGACATTGAAGGAGGAGCTAACACGGAGCGATTCCGCTAGGCATGTGGGACTTGTGGATGGAGCCCTTAATTCGCTTAACAAGGATTCACGGGTGGTCAATCTGTTGAAATCAGAGCACTACATTTTGGCCACCGTGCTCGATCCTAGATTTAAAGCCTACCTTGGATCTCTCTTTCCGGCAGACACAAGTCTGCTGGGGTTGAAAGACCTGCTGGTGACAAAATTGTCAAGTCAAGCGGAACGCGACCTGTCAACATCTCCTCCTTCACATTCTCCCGCAACTGGGGGTGCGAGGAAAAGGCTCAGAATTCCGAGCCCACCCGCTGGCGGTGATGCAGGGCAGTCTGGAGCGACTGCTGATGCTGACATCTGGTCCGGACTGAAGGACCTGACAACGATTACGGACATGTCGTCTACTGTCACTGCATATGATTCTCTCAACATTGAAAGAATGGTGGAGGATTATATGAGTGACCGCATCCAAGTAGGCACGTCACACAGTCCGTACTTATACTGGCAGGAAAAAGAGGCAATTTGGAGGCCCTTGCACAAACTGGCTTTATTCTACCTAAGTTGCCCTCCCACAAGTGTGTACTCCGAAAGAGTGTTTAGTGCCGCCGCTCACCTTGTCAGCAATCGGCGTACGAGGTTACATCCAGAAAATGTGGAGAAGATGATGTTCATTAAAATGAATTATAATCAATTCCTCCGTGGAGACATTGACCAGCAGCAATTGCCTCCACAAAGTACACAGGGAGCTGAGATGGTGGATTCCAGTGGGGACGAATTGATAATCTGTGAGGAGGGGGATGTACACGGTGATATATCGGAGGATGATGATGAGGTGGACATCTTGCCTCTGTAGAGCCAGTTTGTGCAAGGAGAGATTAATTGCTTCTTTTTTGGTGGGGGTCCAAACCAACCCGTCATATCAGTCACAGTCGTGTGGCAGACCCTGTCACTGAAATGATGGGTTGGTTAAAGTGTGCATGTCCTGTTTATACAACATAAGGGTGGGTGGGAGGGCCCAAGGACAATTCCATCTTGCACCTCTTTTTTCTTTAATTTTTCTTTGCGTCATGTGCTGTTTGGGGAGGGTTTTTTGGAAGGGCCATCCTGCGTGACACTGCAGTGCCACTCCTAGATGGGCCCGGTGTTTGTGTCGGCCACTAGGGTCGCTTATCTTACTCACACAGCTACCTCATTGCGCCTCTTTTTTTCTTTGCGTCATGTGCTGTTTGGGGAGGGTTTTTTGGAAGGGCCATCCTGCGTGACACTGCAGTGCCACTCCTAGATGGGCCCGGTGTTTGTGTCGGCCACTAGGGTTGCTTATCTTACTCACACAGCTACCTCATTGCGCCTCTTTTTTTCTTTGCGTCATGTGCTGTTTGGGGAGGGTTTTTTGGAAGGGCCATCCTGCGTGACACTGCAGTGCCACTCCTAGATGGGCCCGGTGTTTGTGTCGGCCACTAGGGTCGCTTATCTTACTCACACAGCTACCTCATTGCGCCTCTTTTTTTCTTTGCGTCATGTGCTGTTTGGGGAGGGTTTTTTGGAAGGGCCATCCTGCGTGACACTGCAGTGCCACTCCTAGATGGGCCCGGTGTTTGTGTCGGCCACTAGGGTCACTTATCTTACTCACACAGCTACCTCATTGCGCCTCTTTTTTTCTTTGCGTCATGTGCTGTTTGGGGATGGTTTTTTGGAAGGGACATCCTGCGTGACACTGCAGTGCCACTCCTAGATGGGCCCGGTGTTTGTGTCGGCCACTAGGGTCGCTTATCTTACTCACACAGCTACCTCATTGCGCCTCTTTTTTTCTTTGCGTCATGTGCTGTTTGGGGAGGGTTATTTGGAAGGGACATCCTGCGTGACACTGCAGTGCCACTCCTAGATGGGCCCGGTGTTTGTGTCGGCCACTAGGGTCGCTTATCTTACTCACACAGCTACCTCATTGCGCCTCTTTTTTTCTTTGCGTCATGTGCTGTTTGGGGAGGGTTTTTTGGAAGGGACATCCTGCGTGACACTGCAGTGCCACTCCTAGATGGGCCCGGTGTTTGTGTCGGCCACTAGGGTCGCTTATCTTACTCACACAGCTACCTCATTGCGCCTCTTTTTTTCTTTGCGTCATGTGCTGTTTGGGGAGGGTTTTTTGGAAGGGACATCCTGCGTGACACTGCAGTGCCACTCCTAGATGGGCCAGGTGTTTGTGTCGGCCACTAGGGTCGCTTAGCTTAGTCATCCAGCGACCTCGGTGCAAATTTTAGGACTAAAAATAATATTGTGAGGTGTGAGGTATTCAGAATAGACTGAAAATGAGTGGAAATGATGGTTTTTGAGGTTAATAATACTTTGGGATCAAAATGACCCCCAAATTCTATGATTTAAGCTGTTTTTTAGGTTTTTTGGAAAAAAACACCCGAATCCAAAACACACCCGAATCCGACAAAAAAAATTCGGTTAGGTTTTGCCAAAACGCGGTCGAACCCAAAACACGGCCGCGGAACCGAACCCAAAACCAAAACACAAAACCCGAAAAATTTCCGGCGCTCATCTCTACTCTGTGATAGTGTAGGACCTGCATGAAGATGGGGTACCTTGGCGAGCGGTTTGCAGGCTTCCGCGCATTGGCCAATTCACTAACTAAACCCCCATCATTTATTTATTGATGTTGTGAGGATAAGTGAGCTTGCTATGGTGAGTGCTGAACTTTTTGCTTGTATATATATATATATATATATATATATATATATATATATATATATTTATTTATACATGTGTGTATACATATATATAATTACAAGAAACCCAGCAATCTACTTACTTTTTGTGCATTTTTCTCTGAAAATGCGTCTTAATCGAATTGCTATGCTTATTATCAACTTATACTGATTAAAATGATATGCTGCATGCCTATATTTTATGTGCATCTGTGGCTGTATCTGCAAGTGCATACAAAATGCTAAGTTACATTGTCAGTGGTTGGTTTCCTTGAAAACACTGTAGCAGAGCAGATATAGCTGCAGTCAAACACGGAATATAGGCATGCTGCATATCATTTTAATCAGCTGATTCTGCTTGTGCATCTCTTTCACATAATGATGTGAATAAGATGCATTTTAATGAAAAAAGACACCCACCATTGGCAGAGCTGCATTGATACTGCCATCTCACTCAGGCATCTTGCTGTGCATGGTGTATTGAGGCTAGATCAGTGATTGGGGAACCTTTGGCACTCAAGCTGTTATTGAACAACACATCCCAGCATGCCCTGCTACAGTTTTAGCATGGCCAAATAGCAAAACTGTAGCAAGGCATGCTGGGATAGGAAGTTCAACAACAGCTGGAGTGCCGAAGGTTCCCCATCACTGGGCTAGATGTACGAGGACATATCTGTATTTTCATGTGGGGAGCATATGTGTGTGTTCTTTCTCATGTGGGGGCTATTGTGTTGTTTTTTTACCCCCCTTTTCAGGCCATTGTATTTTATTATTAAGGAGATATAATGTGAATAAACTTGCACTACTGTGTCACATAATTTAAAAATGGGGGTAATGTTGTGTTGTCATTCCCCTTCCCAGCAAGAACACGCACCTTTTTTGAGTCGCGTGCACTCTATCGATTTCAAATAAGTGGCGCCAGTGCTGGCAAGGGTACCAAAATGAGGATTGCTATGGGTGAGGGGTGATGGGTGTTGCTGTATGTTGCTGTGATCTGTGGTGCTGGATGATGGGTGCTGTGCTGGTAGAGGGGTGCTTGGTAAGAGGTAGAACTAGCGGTGGTGCTGGGAGCGACAAAAGTCTTGCCTAGGACATCAAATCGGTTAGAGCCGACTCTGAGAGGGCCACATGGACGAGGTGAGTTGCTTGTGGAGGTAATTGTGTAGGGGGCTTTAGTGTGTGTGGCCTAATAAAGGGTTCACAACGATATGCCGGCAGTCGGGCTCCCGGCGACCAGCATACCGGCGCCGGGAGCCCGACCGCTGGCTTACCGACAGTGTGGCAAGCACAAATGAGCCCTTTGCGCGCTCGCTGCGCTCGCCACGCTACGGGCACGATGGCGCGCTACGCGCACCACACTATTTTATTCTCCCTCCAGGGGGGTCGTGGACCCCCACGAGGGAGAATAAGTGTCGGTATGCCGGCTGTCGGGCTCTCGGCGCCGGTATGCTGGTCGCCGGGAGCCCTACCGCCGGCATACTGAAGACCACCCCTAATAAATAGGGCCACTTATGTATTAGCCTAGGGCGGCTGAAACCCTTAATCAGTCCCTGGCAGTGTGGGCATCTTTTTCCCACTCTAGAGTACCTTCTAGGTAATTTCCCTAAACACTCCCTCTCATTGTTTCCTTGAGGTTCACGGACATATTCTTTTCTTTCTTGTTCACCCTCCTTTTACCATATCCCTCTTGATACCTTTCTGGCCTGGCTACCTAACTTTCTGTACTCTGATTTCCAATTGATAATCCTACTGTAGGTGATTTTAATATACCTATTGGCATTGCTGTCGCTAAACTTCTATCTGTCTCTTACTCTTTTGGTATATCACAAAGGAGGAGTTTAGTCCAATTCTTCTAGTGTAACACCCCCAGGGTTTGCAGGGTATGTTTAAGTGGTTGAGAGAGGTATCACAGGTGTTGGGTGGCTATGTGACTGACCTTTCCCCTGAAATGTTGTTCCCTTACCTCGTCTTGAAGTACCATGCTCAGAGAGGTAGGGAATATTGATACGAATCAGAAGTGAGTCAGCAAATCCAACAGGAAGTCTTTTATTAATATGCAATGAACTCTGGATTTCAGATGATTGGTTAATTAAAGAGAGTTGCTTGGGTGGTAACTCACAAAAAGAAGACTTTGGCATACAAGAAAAACAGGAATATTTAATTTTACTACAGTTCACACCACAATAGGATCATCTAGTTTACAAAATACAAGTTATTAGAATCACGAGTAAGAACAATTAGAATCAGAATGAGAAACGATTGGAATATAAAATCATTGGAATCAGGAAAATCAAACACTGTGCATTCCATTCTATAATGTGATCATAAGAAGAATAATGACAATACGTTTCAGTATTACTAAATACTGACTTTCTAACTTTCCTTAGCCAAGGTAACAAGTATTTTCACTGGCAATGTTTGTTGGAGCTCTTATTAAACTTTGTTGTGCCACAGCGTGTCAAAGTGGGAAATGGGCACATAGTAATTGAGGTGATCCTGGGATGGTAAATGTCAATACAACTCCGTAGTTTATTTCAAAGAAGATGTACCTAGCAAAGGAAAAGCAATGTCCCTTGACCACGAACTCATATCACAATAAATGGGCTTTTGTATGGAACAATCTCAGTCTCTTCAATTGCAGGATTAAAACTTGCATAAATGGCTTAGTCCTTCCAGCAATAACTATCTGTATGCGTTGCACAAACTCAGTCCTTTAGCACAGATATGTCTCTCATCCTTGCATTTAAACTCTGCTCTGGCTGCTGGCTACACCCTTCTAAATCAATGGCTAGTTTGTAACCCAGGTGGTGGAGTCTGAAAAGTACATTGGTCTGTGGTTGGCTGTTAGTTTCAAACAGTACTCACTCTGACCCAGGGAACCGAATTTCAAGCTGGCTATTCCTGCTGTAATGGCTCCTCACACTCTCTCTAGAGGGATGCGGCATCTGTACCTATCACCAGGACTGGAGGTGTCCGGTCCTCCTGCTGTGGCATCTCAACACCTGCTCTCTGGCAACAGTCCGCAGCTCTCACCGTCCAGTGCCCTGCATCTCTCTCCAGTTTACAGCTCCCGCTCTGCTCCGCATTCCTCCGTCTGCTAGCACACACCACAATCTCCATCTTCTTCTTCCCAGCACTCTCCGCTTCTCCCAGCAGCCTCTTGCCAATCCACTTTCTCTTCTGAGGCCACATGACCGGACCCAGGGATGCAGTTAACTCCTCCTGCCCGAGCTCGTCTACTGTTGCTGCGGAGCGCTAGCAAAGGTTTCTTAAAGGGGCATACACACACACTGTTCAAGGGTGCCACTATAATCTGAATCTAACCCCTAATCTGCAATATCAACCCCATCCTCTCTGGCAGATTTTGGCTCCACTTCTTCAACCTTTCCCTTGCCACTCTTTGACTTAACATTCTATAATCTAATCCAAGTTTTGAATACTGTACAGGGGCGGATTGGGATCGAAAACCAGCCCAGGAAATTTATGGAAGCAGCCCTACTAGGGGTGGGGTCTGTTGAGAGAGTGGAGTCTGTCAAGTGGGTAGGATTACTGCTCAGAAGGCCTGATTACATGAAGGAATGCAAAGTGCGTCCGTAGGCGCGCTACAAAATTTTAGGGGCGTGGCTTCATAATAGTGCCAATTCACATTACACCACACAGTAGTGCTGCTTATACACACTGCACCAGGTAGAACCTCCTATACACACTGCACCAGGTAGAGCATGTTATACGTATTGCGCCAGATAGAGCACATTCTACACTTTGCTCCAGTCAGAGCACATTATACACATTGCACCAAGTGAAGCACATTATACACTTTGCGCCAGGCAGAGCACATTATACACATTGCGCCAGGCAGAGCACATTATACACATTGCACCAGGTAAAGCACATTATACATATTGCTCAAGGCAAAGCACATTATACACATTGCACCGCACACACTGCTCCCATTGTAGATACACCAGTGAGCACATCCAATAAATATCAGTAGTGCCTACAAGATGCAGACGTCCAGTGTTTACAATAAAATAACATTTAATACACTGAAAAAATAATTTAGTTATATGTTTAGTGATGAATTCACACAAGGTCAAAATGCATTTAGAATGTATTGCATAGACATCACCAGGGACAGACTGGGGTCCGAATTTGGCCCTGGCATGTGCATGCACATGCAAGCCGTGTAAGGGGATGCACAGGCACTAAAGTTGGGGGTGTGCCATGAGTCAGGGGGGTGTGGACTCGGAGCACGCACCTGTTTTCATGGAGATGGGCGGGGGCGCGTGGACCAGCATACGGGGGCGTGCTGCAAGTCATGGGGGTGCGGACTCGCGGCATGCCTCCATTTCTATGGGGAAGGGTTGGGAGGTGGGGGAGCTGCCAGAGCAGAGAGCCGGAGGCTGTGCTGAGCGCGGCCTTCCCGGATCTCTGCCTAACAGGACCGACCCACAAGCCCAACGGCCCTTCTGGCATTTGCTAGAAGTGCCAGATGGGCAGTCCGGTCCTGGGCATCACATTTACCATGTATATTGTACTGAGTGAGAAGAAAACAAATATTGCAGCGAATATATATTGCAAACAAGTAATCCTGTATTGCAGACAGCAATGTAATTATCAATACTTATTTATTTATTACTAGTTATTTGTATAGCGCACGCATATTCTGCAGCGATTTACAGAGAATATTTGGCCATTCACATCAGTCCCTGCCCCAGTGGAGTTTACAATCTATATTCCCTATCACACGTACATGTACACACATCCATGCTAGGGTTATTTTTGTTCTAAGCCAATTAACCTACCATTATATTCTTGGATACTTGCAAAACTTTCAAAAATATATTGTTACTAGAGATGAGCAGGTTCGTATTTACTCGGTTCTTAATGCCAGAATTAATGCAAGTTCGATATTTCTTATTGATTATTCAAAACAAATGACATCCGTGAGCCAATAAGATGCCATTTTTGAGATCCGGGTAAATCTGAGTAAAATCGAACCCGCTCATCTCTAATTGTTACTAATATTATATAGAAGTATCTTGCAACAACAAGCATTTAAGCTTAGACACGCCCATTTGTGGAACTAGACACGCCCTTTGGGCAGAGTATGACACACACCCTCAGCGGTGTGCCGCGATTTGCATTGCATATCCTACTGTAATCTCCCTGATTCTAGTTTTCAAAAGCAGGCAAGTATGGTCTACTCTTGCTTACATCTGGCTAATTATAAACAGCACAGACCACATGAATTTCAAATCAGAACCTTTCCGTTATTCTTTTTACTCTTAATGATACACTAATCTATTGACCCTTAGACTCCTGGCTGACTCTCTTTTTTATACTGGGAACTGTACATCCAAAGCTTTCCCTACTGACTTTAAACAATCAGAAAGGCAGAGAGAGGTTATTAGAGAATAGAAAATAAATGATAAAATGTCACATTTAATCCATCAGTCTACTATACTACTGGCGTTTCCTCTTATTATTTAGGTTGTATCTAAACCTTTTTTCATCTTTTTAGAGCTATTGTTAAGCTACAATTGCAAACAAATAAGACTTTACCCAATACATGGTTGCATAAATGAATATTATCTGTTTTGCTTTTAGCAATTTAATCTGCTTCCTTGCCCAGGGGTTCTTTAATGCTTTGTCCGTTAAAGCGCTGGCCCAATGCCTGGCTGAATGCTCACATCAAAGAGAGAGGGACGGTCACACAAGAGATGATGGCTCATATATAAAGTACTACTGAAAGAGCTTAAGGGCACCCAGGATGCTATTGTAGGTTTCTGGGGTACAGCACAAGCCAAGATTTAAAATGAACATCGCAATAAAACCTCAGGCATAAAGGATTTTACAGAACTATGCACAGTTATCAGTTGATGCTCATCCACATTCAACGGGAGGCAATTCATTTAAATGAATTTCCACATTAAAAATCTAGTGCTTCCCATGAAAGAATTATTGGCAAATGGCCTTTCAAGCTGCGTACACATGACATGAAAAGAGTCTGTGAGTCTGCATTGTATTGAAGACAACCATACAATTTTACAACAGATATGAACTGCTAATTGGTTTATCCTGTCTACCCTGTTCTTTTATATGTCCGAAAACTGCTTATCACTTCCACTCATTTATCAATACACTGATGGGATACATTTCCTCTAATAGTCCATGGTCTTGTGTATTGTTACTGTAGGTCTTTACAGTTCCTTGTTAAGAAATAGTACAATTTCTATTACAGTTTTATTAAAGACCAAATAGAGTGAAAACAAATAAATGTAAATAAGCTCAGTTCCATCCCAAAATCTTTAATACAAACTAGTTTGTCTTTATCACAAGGAAACAACTTATTAATTTATTAATTTAACAATTGTAAAGCTGGGTACACACTAGGCGATATTTTAAACGATATTGCTCATTTTGACCCTTCTGAGAGATATCGTTTGTAATATCATCCAGTGTGTATGCACAGTATCGTTAATTATGCGTGCTCCCGGGGGTTGTTAATGAGGTGTTCTGTCGTCTGTACATGCAGGTCAATTTTGGCTCTATCATCCAAAACTGCATGCTTGGGGTGATGGCCGGGTGACGTCATTGAACGATGTCATTAGTGATATTGTTCAGTGTGCATGCACTATATGGTTTGCCCGGGAGTTCAAGGGAAAATACTGATGATATTGCACATGGAGCATACAGTCTAGTGTGTACCCAGGTTAAGAATATATTTTTCTATGTTGGGCATATCAAAGATAAAACCTTTGTATACAGAGAAATCATGGTGCTTGTCGTCTGACATTTACCAGTCCCTCTTCTGCACAGAGATACATTCAGACACAGTTCCCAGTGTCTGGCTGTGGAATTATGTTGTTGGTAGCACTTAATGCAGGAAATGCAGAGCCCCAGGTGGTGATCCCATCTGCCAAGCATTATTTTACATGGCTTTTTAGTTCTACATTTGTAGCTATATGGATTTTCCAATGTTATCACTCTCTTTACACAGGGGGAGTAAATTACAGAATTGCCTTAGACCTCAATTTGCCACAGCACCAGGTGCTCTTTTGGTTTTACTGACGTCCAGCTTGCATAGAGCAGTTGGGACCTGCAAATGAAACATTAGACATGTTTGTTATATAACAGAAAGTAAATATGTAAAATACATGCAAAACACAGTAGGGTCAAATTGTATTTTCACTTGGTTAGACCTGATTTTCTATCATAGAGAGATTATACTCCCTGCTGATGAACCTTCCTCATGACATGAACAGTCCTGATTTGCCAAAAAGGTTAGAACCCCTTAATGCATTGGTCCTTTCTTGCCGTTGAGGCACGCTGTTTTAAATCCCCTTATTCTAAGGTGAATTATCATGCTTGGAAGTTTCACAACATTCACAAAATATGCAGGGAGCTGTAAGAAGAGGTGGTAAGTGCTAAATGTGCTATAACCAGCGCTATTTCACACTTACATTGAACCTTAGTATGTAAGAAAGTAGATAACCTAGAGAAATATCACTTTTCTCTACATTATCTGCAAACATCTAATGATTTTACTGTTGCCACACTGTTGTATGATGACGTAAAATCATTCAGATGTTATTAAAAAATGGTAAGCGAACTTTAGAGGCTTATCATTTTTTCACATATCAGCTGGATTATGTACCGTTATGTGTGCTAACCAGGGACATGCGGTAAGGTAAATGGCTCAGGAGGCGCTGGCTAGTACCAGAGCCAGATTTACACACAGTATATGAGCCCAAGGGTATAAACGCCTGGAAATTTGGTGGGTTTTGATCAGAGATGTGTGGAAAAGATAGACAGGCGAGACAGAGCCATAGACTTTTTACTTCAGAGATTTTACTATAAAAATGATTACAATAATATAAAGAAGATATTTCTAACATATTCTTTGTATTTTTGATATACTTTATACAGTCAAAACTCTGGCGTAAACGTTAGCATGACAGAAAAAGGCTCTGCCTCACCTCACCACACATCACAACCTGAGGCGGCTTCTGTGGGTCCAGCTGCACATGAGAGATCTTGTGATGCATGGGCAGTGGGGCCTGCTGGGAGATAAGACACAGCACTAGGATATTGCACTGTAGGTCTGGCAGGGATCGCCAGAGGGGGTAGTTTATTCCATCTTAATACATCTCTACATTATTGCTTCCCGGTTTGCCTCGATAAGAGGCAAAGTAGGAAGAGCTGTAGCACTATCAAAATGGATAAACATTGCCACACCAGTTTACCATGAGGCAAAGTCAATTTTAAATTTTTTTGACCTATGAAAATCATTGCTTTTGAAAATCAGGATTGTTGTGTGAAACTCTGCAGTTGGCATTTTGGAAAAGGGCTGAAGTCAGTGTCATTTTAAAATAAAGTTGATTTAATAAAAAAAATAAGTTGGATGAGTGACATTTGGTGCTGTGAAGGGAGGAGAGCTGAGCAGATGTCATTGCGCAGTGATAAGCATCTGAAAGAGGGGGAGAGATAAAGTTATCATACTACTATTTACTTCAGTAAAAAGAAAGAGATATATTCCTAGATAAGGATAAAGCAATGAGTTGAAGTATAGTATAACCATACAGAGAAATTCAGACTATTAAATGTAAATATTTACCAGCTATGTGTGGGATCTCTAAATTATTATGCTTAAGATTACAATAGTCCCCAAAAGGATAGTTTTGTTGTAACACCGTCAATATCTAATGAGAGACAACTAATAGGTAGATAGGCTTTATGTATTTAGGAATGGACTGGACCAAAGTGCAGGGGTTGATACATCTTAAATAAGAACACATCTTTAACCATTACAGCATGTAGCAAATAATACCACTTTCAGATAGAAAAATGTCAAGATCCTGTGTTTTTCACAGATTTGTCAAACCGTGAAAAACCTGGGATAAAGCTCCTAACCGCCTTTCACAAAGCACATTTAACACAGATTATTCCCGGGTCGACCCCTTTCACACAACACTCGGGTCAGACCTGCAATATACTGTATGTGATAAGAAATGGACTGTTTTTATTGCACACAGAGATGAGGGCATAAAAAGTGGGTGGTGGCTGCTCACTGCATTGCATTTACCATGGCTGATAAGTTACTACGTAGCCCGGAGCTCCTGAGTTCTTGCTGGGTTTTGCTGTTTCACACAGCAAATGAGAGCCTGATGCAGCTGCTTGCACTGGGCTACCTGGTACAGTCTTATGCCAAGAGAAGAAGGGAGCAATTTCTGGCTGAGAGGGCTAATACTCAACACCAGTTTTTGCGCAGGAGAGTCCTGACAAATCAATCATTGTGGTCCAGAGACTGCAGGCATGGACAAGCTTTCTGGGTGACCATGGAAGTTTTTCAGCCAGAGCAATGGATGCCGCACTTTTGAAAGTCGCATGCTACTTTTAACTACCTGCTGGAACTTCTCACTCCAGCATTCACCAGGGGAAGCACCAACTACCGCAAGACCACTGAGTCATGCAGGAGACTGGCGATTGTGTTGTGGTGGTATGCAACCCCGGGGGAATACCACAACTGCTCCTGCTTCGTTTGTGCAGACATATTGACGGTGTGTGTGCTAGTGTAGGAAGTGACCCAGGCATTGCTGGAAACCTTTACCACTGCTTCATCTCCTTGCCGGCATCCGTTTGGATGTTCGACCAGGTTAAGGTCGACAGTCATTAGGTCGACCACGATTGGTCGACATTGACATGGTCGACATGGACATATGGTAAACACATTAAAATGGTCGACCTGGGACAGGTCGATACATGATAAGGTCGACATGGCTTTTTTTTTTTTTTACTTTTTCATACTTTACCACCCACGTGGACTACGATTGGGAACAGTAACCTGTGCCGAGTGCAGTGGTACACTAATTGGGGTTCCTGGTCATGTTACGGAAAAAATTACACCAAAAACAGTTAAAAAATCCATGTCAGATTTTTCATGAGTCGGCCATTTTCACGTGTCGACTATTAGTCCATGGCCAATATTTACTAAGAATTCGAGTTTGTCCGTTTTGTGTTTTTTTTTCTAAGTCCCAATCCGGGAATTCACTAAGCTCCAATCTCGGCAGTGTTTGGACTATTCGTAATGGTTTGATTTGCAAAGTTCCGAAATACGAATGAATAGACCATCGGTCAAGCGCGGCTGTTATTTCATACAATACGGGCATTCACTATTCATTCGTATTTGGGTGTTAGTTTCTGAGTGCTCAAGTGCGGGTCTTTTTTTTTCCGATTCATTAAAAAAAGCAGCAAAAAAATAGACCTGCTTTTTCCAGTCGAGTTTGGATAACCATGCACGGATCAGTGAGATCTGTGCATGGTTATCTATGGAAAAGGGTCTGTTTAGTGTAAAAACTGAAAAAAAAATTGCGTGGGGTCCCCCCTCCTAAGCATAACCAGCCTCGGGCTCTTTGAGCCGGTCCTGGTTGAAAAAATTTTGGGGAAAAAATGACAGGGGTTCCCCCATATTTAATAAACCAGCACCGGGTTCTGCGCCTGGTCCCAAAAATACGAGGGACAAAAAGCGTAGATTTCCCCCGTATTTTTGAAACCAGCACCGGGCTCCACTAGCCAGGTACATAATGCCACAGCCGGGGGACACTTTTATACTGGTCCTTGCGGCCCTGGCATTACATACCCAACTAGTCACCCCTGGCCGGGGTACCTTGGAGGAGTGGGAACCCCTTAAATCAAGGGGTCCCCCCCTCCAGCCACCCAAGGGCCAGAAGTGAAGCCCGAGGCTGTCCCCCCCATCCAAGGGTGGCGGATGGGGGGCTGATAGCCTTTTGTAAAAATGTGAATATTGTTTTTAGTAGCAGTACTACAAGTCCCAGCAAGCCTCCCCGCAAGCTGGTACTTGGAGAACCACAATTACCAGCATGCGGTGGAAAACCGGGCCCGCTGGTACCTGTAGTACTACTACTAAAAAAATACCCACACACACCGTGAAAGTATAATTTTATTACATACATGCACACCTCCATACATACATACTTACCTATGTTCACACGAGGCTCTGTCCTCTTGTCCCTGTAGAATCCTTGGGGTACCTGTGAAAAAAATTATACTCACATAATCCAGTGTAGAATCAGACCTTTGTATAATCCACGTACTTGGCAAAATAATAAAACGGAAACCCGACCACGCACTGAAAGGGGCCCCATGTTTACACATGGGACCCCTTTCCCCGAATGCCAGGACCCCCCCTGACTCCTGTCAAAGAGGGTCCCTTCAGCCAATCAGGGAGTGCCACGTCGTGGCACTCTCCTGATTGGCTGTGTGCTCCTGTAGTGTCTGTCAGGCTGCACACGGCAGAGATACAATGTAGCGCCTATGCGCTCCATTGTAGCCAATGGTGGGAACTTTGCGGTCAGCGGTTGACCGAAAGTAACCTCACCCCTGGCCCTTGGGTGGCTGGAGGGGGGGACCCCTTGATTTAGGCCAGGGGTGACTAGTTGGGTATGTAATGCCAGGGCCGCAGGGACCAGTATAAAAGTGTCCCCCAGCTGTGGCATTATGTACCTGGCTAGTGGAGCCCGGTGCTGGTTTCAAAAATACGAGGGACCCCTACGCTTTTTGTCCCCCGTATTTTTGGAACCAGGACCAGGCGCAGAGCCCGGTGCTGGTCGATTAAATATGGGGGAACCCCTGTCATTTTTCCCCCAAAATGTTTTCAACCAGGACCGGCTCAAAGAGCCCGAGGCTGGTTATGCTTAGGAGGGGGGACCCCACGCAATTTTTTTCTGATTTTTTAAGACTTTAAACAACTTTTTAAGGTACACAATGAAGCCCTGCACGGATCTCACATATCCGGCCGGGATTCCTTGTGTTTTGTCAGGCAGTGTTTTACTCATCACTCCCGTAAAACACTGCCTAATATTACGAATCACATCGACATCGGAAAAAACGAATGTGCAAAACTCGGCAACTTAGTGAATGATCGTATCAGGATTCAAAAAGTTGCAGTAAAATGCACCCGATACCATTCGAGTTCAAACACCCTTCAAAACGGCCAAAACACGAATCTTTGTAAATATACCCCCATGTCGGCAACGTCTATACCAATAGTGGTCGACCTAATGAATGTCAACCTTAACATGGTCGACCATTCATACCAGAACCCTCCTTACCACAAGGTGACCAGTTGGATGATACCATAAAAGGTTTCCTGCAACACTGATATCCCCAGTGTACTGGAGCCATAGATGGGACCCACATACCCATTTTTTGCTCCCAGAGACATCCCAGCGGATTATTATGACAGAAAAGGCTGGCACTCTATCAGTGGCGTAACTAGACATTTTAGTGCTGTGTGCAAGAAACAGCGTCGGCGCCCCCCATATACAAAAAGTCGCTGTAGCCGTAGGTGCACGGCAAAAATATAGGGACGTGGCTTCATGGGGAAGTGGCGTGGCCGCAGAGCTCCCTTTTTATACATTACGGCAGGCAGCGCTCTCTTTTAAACAGTACAGCAGGCAGAGTTAGAATTATTAAAAATGCAGGTCCAAACTATTTTTATTAATACAAATTACAATATTTATAATAATTCAAAGAACATAGTAAAAGCCAATACACTAAATGAGGGAGATCCAGTCAAGATCCCGGCGGTCAGGATCCCGGCACTACTTGGAATGCCGATACTGGCATCCCAAATAGGGTCAGTTGCCCGGCGCCGGAATCCAGACTGCCGGGATCCCGAACGAGCAAGTAAAGGGACACTGGAGGCGTAAGCCATGGGGGAGGGACAGTGGCTGGGGGTGTTAGGTTTAGGCTACGGGAAGAGGGTAAGGGTTAGGTTGCGCCCCAGGGGTTTAGGTTTAGGCTGCTGGGATCACAGCAAGTATATGTGTCCCTACACTACATAAAATATGTGGCATATCATCTCTGTGTCATCACAGAGTTAAGGGGGAGATAGAGTGCTATTAGGGGGGCGGTGACTATAGGGAGGGTGATGGTTATGGGGATACTGATGGTGCTGCTGCTGCTCTGGAGAGGGGGGGTGATTGCGGGGGGGGGGGCCTGCATGTGGGCAAGAAGAGACATACCTGCACTGCTAATTGCTGAAGCCTCTTCTGTCCGCCTCCTCCTCTGTCCCAACTCCCGCACAATCCTCCAGTCCATGCCTGACATTCGTTGGCCGACCCACCCCATCGCTATTGGCTAGGGATCTGTGTGGAAGGTGGAGCTCTGGGCAGCATGCATGGAGCCATCCACCACACAAACCAGACGCGGCACCCGGCAGATAAGTGCTGTATTGTGGAGTCCTGTCCGGGCAGCGTCAGCCGGCGGCTTTCTGCATTATTAATTAAAAAATCTGCCGTTGGCGCTGACTACAGCAGACAGCTCTGCAACGCGTATTGGGCGGCCAATCGGGGGTCAGAGCGCGTGATACGCCCTTAGGTTTAGTGCAATGCCCACAGCGCACATAGGTAGTTACGGCACTGCACTCTATCAACCTGCAGTCTGTAGTGGACCATAAGTTTTGGTAAGTAGGGTTAGGCACCAAGGGGACAGCTTAGGGTGCTGGAAGGGAGGGAGGGTTAGGTGGTAGGTGGGTGGGGGGGGGGGGGATTTAGATAGCTGGGATGCCAGCGTTGGTATTCTGAATGCCTGCATTCCATCCACTGGTATATTGTATGTATTCCATTAAAAATAGATTGTAAGCATCACTGCCGGTGGGACTGTTGTGAATGTCCTACATATTATCTGTACTTTACTGAAGATTATATGTGCGCTATAGAAAGTATCCTTGAGCACATATAGTCACCAGCAACATATAGAGAATATTTAAAACTACCAATTTAACATACAGTACATTTACCACCTATACTATATTTTAATATTTTTTTACCTTTATAGAAACCAAATTTGGGGTGGAGATCCCAGCACACCTTATTGGAGATGCAGTGTACTCTTTGAGGTGATGGCTCATCAAGGGTTTCACACAGCATCTCCCACTCTCTACCAGACCAAGGGGGTCATTCCGAGTTGATCGCTAGCTGCCGTTGTTCGTAGCGCAGCGATCAGGCTAAAAATCGGCATTTCTGCGCATGCGTATTCACCGCAATGCGCACGCATGATGTACGAGTACAAAGGCTTTTGTGGTTGTGCACATGTTCTAGCGAAGTTTTCAGTCGCACTGACGGCCGCAAGTAGATTGACAGGAAGGGGGCGTTTCTGTGTGTCAACTGACCGTTTTCAGGGAGTGTTTGCAAAAACGCAGGCTGGTCTGAAAAAACACAGGCATTGCTGGGCGGGTGTATGATGTCAAATCCGGACACCAAAAGGCTGAAGTGATCACAGCTACTCAAAAACGGCACAAACTGTTTTTGCAGAGCTCGGCTGCACATGCGTTTGCACTTCTGCTAATCTAAAATACACTCCCCAGTAGGCGGAGGCATAACATTTACACGGCTGCTAAAACTAGCCAGCGAGCGATCAACTCGGAATGAGGGCCCAAGTACAGTTCACTTACACTCTAAGCTTGGACAGGATGGTGGTGGAGAATGCCTTTGGTAGACTGAAAGGGTGCTGGCGGTGTCTACTAAAGCGTAACGACATTACCATCACCCTGGTGCCGGATGTGGTTGCTGCTTGCTGTATCCTCCACAACTTCTGGGAGATATAGAAAGAACACTTTTTACCGGAGTAGAATGTTGTGGACGCCGGACTGTCTGATGCTCCTCTAGAAGCAGTAGCCTACAAGGGTGAGACACCCTCACTGCAAACTTAACTACTATGACACAGTAAAGGACCCAAGGGATATGTTGCAAACAAGTTTGGTTTTATTGTATCACTTTAAATATAAGAAAATACACAACAAGATATAAGGTTTTGCGCTGACCTGCTGATGGTAGTGACAAATAGCTATTTTTCGTATATGGAAATATTTCACTCCTCTGAATACCCTCCCGCTGCTTCCGAGAAAGAGGTATTTGCAAAACCTTCTGATATAGAACAAAAACAAAACAAATGGTAGCGCGGCTGGGAATTTCAGAGATATGAATTAATAACACATTAAGATTAGCGGCATATATAAAAATATTTTTTATTTTATTTTACCACAGTGGACACATAATTATCCCCTAATAGAATCCAACGTAAAAAACGTAATAAACATATTAAACATGATAAAATCTGTGACGTTCTTAAGACCAATGTGAGATTTTTTCATAAACCTATCTACAATAGTCCCAAATGGTCTATATAAAAAAATGGAGTATTCTTCCACTCCTAAAATTGATTGAAACAGAATAAGTCACAATAGTCCCTTAATGAGATAACCAGCACATTTTGTAATATTCCAGACACTGGTTTACTGTCCCAAATAGGAATTTTTGACTGGTAAAATAGTAATTAGAGCAAGAAGTTTCCACTTAAATGGCCTTTTGCTTCTGAATCATTTATACTGCTGTCCAAATCGGTAAGTCAATAATGAGACTGTTTCCTGTAGCCAGGCGTTATTTCAAATGTCTGTGTATTTTGTCTTATACACTCTATACCTGGGTCTCCACGCGTAGTAATTCTCCTCGTCCACTCTACTGGCTCTGCCAGCGTTTTACAGCATTGGTGGGAAGTGGAGGCGCTGGTGATCTCCGTGGTCCCGGCTTTCCTTGGGGAAACAGTCTGTCATGCGATAGCAGCAGTTTCCTCTGTGTAGCCCCTCGTATAACGCGTTTCTTCACCTTGTCTCTCGACAGCTTCCTCAGATACGGAAGCTGCAGAGAGACAAGGCAGCGCTACCATTTGTTTTGTTTTACTTTAAATATAACCTCTTTCAAGTTTAAAGTGCTGCTTTCATTTTTGTACATGGGCCCTCATTCCGAGTTGTTCGCTCGTTATTTTCCTTCGCATCGGTGCGATTTTCCGCTAACTGCGCATGCGCAATGTTCGCACTGTGGCTGCGTCAAGTAAATTTGCTAAGAAGTGTGGTATTTTACTCACGGCATTACAAGGTTTTTTCTTCGTTCTGGTGATTGGAGTGTGATTGACAGGAAGTGGGTGTTTCTGGGCGGAAACTGGCCGTTTTATGGGTGTGTGTAAAAAAACGCTGCCGTTTCTGGGAAAAACGCGGGAGTGGCTGGAGAAACGGGGGAGTGTCTGGGCGAACGCTGGGGGTGTTTGTGACGTCAAACCAGGAATGAAACTGACTGAACTGATCGCAGTGGCAGAGTAAGTCTCGAGCTACTCAGAAACTGCTAAGAAATGTCTATTCGTAATTTTGCGAATCTTTCGTTCGCAATTCTGCTAAGCTAAGATTCACTCCCAGAGGGCGGCGGCTTAGCGTGTGCACTGCTGCGAAAAGCGGCTAGCGAGCGAACAACTCGGAATGAGGGCCATTATTAGGCCATAATGTGTGTAGACCAGGGACGTGCAGTCAGAGGAGGCAGTGCCTCCCCTGTGATTAATTAGTAAAATAATACAAAGAATATACTTATGACACATATTCTGTGTCATAAGTATCTTCTTGATGTAATGCAAATATTTTTTTTTGTTAAATGACTTTGGGAGGCATTGATAGCAGTGCCTCCCATACATAATAGGAATGGGGGACAGTGCGGGGGGCGGGGCCAAGCACTGGGCTGTAAAAGCCATTGAAAAACATAGGGAAAGCAGCACTTAAACAAGTGTCTCGCTGACAGGGACACCACCCTATGTCAGTGAGGCACCTGTGATTGGACAGCGGATCCAGTGCTGCATATGCCGTCCAATCACCAAAACGCGGCGCGAGGCGGAAGTTGGGACAGGAGCAGCGGTGGCCCTGCAGTGAGTGCTGCTCTCCCCTGTCCTCCTCCGCCAGTTTCGTCCTCTCCTCCTGCTTACAGCCACCAGCAGGTTAGTGTGCAGCTCTCCCATGTCCTCCTCTGCGGGCTCCGTCCTCCCCTCCCACTCACAGCCACCAGCAGGCTAGTGTGCGGCTCTCCCCTGTCCTCCTCCGCTGGCTCCGTCCTTTCACAGACAGCAGCAGGTCTCTCTCTCTCTTTCTCTCTCTCTCTCTCTCTCTCTCTCTCTCTCCTTCCCCCTCCCTCCTGTGGATTAAAGTTTTTAAGCCTAAATTACTTGTTTTACAGGTATTGGATTCTACATTGACAAGTCAACGTGATTGGCGTGGGATGTAGGTAAGTAATCTCTTTCTCATGTTTACTGGTACTCCTATTGGATTCTACATGGACAAGTGGACGTGATCGGCGTGGGTTGTAGGTAAGTAATCTCTCTCTCATTTTTACAGGTACCCCTATTGGATTCTACATGGACAAGTGGACATGATCGACGTGGGATGTAGGTAAGTAGGTGTGAGTGTGTAAGTGTGTTATAATAAAATTTTACTTTCAAGGTGTTTGTGTGTTGTGTTTTTATTTGGGTATTTTTTGTTGTTGTAGAACTATAGGTATCAGCGGACCCGTTATTTCCCTGCATGCTGGTACTTGAGGTTCTCCAAGTACCAGCAAGCGGGGGAGGCTTGCTGGGCCTTGTAGTTCCACAACAACAAAAAAATAATCTTTTTTTACACACTTATGGCTATTAGCCCGGCACCCACCACCCAGGGGTGCTGGGGACAGCCTCGGGCTTCACCAGTGGCCCCTGGGTGCCTGGAGGGTGGGACCCCTTGATTTAAAGGGTCCCCACTCCTCCAGGGAACCCCGGCCAGGGGTGACTAGTTGGGGTGGGTAATACCACGGCTGCAGGGACCTACATAAATGTGTCCCCCGGCTGTGGCATTATGTCCCTGGCTATCACCCATATTTTTGGAACCGGGACTGGACTAAGAGCCTGGTGCTGGTTGTCTAAATACGGGGAACCCCTGTCCAATTTTTCCCCCAGTATTTAAACAACCAGGACCGGCTCAAAGAGCCAGAGGCTGGTTATACTTAGGAGGGGGGACCTCACGCATTTTTTTTTAACCCATTCAGACCCTTCTCCATTAAGTTAATGGAATCCCTGGACAACAAAATTGCATTCATGTCCTCCTTCCACTTCCTTCCCTGTCCAAAAACACTCATTTTTATTTTTTATGATGAGCAGGCAGGCAGCGGGCATTGGTGGCATCGGACTGAGATGCAAATTAGTGGCGGAGGGCTGGGTCAGTTGATGGTGGATGAGTTTTTAAGCCATTGGTGGTGGCAGCGGGCATCGGCTCAGAGGCAGTAGCGGCCATTGGCTCGGCGGTGGTAGGGGTCATCGGCAGGATTCGGAGGACATTATGGTAGTGCCTCACTAGCCACTGACCTCACCACACGCCACTGGTGTAGACATTAGACAAATAAATAGAAGACATACTGTGTGTACATTCTACATAACGTACACCTCCATATGAAGTAATGGCTGACGTAAAGGCCAGGCATGGTCAGAGCACTTGACAGGCCCGTAAAGTGCAGAATACCCTTGAAGAATTTCAAAATTACAAAGGAAGAAAAATATTATTATATGCCTCTGTAGACATCAATAAAATAAATATAAAACTGAACAGAAATTGAAAATAAATAAATGTCTACAACTGTTTTAGACATTGCTGCCCATACTGCTAAGTAGATGGTTATGATTAGTGCCATCTGGATAAGTATGCACTGTGCCATGTGGAGGATTATTCCCTGTACCATCTTCATAAGTATGCACAGTGCCGTGTGGAGGATTTTCCCATGCCATCTAGATACTGTAAGTATGCACTGTGCCATATTGAGTAGTATTCCCTGTGCCATCTGGGACTATTATGCACAGTGACATGTGGACTGCTATGCACTGTGCCAACAGGACTGCTATGCACAGTGACATGTGGACTGCTATGCACTGTGCCATCAGGACTGCTATGCACAGTGCTATGTGGAGTATTATTCCCTGTGCCATCTTGATAAGTATGCATAGTGCCTTGTGGAGTAGCATTAGGTGGATTTCAGGGGTTTGTTTTGATAAATGGAATGCCTCTGCTATGATGTTGGTAGTTTGTGAAATGACCCTCAGAGTAATGAAGAGGATACACTGGATAAGGGGGCAGAGTGTGTAATCTAGACACCAGATCAGTAAGGAAGGACATCTGTGCCTCTCTGTTTTCCCTTGAAATTCATTCATGCATATCCACAAGCTGCGTGAGAAATGAATTTTGTAACTCTTTCTCATTGTCAGAAAAGCGTTGGAGTCGGGCATCCTCCTGTGCCTGCATTTCAGCATCGGAACCTCTCAGCTGATTGACCAGGATTCTTTTCATTATGCGCGTTGTTTTCTCCATCTTTGAAGTTTTTTTCTTCCATTCAGGCACATCAAAGACTATAAAAGGAGGTAAAAATAAAATAAGAATCAAATAGCAGTGATGTCAGCATATACAGATGGAGCCACGCTAATCGTGGCTCCGTCTCTGCTGCAGTGCACCCGCGAGTTCTGCCTATCACAGTGTCTGGGACGCGCATGCGTGTGAGGTACACATGTTGCCAATTCACTGCAATGGAAGCGTCTCTGTGCACTCCCGTAGCATAGCTAGGCGCTGATTCGCCTAGCCGAACCATGGCCCTCATTCCGAGTTGATTGCACCAAGCAACTTTTTGCTGCTGGTGCGATCAACTAATCTCCGCCTATGGGGGAGTGTATTTTAGCATAGCAGGGCTGTGATCGCTTGTGCAGCCCTGCTATGCTAAAAAAGTTTCACTCAAAACTAGAGTAGCCCTGGACATACTTATCCTGTTCGACGGATCCAGCGATGATGGACCCGAATTTGACGTCACTCCTCCGCCCTCCATTTGCCTGGACACGCCTGCGTTATGCTTACCACTCCCCGAAAACGGCAGCAAACGGTAAATTGACACCCCGGAATGCCCTCTTGCTGTCCATCTTCTTTGCGGTCGCCGCTGCGACCGCTTTCTTCTCTGTAAGCGTCATTGCCCGGCGACAGCAACGTGCATGCGCATTCCTGACCCGTTCGCACTGCAGCGAAGAACCGCTGCGTGCGAACGGGTCGGAATGTCCCCCCATGAGTGCACATTTGCAAAGGAGCTGTATTAGATGAGCACGGCTCCATCTGTATGTGCTTGAGGCCTTCTTCCTCTTGCACACTAGCTGCACACTGCAACATGTACATTTTGAGTGTTGGCCAAGACAAAGATATCATGTGTGACCTTTGGAAGTGTGCAATTGTACACTGCATGCTATGCACAATTTGTCCTTTCTAAAGGATAATTTGTGCTATTAGTGTGCAGTAGTGTAACCAGCTAATGATGTTGTTATTAGTCATAAATGGTGCAACAGCTAATGTGGCCTACTGACATTGTTGAAATATATGAAAGTCAGGAACTGAATGTGTAATGCAGCATTTAAAATTAGTAACCAGTGCAAACAACATTATTGTGGAATATTGTGCCCATACTGTATTACTAGATTTTAAGTACAAAAAAATATTAAGTGTGTATAGTAAAAAAAAATACTTACTGTTCCTATGCAATGTCGGGGTCTCAGTCTGTGCAGCATTCGGTGCTCTAGCTGGTGTCCCTGTGCTGATTCCACTGGCCTTAACCACATCCTCAATGGTATTGGTGACTGGGTCCTGATGGCAGCCATTGGCTTTGTGTCGCTGATCTGTGTAATGTCATCAAAAAGCATTGGTGACATGTATGGTTGGTGTAATGGTTAGTATTGCTGCCTCAGGGCACTGAGGTCATGGGTTCGATTCCCACCATCGCCCTTACTGTGTGGAGTTTGTATATTCTCCCTATACTTGCGTGGGTTTCCTCTGGGTTCTCCGGTTTCCTCCCACAATCCAAAAATATACTGGTAGGTTAATTGGCTCCCAACTAAATTAACCCTAGTATGAATGTGTCTGTGTGTACATGTGACAGGGAATCTAGAATGTAAGCTCCACTGGGGCAGGGACTGATGTGAATGGGGAAATATTCTCTGTAAAGCGCTGAGGAATATGTGTGCACTATATAAATAATTGGTAATAAATAAATAAATGAGTGGGCTGGATTGGCTGTTCTACGGGGTAACGCTTCATGAGGACGCACAACTGAACCAGGAAATGGCAATGGGATAAACCAGTGCAGAATTGCCAAATACTTCATTGCACTGATCGTAGTAAGCCCCCTCCATTCTAGCAGCACCACTTTTCTTCCTCTTGTGGTCGTGAATTTTGTTGTAGTATTTTCAGAGAGCTTTCAATTTATTCACTACCTACTGCTGTGTCCGCACAATGCCCTTCAGGTGAGTATCTTGTTAATGTTGGTGTACACTGTGGCATCATTCTCTGTCCCAGTTATCTGCTTCTGGATCTCCTCCTCCCCGCTGATTGCAAGCAGCTCCTGGAACTCCTCCTCCGTCAAATTTGCCATGCTGTCTCTCCAGTGGCGTAAGTTTGTCCCAGTTGCCCAGAGGCAAGAAAAATATTGGTGTTCCCCCCTATGTATATCATTTGCTCCTGCATAGTAAGCCTGCAGATTCTAACTAGTGATGTGCACCGGACATTTTTCGGGTTTTGTGTTTTGGATTTGGATTCGGTTCCGCTGCCGTGTTTTGGATTCGGACGCGTTTTGGCAAAACCTCCCTGAAAATTTTTTGTCGGATTCGGGTGTGTTTTGGATTCGGGTGTTTTTTTTACAAAAACCCCTCAAAAACAGCTCAAATCATAGAATTTGGGGGTAATTTTGATCCCATGGTATTATTAACCTCAATAGCCATAATTTCCACTCATTTCCAGTCTATTCTGAACACCTCACAATATTATTTTTAGTCCTAAATTTGCACCGAGGTCGCTGAATGACTAAGCTAAGCGACCCAAGTGGCCGACACAAACACCTGGCCCATCTAGGAGTGGCACTGCAGTGTCAGACAGGATGGCACTCCAAAAAATAGTCCCCAAACAGCACATGATGCAAAGAAAAAAAGAGGTGCACCAAGGTCGCTGTGTGACTAAGCTAAGCAACCCAAGTGGCCGACACAAACACCTGGCCCATCTAGTAGTGGCACTGCAGTGTCAGACAGGATGGCAGATTTAAAAAATAGTCCCCAAACAGCACATGATGCAAAGAAAAAAAGAGGTGCAATGAGGTAGCTGTGTGGCTAAGCTAAGCGACCCAAGTGGCCGACACAAACACCTGGCCCATCTAGGAGTGGCACTGCAGTGTCAGAAAGGATGGCAGATTAAAAAATAGTCCCCAAACAGCACATGATGCAAAGAAAAAAAGAGGTGCAATGAGGTAGCTGTGTGGCTAAGCTAAGCGACCCAAGTGGCCGACACAAACACCTGGTCCATCTAGGAGTGGCACTGCAGTGTCAGACAGGATGGCAGATTTAAAAAATAGTCCCCAAACAGCACATGATGCAAAGAAAAAAAGAGGTGCACCAAGGTTGCTGTGTGACTAAGCTAAGCGACCCAAGTGGCCGACACAAACACCTGGCCCATCTAGGAGTGGCACTGCAGTTTTCTAATGAGAGGATGAGTGCGTCCATCCTCATGTGAATCTGAACCACTAGCCATGAACATAGGCCAGGGCCTCAGCCGTTCCTTGCCACTCCGTGTCGTAAATGGCATATTGGCAAGTTTACGCTTCTCATCAGACACTTTTAATTTTGATTTTTGGGTCATTTTACTGAACTTTTGTTTTTTGGATTTTACATGCTCTCTACTATGACATTGGTCATCGGCCTTGGCAGACGACGTTGATGGCATTTCAACGTCTCGGCCATGACTAGTGGCAGCAGCTTCAGCACGAGGTGGAAGTGGATCTTGGTCTTTCCCTATTTTACCCTCCACATTTTTGTTCTCCATTTTTTAATGTGTGGAATTATATGCCAGTAATATATCAATAGCAATGGCCTACTGTACCGTACTGCTATATATTATATACTGGTGGTCAGCAAAATTCTGCACTGTCCTCCTACTACTGCACACAACAACTAAAATGCACCACAGGTATGGATGGATAGTATACTTGATGACACAGAGGTAGGTAGAGCAGTGGACTACTGTACCGTACTGCTTTATATTATATACTGGTGGTCAGCAAAATTATGCACTGTCCTCCTACTACTGCACACAACAACTAAAATGCGCCACAGGTATGGATGGATAGTATACTTGACGACACAGAGGAAGGTAGAGCAGTGGACTACTGTACCGTACTGCTATATATTATATACTGTGTTCAGCAAAATTCTGCACTGTCCTCCTACTACTGCGCACAACAACTAAAATGCACCACAGGTATGGATGGATAGTATGCTTGACGACACAGAGGTAGGTAGAGCAGTGGATTACTGTACCGTACTGATATAATACTGGTGGTCATTGGTCAGCAAAATTCTGCACTGTCCTCCTACTATATACTACAATGCAGCACCGATATGGAGCGTTTTTCAGGCAGAGAACGTAGATATTTTCAGCACACTGAGCACAGATATTTGCAAGCACACTGAGCACAGATATTTGCAGCACACTGAGCACAGATATTTGCAGCACACTGAACACAACAGAGAGAACGCTGCCCACATCCTCTCCCTATCATCCCCAAAGCATGAGTGAAAATGGCGGCGACGCGCGGCTCCTTATAAAGAATACAAATCTCGCGAGATTCCGACAGCGGGATGATGACGTTCGGGCGCGCTCGGGTTAACCGAGTAAGGAGTGAGGATCCGAGTCTGCCTCGGACCCGTGTAAAATGGGTGAAGTTCGGGGGGGTTCAGATTCCGAGGAACCGAACCCGCTCATCTCTAATTCTAACTATATGAAGCTACTACAAAACCATTGCAACTAGGCAGATCTATGTGGGGGTCCAGCCACACACTACATAGATCTGCTCAGTCCCTCCCAATGCTGATTATTTCTCTGACAATTAATTTGCAAGTGTCATATCCACGATTAGAACCCGCAACCTATTACACTGAAGCATGTACCTTACTGAGAGAGATATCTGCTGTTTCATAGGAAGTATGAGAATTCTAACTATATGAAGTTACTTGTAATTGTCAGAGAAATAACTTCATATAGTTAGAATTCTCATGCTTCCTTTATAGGAGCAAATAGCTTCATCAGTAAGGTGTCTGCTTCCAGTATATCTATAATGAAGAGGGTGTGATTTGTAAGGTGTAGTGGCTAGTGGGTAAGTCGGCTACGGAAGAGTTACCGGCTGTTGTCAATTAACTTAATTGAATAATGTTGCTGAACACACAGAACAGGAGGAGAGGTGCCCCCCTTCAAAGCCGGAGCCCGACGGCAGTTGACTCCGTTGCCTCCCAGAGTTCTGCCTCTGTGTCTCTCTCTACCTCTCTCTCCTGCAGCATAATTGTGACATCAGATGTCAGCATCAGTACCCCACCTGCTCAGCCATCCAGAGAGACCCTGCCAGCTCAGCCAATAAGAGCTGTTAGCCATGACCCATTTTGAAAAACCCTGGTCGGACCCTTTCACATTACTGGCAACCTGTGTAAGATCCGGGGGAAAAACCCAGGTAAAAAATGGGTAATTACAGGGTTGTTTTCTCTGTCTGAAAGGGGTATATTAAATTTGGACCCTATCGTTGCAACAAAATGAGGGACTTCAGTGATATTGAACCTCTTATAGAAGTCAACAATGTTCTTCAAACTCAGGTTTGCTACATTGAAGCCTACATATACTGTTGAGCCTCCAGTTTATTACCACATGTAAGGAAAATATGCAAAGTGCCCAAGACTATAAGTTTAGTAGCATTGCCAGTGTATTATTAATGTATATTACAAGTTATATCACATATGTGTATCTATAAGTAATGTTTATATGAAATTTGATTAATTACATAAGTTTTGTCTATCACTGTATGTGCATAGTTGGGAAACCCTCGACTCTCTGCAAGGCTTGGGCTGCGTTAGGAATTGACACCAGGTTACACCGACACCACAATGGGTGTGGTATGTTAGATAGGCTAGACCAGAGGTTCTCAAACTCGGACCTCAGGACCCCACACAGTGCATGTTTTGCAGGTAACCCAGCAAGTGCACAGGTGTATTAATTACTCACTGACCCATTTTAAAAGGTCCACAGGTGGAGCTAATTATTTCACTTGTGATTCTGTGAGGAGACCTGCAAAACATGCACTGTGTGGGGTCCTGAGGACCGAGTTTGAGAACCTCTGGACTAGACTTAGGTCTACAGTGTCTAAGTTGACCACTATTAGTCGACAGTAAGTAGGTTAACATGGTTTTTAGGTTGACAGGGACTCTAGGTCGACATGTACTAGGTCGACATGAAAAAAGGTCAACATGAGTTTAAAAAAAAAAAATTGTGTAGTTGTCTTCGTACAGTGACCGGGAACCCCAAGTAGTGCACCGTGTCCCCTCTCATGGCTCGTGCTTCAGGCAAGGTGCCTCGCTCCGCTACTGCTGTGCTCGGCACAGGTTACCATTCCCAATTGTAGTCCACGTGGATCGTAAAGTATGAAAAAGTTTTTAAATTTTTTTTTTTAAAAACTCATGTCGACCTTTTGTCATGTCGACCTAGAGTCCCTGTCAACCTAGAAACCATGTCGACCTACTTACTGTTGACCAATAGTTATCAACCTAGACAGAGCCGTCCTTAGGCATAGGCAAACTAGGCAAATGCCTAGGGCATTTGGTATGCTTAGGGGCATCAGCAACTTCTGCTGATTAAAATTATATGCGGCATGCCTATGTTCTGTGTGTGACTGCGGCTGTATCTGCATACAAAATGCTACATTGCAGTGTATTCCTGGAAATCACTGTTATGTAGCATTTCGTATGCAGATACAGCCGCAGTCGAACTGAGAATATAGGCATGCTGCATATCATTTTAATCAACAGAAGCTGCTTGTGCATCCTAGCCACATAGTAATGCAAATAATATGATGCATTTTCATAAACAAAAGGCGCCCGACGTTAGCAGAGCTGCCAGCTGACTCATGCCAGGCATCTCCTGCAGAACTAGCGGTGGTGCTAGGGGGCACCAGCCAAAATCTTGCCTGGGGCATCATATTGGGTAGGGCCGGCTCTGAACCTAGACATTGTCGACCAAGTGACCGGATCCCCACCACAACATCTGTATCCTACTCTTTGCAGTATTACATTTGGGAGGTATTCAGGTAAAGAAAGATGCCTATCAATACAGTACCTGCAATCAGGGCCGGATCTAGGGGGGGGGGGGTGAAGGGGGCTACCGCCCCCCCTAACACAGTCATAGCCACGCCCACTTTTGAGCTGAAGAGAGCTCTCCGGGGAGAGCCTGAGGCAGAACGATGTGCTGCAGCTTATGCCACAGCAGCACAGAGGAGCCAGGAGAGCAAGGGTTACAGAGCATTTGCCCCTCACTTGCTGGTGTGTGGGTACTAGGTCTAATAAATACAATTACCCCATAGCACAGTCACATGTACATAGAACAATCACAAAGCTCTATCTCAGTCTCACTCAAAAAGTTCAGTCAGAATTGAGAGAGTAGGAGTTAGAATTGCAGATGGGAGGAGTTGGGACTGTAGAGGGAGGAGTCACGATTAAACAGTAAACCGCCCCCCCTAAAGAAAAGTCTAGATCCATCCCTGCCTGCAATCATCAATAGCAAATGTGGATGAATACACATAACAATCTTCAACCATGTTACACTTGTTCTCCTGTGGTCTTATTTATAGCAGTAAGATGGTAAGATGGTATTGCCAGGGCCATTTCTAGACATTATGGCTTGCAGTGCAAACAGTAAAAAAATGTCCCGTCCCCCCCCCCCCCCAAAAAAAAAAAAAAAAAAGGAGGACGTGGTCTCACTGCAAGAGATGTGACCATGCAGGAAAAGACTTACACCCTAGTTTTGCACCTTGTCATTAGATGTGAAAAATCCATAAATGGCAATTAAGTAAAGCAGTGTTAGTAGTAAATGGTAGTTGTTAAATGTGCATGACTTTTTACTTCAACACACACTGCAGAAAGCACACTGGGGGTAATTCCAAGTTGATCGCAGCAGGAATTTAGTTAGCAACTGGGCAAAACCATGTGCACTGCAGGGGAGGCAGATATAACATGTGCAGAGAGAGTTAGATTTGGGTGTGGTGTGTTCAATCTGCAATCTAATTTGCAGTGTAAAAATAAAGCAGCCAGTATTTACCCTGCACAGAAATAAAATAACCCACCCAAATCTAACTCTCTCTGCACATGTTATATCTGCCTCCCCTGCAGTGCACATGGTTTTGCCCAGTTGCTAACTAAATTCCTGCTGCGATCAACTTGGAATTACCCCCACTGTCTCTTTACATGCTGCGAATGAATAGCTGGCACGTAACTGAGCTTATTTGTCAGAGTCTGTGCACTGATAACAGCAGTGATACATGGCACTTTGTGATAGCAGCAGTGTTAGGAGCATGTCTGAGGTGTTTGTATGTTTGGCTGTCAGGCAGCCTTCAGTGATTAACTTACTTTAATGTGTCCAGACACGGTCTTCCTGTTCCGTGTGCGCAGAAATGCTGAATAGAGAGCTGTGCCCTGCAGGCAGTGTCTTGAATAGCCCGCTCTCCCAGCCATAACGCTGCTACACTGCTTCTGTAGGAGGTGCAGATGAGAGAGGGAATTATGGCACTGACTTTAGGGGGTCATTCTGAGTTGATCGCACGCTGCAACTTTTTGCTGCCCATGCGATCAACTAGACGCTGCCTATGGGGGGGAGTGTTTTTTTGCATAGCAAGGATGCGATCGCTTGTGCAACCCTGCTATGCAAAAAAAAGTTTTGTGTAAAACAAGACCAGGGTAAGAGTTTTCCTACCCTGTGCGATGAATCTAGTGTTGCAGGCCCCGGAATTGACATCAGAAATCCGCCCTCCAAACGCCTCGACACGCCTGCGTTTGGATCTCCACGTCCAGTAAATAGTGAGTTGACGCCCCCGGAACACCTTCATCCTGTCAGTCTTCCTGCGGTCGCTTCTGCGACCGCTTTCTTCGTTAGCAGCATCGCTGCCTGGCGAGCAACGACGCACCTGCACAATGCGGCCACCGTGCATGTGCAATTCTGACCTGATTGCACGGCTGCGCAGAAGCGCAGTGTGTGATCGGGTCAGAATGACCCCCTTAGATAGCAGGATGCTGGGCACATGCTTGCTGAAGCCTGTACATCAGCTGGACTGTACTACAGCGGATGCCCCATGCAATTGCATGGCTCGCCTACCCCTAAAAACAGCCCTGGGTATTGCATGCTAAAGCCTGAACTCTTTATGATATTACATTGTTATAAAGGGTGGTAAAATGCAATGAAATTTTATTATTATCTTATTCTGTGTCTTATTATTATTATTATTATTATATAAATAATAATTTTATTCCATGTCTGAAAGACTGTAATAAAAATAACATCTGGTCAGCAGCACAGTTTCCTTGGAAATGGTATAGAATTATTGGCTATAAAATAGTCTCAATAACTAGAAATGTGCGGCTGGCACTTTTCATGTTTTGTGTTTTGGTTTTTGTTCAAATTCAACTTTTGTGTTTTGGTTTTCGCTTGGTTTTGCCAAAACCACCCTTTCGAGTTTTGGTTTTGGTTTTGGATCTGGATGATTTTTGAAAAAAACATAAAAACAGCTAAAATCGGACTTCTGGTTCCGGGTGCATTGAGTGAGGATCGTGCTCTCTCAGCTCCGCTCCTAGCCCGGCTCACTACCACCCTTTTCACGGCTTTCACAGCCTCCACGAGCCAGCCCTGGTTACCGGCGCTACCCTCCTGACTACCAGCATGGACAAATTTGTCTCCTCCTCGCAGCGGTCGTCTCAGCAGACGCTGCGGCAAGTGAAACGTGGCGCCGGTACCAACATGGCGTCGGACCTAGAAGCACACGCTGTATCCCCGGCCAGCAAGAAGTCTGCAGCGGAACTGGGACCAGACGCAGCCCCACAGCCTCCTAAGGCCTCTGACGCTCCGCTCACCTATAATGATCTGGTGGACGCCATCACATCCACGGTGGGCCCTCTTCTTACAAAAGCGGTGAGTGACATCACGGCCCAGGTGCATCAGCTGACCACGAGGGTGTCAGGCAATTAGATTAGAATAGCCTCCATAGCCCATAACTTAGCTGATTTACAGTGCGAGGTTAAGCATCTGGAAAAAGATAATTATGCTCTCATTAACCGCATGGAGGATATTGAAAATCGTTTGCGACGGAACAATGTGCGTTTGGTCGGGCTGCCCGAATCCCTTAAAGGCCCTGAACTTGAGACTTTTGTTAAAACCACACTGCCACAGCTCCTAGGCATACAACATGCTTGTAGTGATATGGTTATTGAAAGGGTACACCGGGTAGGCCCCCCTCCACGTCCCCATGACTCTCGCCCACGGGTTACATTATTTAAATGCTTAAGCTATACACATAAGCTTGAAATCTGGAAAGCCTCCAGGAAAATACCTGTCATCAATTGGGAAGGGAAGAAGTAGCGGATCTTTCAAGACTTTTCAGCAGAATTGTCCAAAGCGAGAAAAGCTTTTTCTCCCATATGTTCTCAGCTCGTTGCCAACAAGCAAAAGTTTGCCCTGATATACCCAGCAAAACTCCGTATATTCTATAAAGATAGACACTATGACTTTCTCACTCCGGCTGACGCTGCTGATTTTTTGCAGGAAACTAAGCAGGACCTTATGTCTGACATAACAGATGCATCCCCACAGCAAGATGCACGTTAAGGACATTAATGACTTTAGCATATTTCCATTTGGTACCTCACTAGGTCTGAAGTTTGAGCTCATTTGGACTGGTTCATGCCCATATCCTTGATATTGTGGCCCGGGCCGGGAGGGAGCTTGCTCCGGGTGTTAAGTTAGGAGTTTCTCCGAATTACCATTACTGTTTTTGTTCTTTTTGTCTGTATGTCCAGAAGTCTAGTGCTAGGACACGTACTATGTTTAACGCGCGGTGCGCATTTTCTCATTTGTTACTCTATTTACAAATTCTAATGTCTTCTCTGTCTCTGTGTCCCCATCCCTTCATGTATCTCTCCCCCCCCTTTACCCCACTCATATGGTTCAATGAATGCAACGTATGTGTTTCAATATCCACTTGCTAGATCTGGCCCAGCCTTAATACCACTTCACCTTTCTTCGCTATGTCTACTCTACGCATAGGTTCCCTGAACGTAGGGGTTTTTAATTCCCCTGCGAAGCGGAGAAAGATTCTGGTTTACCTTAATGCATTGAAATTGAATGTAGTTTTTTTTACAGGAGGCGCATCTAATTCCTTCTGAAATGGTAAAGCTACAGATGTTAGGGTGGAAATTACTTGACTTCTCACCGTATAACTCAAAGGCTAGAGGTGTTGCTCTCCTTATAAAAAGCAATATCTCATATTCCCATATCGCATCTCAAAATGATTCGGAAGGTAGATACACAATTACCAGGTTATCACTAAATTCTAAGGTGTACACCTTTTGTAATGTATATGCTTCTCCTATCTATTCCAAATAATTTTTCCACACTCTGATTGCTAAACTGACGCCATTTATGGGTGACCCTATGGTGGTCTGTGGGGACTTTAATTTAATCTCAGACACTTCCCTAGATAAAACGTCACCCCCTAAACCTCAGGCTGCTCCGAAAAAATTACCCAGGCTTGGAGTACCGCAATTGGCCACACAACTAACCTTAATAGACGCATGGAGATCCACTAACCCCACGTCTAGAGAATATACATGCCTCTCTGCGGCATACCAAACGTTCTCAAGAATTGACTATATTTTAATCTCGCAATCCTTGTTCACAAGAATGTCCTCAGCTGTAATTGAACCCATATCTGTCTCAGATCATGCCCTTCTTAGATTAGACATCACATTGTCTGACGAACAATCCTCCCACTCCACTTGGCATTTTCCCACCCATCTTCTCTCTTCTAAGGATTTCAAATCAATGTTATTGGACAGCTGGAGAGATTATGCAGTGAATAATAGTGAATGCGCAGCTACTAACCCCCCACTTTATTGGCAGATGGCTAAAACAGTTCTTAGAGGCAACATAGTGTCCTATGTATCTAGGTTGAACAAGGCATATGCAGCTACCTACCTGTCCTTGCAATCCTCCCTTACCACCACCTACTCAGCATTCCAACGTGTCCCATCCTTAACGAACAAACATAAATATATACAGGCAAAAACTCACTTTGATGAGTTTCTCCACAAAAGGGGAAATAAATATCTCTATCACATTAATTACAGATACCATCGTTTTGGGAATAAGACAGGTAGTCTCCTTACTAATATTTTGAATGGCTCTAGGTCGTCTGTAGCGGTGCACCCTCTCAGGAGAAGGGATGGGACCCTCACCTCTTCCAATAAACAAATAGTCGATGTGATGTCTCAATTCTACACTGACCTCTACTCTGCTTCTTCTTCTTCTTCTTCTTCTTCTCTATCCCCTCCCTCTGTATCTCCCGAAAAACAGGATTTTCCATGGTCCACCTTACCTTTCCCCACCATCTCTCCATCTCTGATGAGATGAGTGCAGCATTGACTGCACCGGTTACTCCCAAGGAGGTCTCTCAAATTATATCATCCCTTAAGGCCACCAAGGCCCCTGGGCCAGATGGCTTTGGAGGCAGCTTTTATAAGGCACTTCATTCAGAAATTTTGTCCACACTAGTAGACTCATTTAACCATATACTAATGTCCGAATCTACTCCACTATATTTTAACAATGCATGTATCAAATTACTACCTAAACCCGGCCGAGATTTATCTCTACCAGGTTCATATAGGCCAATCTCACTACTTAATTCTGACTATAAAATATTAACCAAACTCCTAGCCAATAGATTAAAAAATGTCCTCCCATCCATTATACATTCTGACCAGACTGGATTTATCCAGGGTCGGCACTCTGTTCTCAATGTTCGGAAGGTGATAGCAGCGATTCAAATCTTTCAAAATTCTACTGGAGACTCCCCCTCTGGCGTGGTGGTATCAATGGATGCGGAGAAAGCCTTCGATCTCGTACTGTGGCCCCATTTATTTGACTCCTTATCTCGATTTGGCTTTCCCTCTGTGTTTATTTCATATATTAAACTTTTATATAATAACTCAACCTCCCAAATCCTGTGTAATGGACAAATTTCTACTTGCTTTCCCATTAATAAAGGTACCAGGCAAGGCTGCCCTCTCTCCCCTCTATTATTTGCCATCGCCATTGAACCCCTCGCCATAGCACTTCGTTATTCTCCTGAATTTAAAGGCATTCGGATTTCCTCTCAGGAAATCAAGATTTCACTTTTCACAGATGATATGCTGCTGTTTGTTTCTGACCCCCTGCGCTCCCTTCCGCACATTCTGGATATGATTTCTGATTTTGGAAAATTTTCTGGATACAAAATTAATGTGGAAAAATCTGAGATTTTACCCATTGGCACTTAGTCTGTAGATCTTCAGTCTTCTGATGTATTTTCTAAATTTCGGATTTCATCATGTATCAAATACCTGGGCATTCATATCCCCAATAATGTAGATAAATTATATACTCTAAATTTCACTCCCTTGATTCGTAAGGTTACATCCCTCCTGCATACATGGACTTCCCTACCTCTCTCCCTTTTGGGCAGAGCCGCTGCAGTTAAGTCAATAATTTTCCCAAAACTTTTTTACGCTATTCAAATGCTGCCCATTGCCTTGTCCAACAGAGATATACTACTTATAAAATCCTCTATATCCTCCTTCCTATGGAAAGGGAAACGGCCTCGTCTGGCTTATAATAAATTGACCCTACCAAAACACCACGGAGGTCTGGGCATACCCGACTTTAAAGCATACACCTTAGCTGTGTTCTTTAGGTATGCCAGTGATTGGCTACTGTCGCAGTCTACTTACACTAACAACTCACTGGATTTGGCTGTCTTTCACCCCTACTCCCCGGCTGCCCTGCTGCATCTTAAAGCATCTGAAATTCCTAACGTTGTATACACAAATGTCCTATTCAAAGATACACACTTCTGCTGGATCAGTCTGCATAAAAAATTTGGAGAGAACTTTAAATACTCCCCTTATCTCACCATTTGGGGTAATCCGGGTTTTTCCCCTTCAATTTATAACCCCACCTATCAGGAGTGGAAGAAAAAAGGCATTCTTCTTGTGAACAAGGTTTTCGACCCTGGGGGCACTCTGCCCTTCCCTACCTTTCATGATTTACAACAATCCTTTACACTTCCCAACAGTCATTTTTATTTCTACTTGCAACTCAGGCATTATATACAATCTCTCCCTCTACCTTCTACACCCTCCAAGTCTATGAATATTCTTCTTAAGACTCTACAAGCTAATATGCATAGAGCATACAAGGTTAAACATCTATATATTCCCTTAACGGATGGTAGTCTCACGACAACTCTACACTCCGATAATGTTCTATCCTCTTGGAGACTAGATATCTCACCGTTTCCGGATAATTCAGACCAAGTCCTTGCTACATACACTAAATCCTACAAAATCCTCAGATCCGCATATTTGCAAGAAGTACATTTCCGTTTTTTACACAGAGCATATATAACACCGGCACAACGAAAATATATGTCATCCTCTGAAACAGGGTGCTGTATTAAATGCGGGATGAAAAATGCTAAGTTTCTCCACTGTTTCTGGGGTTGTTCAAAAATATACAGGTTCTGGAATAAAATCCTTCTGTATTTACAGTCTATTATTGGTATGCGGTTGCTGGCGGATCCAATGGCATGTCTCCTACTTAATTTTAAGACTTGAGCCTTGGACAAAGACACTGGGAAAATCATACCTTTCCTTGTGACAGTGCTAACTCTAGCTAAGAAACTTATATTAATCCATTGGGTAAAAAAAACAGCTCCCACTATCCATGAACTCAAAAATAAACTACTACAACGACTTTATTTTGATATTAGATCTATCCTTCTGAATGAAGACATTTCGATGTCGTCCTTCCATAGAAAATGGGATTTATTTATCTCAACCTTAAACACAAACTCTCGAAGCTTAATTACTCAATACTTAGGTTCTCATGACATGTATAGAGCGGAGGGCATGCTTTTGATCCCGCCGGCAACCATTTCATAATTGTCTTTATCCATGATCTAACCACTTCATTGATTAGTATATGTACATTTTCTTTATGTATTCTGTACCTTTACATGTCTGTGTACCAAAATAGGCCTTCATCTAATCAACAGTGGGTCAACTAGCTATCTCCGTCTCAATGCAAATCTAATGCTGTAGATAAAACTATACGACTTAATCTTGCCTGTTATGATATTTCCCCTCCCCTCCCACCCCTCATTGTGTCTGTCATGTATGTGTATCTTCCTATTCTTCTGTATCCTCTGCCACGATCTCATTGTATTTGATTGCAAAATTTATACTAAGAGTGTTGCGAACAGTTTATTTGAATTGTATATCTGTTAAATCTCGGAAAAAAAACTAATAAAAAGATATTTGGAAAAAAACCCCAGCTAAAATCACAGAATTTGGGGGTAATTTTGCTCCTACGGTATTATTAACCTCAATAACATTCATTTCCACTCATTACCAGTCTATTCTGAACACCTCACACCTCACAATATTGTTTTTAGGCCAAAAGGTTGCATAGAGGTGGCTGTATGACTAAGCTAAGCGACACAAATGTGTGGCACAAACACCTGGCACATCTAGGAGTTGCACTGCAGTGTCAGACAGGATGGCACTTAAAAAAACTAGTCCCCAAACAGCACATAATGCAAAGAAGAAAAAGAGGTGCAAGATGGAATTGTCCTTGGGCCCTCCCACCCACCCTTATGTTGTATAAACAGGACATGCACACTTTAACAAACCAATCATTTCAGCGACGGGGTCTGCCACACGACTGTGGCTGAAATGACTGGTTTGTTTGGGGCTCCACCAAAAAAGAAGCAATCAATCTCTCCTTGCACAAACTGGCTCTACAGAGGCAAGATGTTGACCTTCTCCTCATCCTCTGATTCCTCACCCCTTTCACTGTGTACATCCTCCTCACAGAGTATTAATTCGTCCCCACTGGAATCCACCATCACAGGTCCCTATGTACTTTCTGGAGGCAATTGCTGGTAAAGATCTTCCCGGAGGAATTTATAATTCATGAACATCATCTTCTCCACATTTAGTGGAAATAACCTCCTAAGCCGATTGCTGACAAGGTTACCGGCTGCACTAAACACTCTTTCGGAGTACACACTGGAGGGAGGGCAACTTAGGTAAAATAAAGCTAGTTTGTGCAAGGGCATCCAAATTGCCTCTTTTTCCTGCCAGTATACATACAGACTGTCTGATATGCCTACTTGAATGCTGTCACTCATATAATCCTTCACCATTCTTTCAATGGTGACAGAATCATATGCAGTGACAGTAGACATGTCAGTAATCATTGGCAGGTCCTTCAGTCTAAACCAGATGTCAGCTTTCGCTCCTAACTGCCCTGCATCACCGCCAGCGGGTGGGCTAGGAAATCTTATCCTTTTCCTTGCAGCCCCAGTGATGGGAGAAATTGAAGGACGAGCTGCTGATGGGTCACATTCCGCTTGAGTTGACAATTTACTCACCAGCAGGTCTTTGCACCTCTATACACTTGTGTCTGCCGAAAAGAGAGATACAACGTAGGCTTTAAACCTAGGATCGAGCACGGTAGCCAAAATGTAGTGGTCTGATTTCAACAGATTGATCACCCTTAAATCCTGGCAATGCGAATGAAGGGCTCCATCCACAAGTCCCACATACTTTGCGGAATCACTCCTTTTTAGCTCTTCCTTTAATTTCTCCAGCCTGATGAGGGGAATGACCTGACTCAAGCTGGCAGTGTCTAAACTGACTTCACGTGTGGCAAGTTCGAAGGGTTGGAGAACTTTGCACAAGATGGAAATCAATCTCCACTGCACTTGAGTCAGGTGCATTAGCCCTCCTTTGCCTATATCATAGGTGGATGTATAGGCTTGAATGGCCTTTTGCTGCTCCTCTGAAGCATATAGAGTGTTGAATTCCACCTCGTTACCACCTCTTGCTTCAGTTGATGGCGGGGCATGTTCAGATGTGTTTGCCGGCGCTCCCGTCTTCGGCACGCAGTGGCTGAATGCTGAAAGTGGGCTACAATTTTTTGGGCCACCGACAGCATCTCCTGCACACCCCTGTCATTTTTCAAAAAATTCTGCACCACCAAATTAATTGTATGGGCAAAACATGGAACGTGCTGGAATTTGCCCAGATGTAATGCACGCACAATATTGGTGGCGTTGTCCGATATTACAAATCCCCAGGAGAGTCTAATTGGGGTAAGCCATTCTGCAATGATGTTTCTCAGTTTCCGTAAGAGGTTGTCAGCTGTGTGCCTCTTATGGAAAGCGGTGATACATAGCGTAGCCTGCCTAGGAACGAGTTGGCATTTGCGAGATGCTGCTACTGGTGCCGCTGCTGTTGTTGCTATGGGAGGCCATACATCTACCCAGTGGGCTGTTACAGTCATATAGTCCTTAGTCTGTCCTGTTCCACTTGTCCACATGTCCGTGGTTAAGTGGACACTGAAAACAACCGCATTTTGTAGGACACTGGTGACTCTTTTACTGACGTCTTTGTACATTCTTGGTATCGCCTGCCTAGAGAAGTGGAACCTAGATGGGATTTGATACCGGGGACACAGTACCTAACACAATTCTGTAAGTCCCACTGAACTAATGGCGGATACCGGACGCACGTCTAACACCAACATATCTGTCAAGGCCTCAGTTATTAGCTTTGCAAAAGGATGACTGCAGTCATATTTCATCTTCCTCACAAAGGACTGTTGGACAGTCAATTGCTTACTGGAAGTAGACTAAGTGGTCTTCCGACTTCCCATCTGGGATGATGATTGACTCACAGCAGCAACAACAGCAGCGGCAGCAACAGCAGGCGTACCACTCAAGGATCCTATGGAGGAATCCCGGTTAGGAGAGGACTCCTCAGTCTTGACAGTGACATGGCCTGCAGGACTACTGATGTTCCTGACTGAGGAGGAAGTTGACATTGAGGGAGTTGGTGGTGTGGCTTGCAGGAGCTTGGGTACAGGCGGAATAAGGGATTTAGGTGTCAGTGGACTGCTTACGCTCTTACCCAAAGTTTCACAACTTGACACTGACTTCTGATGAATGTGCAGGAGGTGACATATAAAGGAGGATGTTCCTAGGTGGTTAACATCCTTACCCCTACTTATTACAGTTGGCTAGACACCTGTTGTCCAGATTTGTGGAGAAATAATTCCACACCGAAGAGGTGGCTTTTTTGGTAGTTTGCCCAGGCATCACAATGGGCTTCTTCATACCATGGACAACAGGTGTCTCCCCCGGTGCCTGACTTAAACAAACCACATCACCATCAGAATCCTCATCGTCAACTTCCTCCTCAGCGCCAGCAACACCCATATCCTCATCCTGGTGTACTTCAACAGTGACATCTACAATTTTAATATCAGGAACTGGACTGTGGGTGCTCCTTCCAGCACTTGCAGGGTGCGTGCAAATGGTGGAAGGAGCCACCTCTTCCCGTCCAGGGTTGGGAAGGTCAGGCATCGCATCCGCCGACACACTTGGACTCTCCTTGGGGATTTGTGATACCATCTCAGAACGCAGTTCTTTTCTGTGCTCTTTCCAGCTTAATTCTTTAAATTTTTCTAGCGGGAGGATGAGGGCTTCCATCGTCATGTGAAGCTGAACCACTAGCCATGAACATAGGCCAGGGCCTTAGCCGTTCCTTGCCACTCTGTGTTGTAAATGGCATATTGGCAAGTTTACGTTTCTCCTCAGACCATTTAAATTTCTCTTTTTCTCTTTTTACTGAACTTTGGCTTTTTGGATTTTCATGCCCTCTACTATCACATTGGGCATCAGCCTTGGCAGACGACGTTGATAGCATTTCATCATTTATGTCATGACTAGTGGCAGCAGCTTCAGCACTAGTAGGAAGTGGTTCTTGATCTTTCCCTATTTTATCTTCCAAATTTTTGTTCTCCGTTATTTTTTGAGGGTTATATAAGACAATATGCGGCACAGGAATGACTGGAATGACTGATGGCCAGGACACTTCCACTGGTCTGATGCAGCACAACACAGCAACACTGTAAGGGACTTGTGGTTGTTGTTATAAATATTATAATACTGTAGCAGTGGACATATAGCAGCAGCGTATATTGTTGCTGGAATGACTGATGGACAGGACACTACCACTGGTCTGATGCAGCACAACACAACAGCACTGTAAGGAACTTGTGGTGGTTGTTGTTATAATTATTATAATACTGTAGCAGTGGACATATAGCAGCAGCGTATATCGTCACTGGAATGACTGATGGACAGGACACTACCACTGGTCTGATGCAGCACAACACAACAACACTGTAAGGGACCTGTGTTTGTTGTTGTTATTATTATTATTATTATTATTATACGGCAGCAGTGGACATATAGCAGCAGCGTATATCGTCACTGGAGTGACTGATGGACAGGACACTACCACTGGTCTGATGCAGCACAACACAACAACACTGTAAGGGTCTTGTGGTTGTTGTTATTATTATTATTATTATTATAATACTGTAGCAGTGAACATATATCAGCAGCATATATCATCACTGGAATGACTGACGGACAGGACACTACCACTGGTCTGATGCAGCACAACACAACACCACTTTATACGGGATCAGTACGTATTCCCGCTGGTCGGTTGAAATCCCGACGCCGGAATCCCAACCACACAATCCCGACAGGGGTGGCGACCAGAATGCAGCCCCTTGCAGGCACGGTGCCTCGCTACGCTCGGCAGTCGCACACCATTATTTTCTCACTCTATGGGTGTCGTGGACAGCCACGGAGGGAGAATATGTCGGGATTGTGCCGGTCGGGATTCCAGCGTCGGTATTTCGACCGCCGGGATTCCGTCCGGCGGGATGTTGACCGCATCCCATTTATACAGCTACTCTGGATATATGGCAGCAGAGGACACCAACACTGTGACTGGCTGGACTGATGCAGCACAATACACTGACTACACTGGACTGGACAGCACAACACAGCACCACTTTATAGTATTATACAGCTTCACTGAATATATGTCAGCAGAGGACACCAACACTGTGCCTGGCTGGACTGATGCAGCACAATACACTGACTACACTGGCCTGGACAGCACAATACAGCACCACTTTATACAGCTACACTGGATATATGGCAGCAGAGTACACTAACACTGTGACTGGCTGGACTACTGCAGCACAATACACTGTCTACACTGGACAGGACAGCACAACACAGCACCACTTTATACAGCTACACTGGATATATGGCAGCAGAGTACACTAACACTGTGACTGGCTGGACTAATGCAGCACAATACACTGTCTACACTGGACTGGACAGCACAACACATCACCACTTTATACAGCTACACTGGATATATGGCAGCAGGGGACACCAACACTGTGACTGGCTGGACTGATGCAGCACAATACACTGACTACACTGGACTGCACAGCACAACACAGCCCCACTTTATACAGCTACACTGGATATATGGCAGCAGAGGAACCAACACTGTGACTGGCTGTACTGATGCAGCACAATACACTGACTACACTGGACAGCACAACACAGCACCACTTTATACAGCTACACTGGATATATGGCAGCAGGGGACACCAACACTGTGACTGGCTGGACTGATGCAGCACAATACACTGACTACACTGGACTGGACAGCACAACACAGCCCCACTTTATACAGCTACACTGGATATATGGCAGCAGAGGAACCAACACTGTTACTGGCTGGACTGATGCAGCACAATACACTGACTACACTGGACTGGACAGCACAACACAGCACCACTTTGTACAGCTACACTGGATATATGGCAGCAGAGGACACCAACACTGTGACTGGCTGGACTGATGCAGCACAATACACTGACTACACTGGACAGCACAATACAGCACAGGATCAGTTTTAATTCATAGCTATCTATTACCCCTTTCACACCGCACAACTAACCCCGGCATATTGCCGGGTCGACACGGGTCGGCGTGCGGTGTGAAAGCGCCGTGTCGGAAATCCTGGGTCACCTGACCCGGCAATTCAACCCCGGAATAAAGCAGTGTTATTCCCGGGTTGAATATCAGGTCAATGGCAGTGTAAACGGGCTCCCGACCCATTCACTACAAAAGGGAGAGGCGGCGTGGAGATGATCTCATCTCCCAGTGCCTACTCCGCCCCCGCTGTCGCCCCCCAACGCTATGGCAACCCACCCGGCATGTTGCCGGGTCCGGGATGCCAGCAGCAGCGTCCAATGCCTGATCCCACCCGGGAAGGGCACGTTTCCAATTCCTGGGTGGGATCCGGCATTGGCGGTGTGAAAGGGGTATATGAAAGCTATAAGGAGAAATGTCCCCAAAATTGCATTGTACGTTTCCAACATTTATTTATATCAAATACTTTACACAACTTCCACAAAAACACAAAACTGTAAATATGAGGCTTTACCAGAAATTTGCGTGGTAGAGGCTTTGTATATGGTTCGAGGCTCCGGGAACTTCAGAATCCCTGCTTCTGCTGCCACAGACATCATGGGATGGATGGAATGCGGTACGAGTTGTTAATCAAATTCCAATTCACATGGTCTTGCACTTTGAGAGGGTGCAAGTTGGCATTGCAACTTGCTAATGTAATGTAGTGCGAGATTTAAGTAAAAAATGGGACCTGCTTGCAAGATCTTGTGATAATACAGACCAGGAAGCATGTGAGTTTTTAGACCAACTGGAATTCGAGTTTCACGTTGTGATTTCACTCATTTGAAAGTGCCTTATTTATTGGCACATAAATGACCTATGACTACTACCTCACACACCCTGTAAGAACCCCTGAGGCTAAATTTTGTCTAAGATAGGTAGTGAGTCATTTTCAGATAAGGAACTGGTAAGAGAGAATGATAGTAATACCTCTTTTACACTAAAATCATGGGTCACAGCCGGGAGCCTGACACAGATGCCACCCGGCTGCAACCTGAATCAGGCCCCTTTCCCACTGCATTTACGAACCTGGCATATTGCCGGGTTGGTGATGTCGCTGATGATGCGGTGGGAGGCGTCGCTACATTAAACGGGAAGCCAGGTCAATGCGACTCAGCTACCATTTACACTGCACACTTTGCCGGGTTGAACCCGTGTTCAACCCTGCAAACTACACGAGTTGGAATACCGGGTCAGTCGACCCGGATTATTCCAACTCTGCCCTTTTTTAACCAACCAGCAACACGGGTTATGCACGTTCATGTGCAATAACCTGTGTTATATGCTGGCTGTGTAAAAGGGGTATAAGTTAGTGAAGCATGTCTGCCAGGACCCTTGGAAAGCAGGGGTATGGGACTCAAGGTCAACACCAATTAAGTTGACATACATTAGGTTGACACTCATTGGTCGACAGTGGGTAGATTGACACTAGAAATAGGTCAACACGGCCATTAGGTAGACATGAACAGGATCAACATGAAAAAAGGTCGACATGAGTTTTTTTTAGGTTTTTTTTGTGTCGTTTTCTCCATCAAGTGACCAGGAACCCCAATTAGTGCTGCGCTTGGCAGAGGTTACAGTTCCCATTTGTAGTCCACATGGATCGTAAAGTATGAAAAAGTCCCCCAAAAAAGTAAAAAAACTCCTGTCGACCTATTTTCATGTTGACCTTGTTCATGTCGACCTAATGGCCGTGTTGACCTATTTCTAGTGTCGACCTAGCCACTGTTGACCAATGGGTGTCGACCTAATGGGTGTCGACCTAATGGGTGTCGACCTAGAGTCCAGATATCGGAAAGCAGAGGAGGATGGAGTAGGAGGAGGTAGTTGTGGGTAAGGCAGTGAGTAACAAGGCTGAGGAAGGTAGTGTGGAGGAGGAGACTGAGGTGATTTCTGGTGGTGTGGCGTAGAAGGATGTTTCGGTCCCTAGGTGTGTCAAGATGCACACTTGGCGCAATGTGCATTTCTCTTACCAAGAGAATTGCACATTAGTACATGCGATGGTGAGTCTTTCACCCGCTATTAGGAGATCATACACACAAGACCTCCATGGATAGGAAAAAAGAGATGTGGGTGGGCATCATTAATGTAGTCAATGCAGTGAGCACGTGTAGACGTAACGTCTCATATATAAAAAAGAGCTTCGATGATGTGAAGAGTGTGCTGAAGTAGAATATGGCAGATGAGGTCAAACAGGCATGCAGGACCTGTGGTGGGTGTCAAATCCCAGTTCACTATACTTCCTATGAAGAGGAACTTAAGGAAGTGATTCCCCCTGAAGTCCTGCCTGGAGTTCACATTAAGGACACTGATAGGGCACCAGCCTAAGCACCATCTAGTAAGTAACCAATAATTAACAGGCCCTTTTATATCATTTAACATTTTTAAATTAAACATTAATCTTTCTATGTGTTTCAGCATGGTTTAGCAACTTATGTGCAATAACACATCCTAGTATACCCTCACACACTTTATGTAAATCTGTTATTTTTACAATTTTTTTTTTCTGGGAGCTGTTGTCCCGCAGTACATGGATGCCTACTAATTATTGTTTCCTGCGTAAATAGAACTGTGTATGTACATTTTTCATTCCTTAATGGAAAACCAATTATGTTATGGTACAAATGTTACAAAATGAATTAGTAACATGGCTATACTGTAATTGTGTTTTTTACTAACAAACATTGTTTGTGGCTTAAAATATGCACATATAAATGTATATTGTTTTATTCATGTCAATACATTGTATATTGTGCATAAAATTTAAATATTAAAGTACTGTTTTTTTAAAACAACAATGCAGCTCCAGAAGTCAGGCTGAAGGTACCTGCTGAAAAGAGATCTTCGCGCCATCAAGAGTATCTGGCTGGTAAGTCCTAAAAAGGGAGAATACAATATCTTACTGTAATTACTATGTGTGGTTTTGTGGTCTCCAAAATCTTTATTAATTTCTCACACCATTTTTACCCCATTTTTTAATGTATTTGCAATATACTGTACGTTTTAAACAATATGATGTTGCTTCATAATTGCGTGTTTTCTAAAATGAGTGGGGGGGGGGGGTTACAAATTACCCGGGCCCAGGTCTGATGGAGGGGCCCAGTGGGAGCCCTGGGCCCCCTCTTCCTTACCTGGTAGCAGCACCTGCAGCCCTTCTCCTCAGCCCAACACACGCTGCTTTGTGCTGGGCAGTAGTTGTTCATGGAGGCGCTTAAAATACCTGTCTTTCAGTATTTTTTTCTAAGGGTGCATGACCACGCCTCCTGTACTTAGGCCACACACCCTGAAATGTAGCCAGGCCCAATCAGGCTCTCTACTGCCCTGAAGATGACTACAAGTCTTTTTTATTCACAAAGCAAAAAACATATACACGGTAAGTACTTAAGTGTTTTTGCCTTCATATAACATCAAAAACAGCTGCAGATGTGTTGCTGCAGTGCAATGCCAACTGCCACAGAGCACCCACTACTGATGTTGCACATTGGTCCATTTTGCAGTTGTTGTTTCTACCAATGTTTATTGATTACGTGCAGTGTACCTCAAACTCTTTTCTTCCAACTGTTATTATGTAATACAGGGACTTATTGCCATTTCTGCACTTAGGTAAAGTTTATAGATTTTGAGTACCAAAACAGTTTAAATAAAAAAACCACAAGTTAACGTGTAACATATTTGCATTTTTTTTTTCTTAGAAAACTTTACTTATCTATAATGTTTATGTTGTATGTCCATCACGTCCATGACCACCCAGACCACCGGCTGAAGAGTGTGAAGATGCATCTGCTGACCAAGTGCTGGTGTTGACACCCATCGACACGCTTGACCTCCCAGATGTGGGTAATGTTGATACCCAACAGCAATAACAACAAACAGCCGGACCAACCACATCTAAACCAGACCGCACTCCATCTGTGGTGGAATTTACACTGTCTTTCAAAAACTTTGTATCATTTTCTGCAGAAACTGACATATTTCATTAAAAATGTATATGTCCGACAAATAATGTGCTTTGGTATTCTTTAATATACACATAACGTGTAAATTTATTAGTTGGTGAAATGTTTGAAATACAAGTTAATTTTTTTTTTTAAATATCACGATGGTCTATATAGGGTTAAACCAAATAATCATTTGTGGTTTATGAAAACACACAACAGTTTCTACATTATTTTCTAAACATAACAAACACTTACCAAAACAACAGAGAACAAAATATGTACAGTATGTCAGTCAACTTATGCCAGTATTTTTCAAGGCCATTACACAATTTCTGAAATAAAAAAACTTACATAAAAAAATAAAACCTATCATGTAAATAATTTAGTAAATAGTATTATAAAAAACAATAATATTAAGCACACTTACCTGAAAATACTGGTGAATAATTCTCCGATGAGCCTCATTTCCCCCCATCACCCCCTGTGTATTTACCACATCCCCTGGTGTAAATGGGTTTTACTCCTCTATAACAGCTGCAGTGCCCCCAAGGTCAGCATATCCTTGCCCTAAACAGCTGAACCAACTCCTAATCTGAGAGGGACTCCAGGTCCACCCTCTCTCTATAGGTACGCCTGGCACGCATCTTAATAGGTAGCTGGATCTGGTGCTACTCCTGAGCCCTCCTCCTATGCAAAAAACCTCAAAAGTGATCAGAGCACAGGCATACAGCTTCAAAGAAGACTGCATCAATACTATTGCTTCCTTCCAGGAGCGGTTTTAGGCACGGGCAAGCAGGGCGGGCGCCCTGCCCACAACCCGCATTTCAGCTGCAGCAGGCGCCATGGCGACTGCTGCAGCCGGCGCCATTGTCAGACGCTAGAGGTCATAATTGACCTCTAGTGTCTGTTCGGCGCTATGGGAGAGACGTCATTACGTCTCTCCCATAGAAAGGAGCCGGCGGCCAGAGACGGAGCACCAGCGGCAGCAGCGGCCGGGAAGCAGGAGCTGGGCTGGTAAAAAAATGTTTTTGTCATTGTAAGCAGCTACTAGGGGACACAACTACAGGGGGCACAACTACTGGGTGCAAATCTACAGGGGGCAAATCTACTGGGGGCACAACTACAGGGGGCAAATCTACTGAGGGCACAACTACTGGGTGCAAATCTACATGGGACACAGCTACAGGGGGCACAGCTACAGGGGGCACAACTACTGGGGGCACAACTACAGGGGGCACAACTACTGGGTGCAAATCTACAGGGGGCAAATCTACTGGGGGCACAACTACAGGGGGCAAATCTACTGAGGGCACAACTACTGGGTGCAAATCTACAGGGGGCAAATCTACTGGGGGCACAACTACAGGGGGCAAATCTACTGAGGGCACAACTACTGGGTGCAAATCTACAGGGGGCAAATCTACTGGGGGCACAACTACAGGGGGCAAATCTACTGAGGGCACAACTACTGGGGGCAAATCTACATGGGACACAGCTACAGGGGGCACAGCTACAGGGGGCACAACTACTGGGGGCACAACTACAAGGGGCACAACTACTGGGTGAAAATCTACTGAGGGCACAACTACTGGGGGCAAATCTACATGGGACACAGCTACAGGGGGCACAACTACAGGGGGCACAACTACTGGGGCACAACTACTGGGGCACAACTACAGGGGGCACAACTACTGGGTGCAAATCTACAGGGGCAAATCTACTGGGGGCACAACTACAGGTGGCACAGCTACAGGGGGTACTACTACTGGGGGCAAATCTACTGAGGGCACAACTACTGGGGACAAATCTACAAGGGGCATAGCTACAGGGGGCACAACTACTGGGGGCAAATCTACTGAGGGCACAACTACAGGGGGCAAATCTACTGGGGGCAAATCTACACGGGGCACAGCTACAGGGGGCACAGCTACTGTGGGAATAACTACAGGGGGTCATAACTGTGGCCATGCCCCTTCCATATGAAGCCACGCCCCTAGTTTTTTGTGCGCACTGTTTTACCTGCGGGAGGCGCCAAAGGAAACTTTTGCCCTGGGCGCCACAAGGTCTAGAACCAGCCCTGGCTTCACCCACACAGGTGCAATGGCTGGGGGAACAGTAGATACTGTATAGGGATGTCATTGTTGAATAATAGGTTCAGCTGTGCTATAATGGGTGAGTTGTTAAATGTTCAATTATTCTACATCAACACAGGTGCAAGGGATGTGGTTGTGTAAGATATGGTGATATCAGTGTTAATTAATATATTCTGCTGTGTTTAAATATGTTTGTTTTTTTAAAGTGACTATAGCTTCAAACTGGCATACATGAACCTGGTCTAAATTGTTTGCAATTTTTAGTATAATTTTGGGTGCGAGTTATAAGTCTTTTTTATTGGAAAACATGTGGATGCGAGTTGTCAAATGCGAGTTTGTAGTAAGGCTGAAAAATGTGACTTATTCACATTCGTATTATATTAAATTTGTGATATGGTCAAAACATGTGAGTTTAGTGCTAAACTCAAATTTGTTGACCAAATCACATTCCATTACATTCCCCCCCTGTGTTACATAATATGGCACAATATCAAATTAACTAGGGCACTATTATGGGGCATCGGATTAATAACTGTTGCGGAGAAGTGTTTCTCAAGAAACAAACTTCCCATACAGAAATAACAGAAAAGGGAATGCTTTATACCTTTCATGCACCTGATAAGTGTTGCAAGACTAATTGAGCAGCTATCATTGTGTTTGCGTTTGTGAGAGGCATTGTATGGGATCAGCATTTGGAAGGCATGCTGGTTCCTGTAGTGCTACTTGGAGATCCCAGGGGTGGCTACTAGGTAAGCTAGCCCTCTATGTGGATATATTTCTATATGGACCTTTGTCATGAGGCCTTACAATAGACATAACATGGCCCTAAGTGGGCTCTGTTATCATGCAGTGTAGGGACTGCTGATAATCAGAAGCTGTGAAGGGACCTGGCAGCTTACCATGTATTTGCAAATATATGCAACAAATATCTCTGAATTTCTATTACAATAAAGTTTTCAAGTGTTGTTGCAAGTACTATTTAGTGTGCAGGGGGATACCAGAGTGAAAAGCACCACCCTTCCTGTTTTCTTGAGTCCAAACAATGCCTGCAGGTCCAACCACAGCCCACACCCACACCTAACCCACCTCATCTGTTGAAGAAATGGCACAGTCCCTGGGGTATCTAGACTCTAGATCAACATTGTCTATGTCGACACACATTAGGTCGACACCAGGAAATAGGTCGACATGGCCATTAGGTCGACATGAACAATGTTGACATGGAAAAAGGTCGACATGAGGTTTTCAATTTTTTTTTACTTTTTCATACTTTCCGATCCACGTGGACTACAATTGGGAACGGCAAACTGTGCCAAGTGTAGCGGTAGTGGAGCAAGGCACCTTGTATGCGAGGGGACACGGTGCACTAATTAGGGTTCCCCATCACTTTACGAAGAAAACAACACCAAAAAACCATTAAAAAACTCATGTCTCACTTTGTCCATGTCGACCTTGTTCATGTCAACCTAATGGCCGTGTCGACCTATTTCCTGTGTCGACCTAGTCACTGTTGACCAATAGGTGTCAACCTAATGTGTGTCGACCGACACATTATCGACCCTGAGTCCCATACCCATCCCTGGAGAACTTTCACCTAAGTCAGGTGAACTTTATGGCTATTTTCAGACACAGTAGGTGAATGCCATCAGCAGTTAGCTGTGCAAATTAACAAATGTCACCAGAGTGGCACATGGCACAAGAGCAAGAATAACCCATAACATTGACATGCGTCTCTTAGAGGCTAGTCAGGCTATTAGTGGCCAAACAGGGGCACTTATTAGCTTGCAAAAGGAGCTTGCGGATCAAAGGGCAACATTGGGAGCTCCTAGTATGTCCATACGCGCACGCAGGGGGGTTTCCGAGTACCTGGAAACCCCCCCTGCCTGCCGATTTATCGGCGCAGCTAACTGATGTGTCTTGACGCTCCTCGGGCTGTCTATAATGCTGCAGCAGCATCCGTCCTTATATTTAAACTGAGAGGCTGGCTGAATGAACGGTAGGGGGAGCTGGAGAGCACAGCTCCTCTCAGGCAGTCTCCATGTGGCTTTGTGACGGAGAGCTGGTCGGGTGAGGCATTGACTGTCTCTCCACTGACTGCAACAACTAGCAGGTGTGTGTCTTGCATGTGGGTGGGCGGTGGGTTTGGGGAGCGGTGTATTTATAAATGGCAGTGGCTGGGTCAGCATTTACTCTATAGGTGTGTGGCTGACTTGCATGGGGGGGGGACGTTTTTTGTGAGGGTGGCCTGTTTGCTTTACTTGCTGTAAAAAATGATGCTGGCTGTGTTTTTATTTTAATGTGAAAGAGGTGTATGTTTGTGTTCTATCTATATAGCTATCTGCAGTGTCAGACTGGTGCATGCAGGGCCCACTGGGCAGTGGTGGAGGCCCATGTAGGGATGTGGCCAGTCTGCAGAGGGGGTGTGACCTGCCACCTCATTGGTTTGACTAACCATTAGAGAGTGCAATGTCTGGTCCTCTTCAAAAATACATACAGTAAATTCAGCTGCTGCATGCATGATAATGTAACAGATTAATAACAGTAATGCACTGCAGAAAACACACCATTGGTGGTCATTCCGAGTTGTTCGCTTGTTTACGATTTTCGCTATGCTGCGATTTGTTGCAAATTGCGCATGCGCAATGCACGCAGGGCGCATGCGCTTAGTTATTTAACACAAAACTTAGCAGTTTTGCTGTGGCTTCTGTGGCGCTTTTCAGTCGCACTGCTGTTCGGTAAATGATCGACAGGAAAGGGGCGTTTCTGGGCGGCAACTCAGCGTTTTCCCGGCATCTGCAAAAAAACGCAGGCGTGTCAGGGAAAAACACGAGAGTGTCTGGAGAAACGGGGGAGTGGCTCGCAAAAGGCAGGGCGTGTTTGTGACGTGAAACAAACTAGGAACTAAACGGACAGAGCTGATCGCAATCTGTGAGTAGGTTTGGAGCTACTCAGAAACTGCAAAGCATTATTTAGTAGCAATTCTGCTAATCTTTCGTTCGCAATTCTGCTATGCTAAGATACACTCCCAGAGGGCGGTGGCCTAGCGTGTGCAATGCTGCTAAAAGCAGCTAGCGAGCGAACAATTCGGAATGAGGGCCCTTGTCCAGTATAAGGTAACATATGTATAATGTATAGTGCACAGTCTGGAACCTGAACCTTAGAGCAGGAGGTGGGCCCCCTGGCAGTGGGGCCCACCGGTGGTTTCCTCTGTACCCCTGTGGAGGAGGTGATGTCTGCAGGAAGTTAGGGGCTCTGGAAGCATGCCAGGATGCTGACAGCACACAGGTGAGAGTGAGTGTTGCTGGGCGGCTAGGCAGTGGGATGCGGAAAGAAGACCATAGCTTCTATAGCGTAACACCAGAAAAATATGGCGTAAAATATGGTTAGTACAGTTGAAAATGCGGTAAAAATTAAAACCCCAAAAGACAGGGTTTGTACCATATTTTTCCTTTAGTATATCCTGGACTAACTGTTCAACTATTTTTTTTTACTTTTTTTATAAAAAAAAATGTAAATTATATTTTTTCCCTACTTTTTTGAAAACTTTTTGTTGGTATTGCAGCTCATTCCTTTTTGTTCTTTCTGCTGTCCTATGATGCAATATTCATGTATCATATGCATTATTATTTTGGATCCAGAGTTATCACTAAAGCAAATTTAGTTAACATCAATTGATAAGCACATAATAATAATTGAGACCTAGCCCTTTTTTATAAACAGGACCTCTTACTCATATTCTGCATTGATGTTGTCCATCTGATAATGACAAAGAGGCTCAAATTTACAGGACAGTATTAATTTAATTCTTGAGCAATTTGCAACAAAAAAAATATTTTTATTGAATTCTGCTGTTTTTCCATGAACAGGAGCTAGACCTGTAGGCCCTTTTCTGACATCAAATTCTATGTTTCTGTGCTGAATATTTTGAACATTTTCTAGGTAGTTTTATACAGTATGTAGTACAGTATGTGTAGATATAAATTTTACATTTATTTTTAGTGATGTTTCCTCCTTGATTAAAAATGACGGAATATCAGTGAATATCCATGATTAGATAGAAGTGACCCTAAATATCTCATCCACTGAGCTTAGCTGTCACTAGGTTTCTAACATGTGTAGTTATGAGTGATAGAGCTATTATCACAGTTAACTTTAAATTATGTTGGAAGACGACCTTGGTAACGGGATTTTGGAAGTTTCAATATTCAAGTTGAACTAATGCCATCCTAATAAAAGTGCAAGAAAAGGATAAGTTTATTGTTGTATACTTGTATTATATGTGGTCAATACTAAGCCAGGGTCATTGAAAATCAATGGGACTCAGGTTAATCTCCAGCATGGATGTCTGCGTGGAGATTGTCACAAGGCCACTGATAACAGCACATAAAAAGGAAAATGGTGAAAGCAAAAGATGGTAAATAAGCAGTCATTGATATAAAATGTTATAAAACAGTATGTTTTGTTTAAACAAGAGATGAAATAAGATCTATATAAATCTATGTTATACTGTATGCATAAAAAGGTTGGGAGAAAGTTTTGCTAAAATATAGGCATCCGATCTGACATTTATGGTGTGGAGCTATTATGTGTTGGTTAAGGACTGCACAAGGGGGGTAATTCTGAGTTGATCGCAGCAGCAAGTTTGTTAGCAAATGGGCAAAACCACGTGCACTGCAGGGGAGGCAGAAATAACGTGCAGAGAGAATTAGATTTGGGTGTGGTGTGTTCAATCTGCAATCTAAATTGCAGTGTAAAAATAAAGCAGCCAATATTTACCCTGCACAGAAACAAAATAACCCACCCAAATCTAACTCTCTCTGCAAATGTTATATCTGCCCCCCCCCCCCCCTCCCTGCAGTGCACATGGGTTTGCCCAACTGCTAAAAAATTTCCTGCTGCCATCAACTTGGAATTACCCCCAAGATGCAGTACATGGAAAAGCTTCCTTGGAGATATCTCAAGAGGCTTTTTAACATGGAACAGACTTCACTTGGAATAACACATTGTCATTGAGACAGTTTAATAAGACGAGATCTGAATAAGGTTAAGGCTATGTAAAGAGTCCTTAGTTTTTTTGTAATTGGTTTCAAATTTGTCAACTGTGGCTGGGTAGATTGCTTGGGGAATATTTGTGAGTGGTCAGTATTGGTCTATCATTCTAGGAGCTCTGCCCCCACCTCACCACTTCATAGGAACCTCCCCTCTCAGTTCTGCTCCCGGCCAGCTCAGCCTCTCCTCTTGGGCAGCAGTTCCAGGCCTGGGACTTGACCACGTTCCCCACCAATCCACTTGCACGGCCGGGATCAGCACTTCTGCTTTCTGGTGAGCGCAGCCAAGCTCCCCTCCTGCAGCCTCTGCTGTCTCTTTCTTCGCTGTGAATGTTGCCGGGCCTGGGTGCCTCCTTATTCTTTTTCTGTCAATCCCCAGCCTTCTATTCTGTTTTTTTTCTCCAGCTGCCTAGCCCGGGCCTCCACAGTATTCCCCATGCTGCCCACATCCCCTCTTCACAGGGTCTGTTCTGGCTGTTCCCACTCCCCTTCTCCTTCCTCCCCCTCCTCCACGTCATGGCTTTCGCATGTTTTCCAAGCAACCCTCCTGTTATTGTAGCTGTTTCCAATAATTGTGGCTGTGGAATTGTTGTCTGACCTGTTATCAAATCGAAATATTGTTTTTTGGTTTGACAATTTGAGGGTGATGCATCAATAATCAGCGTTCCTCCTCCTCTCTGGCTCTGTAGCTGTTGAGGTTTCTGGTGTTAAATTGTTTGAACGCTAATATTATTTTTCAGGCTCGGCATGTTTCTGGGGTTGAAATTAAGGTGGTGGACTCGCATTTTCAATTTGATAGATTTCGAGAGTTGCCCCCGGAGGCCAACATGTGTCCATTTTCTGTCTGGCAGATTGGCGAGCTGGATTAGTTGTGCTGGCATGGAGGTCCCTGGCTCCCTCTACTTTGCAGGTTTATGAGGTGGCATGGCGTGACTGGGAAGATTTTCAGTTAGGTTTCAGTATGAGGGGAATAGGCTGTCAGGGGGTTTACAATGGTTGTTACATGCTAATACTTCCTCTTTAACTAAATTTCAGTTTTCTGTTGTGTTTAAGAGCTGTTTGGTTCATTTGGGTTTGGATGGTGAGATGTATGGCGTGCACTCCTTTCGCATTGGGAGCTGCGTATTACGCGGTGGCCAGTAGATTGTTTCCAACTGCCATTCAAGCTATTGGTCGGTGTAAGTCGTCTGCTTACCTTTCTTTCATTAGATGTGATAAGCTTTACAAGTTGTGTTTTTCCTGCCCAAAAACATTTACCCTCAGTTTTTGAATGGCTAGCATTCGACAACTGGGGGTGTGAAGGGATTTTTCTAATTTTTCCTCCGAGGGGGACCATAATTCAATTGGCTTATAGTTCTCATAGTCTTTTGGTTGCTGTTCCTTCTTATTTTCATGTACTTTGTTACTAACATTTTAGTGCTTTTCTTTCCATTACAGCTTTGTCCGTGTCTTCTGTGAAAGTGTGGCTGGTGGGCAGTTCCTTTATTTATTGGGCTGTGAGGCACGGTATGGCATGGAAGGATTCCTTGTTGTTAGGAGGTTGTCAGGTTTGCTGGTTTGGGCTTCCATGTGGGACCTGGTGTTTTTGAATGAGCTGCACTGGGGGCACCTATCCTAGTTGGTGGTTCATTTTGGTGGCAATGATGTTGGGCAGTTGAAGGGTATAAATTTGATCTTGCAGATGAATGCTAATTTTTCCACTCTTCAGGCTTGGTGGCCTGCAGTCAGGGGCTGGCTGCGCAAGGGGGCATCTGCCCTCTGGGCCAGTGCAATTTAAGTGTTCCAGGGCCACCTGACAGCAGAATCCCTGTGAAAAGCTGGGCCGCTTGCTTGAGTGTGCCCCCAATGCTGAAAGTTGACAGACAGACCCTGTCTGCAGTATGGGTTGTTTGGTCAGAAATTATCCCTCAATGGTGTGGCAGGGTCCCTGTTGTCTTGGACAAGGCTTGCATAAAGATCAATGTGGCTGTTTGTCCGTTTGTCTGAATTTGGTGTAGGAGTTTTCGTGGGAGGTGTGTTTTCTTTTCTGGATTCATCTAGTTGGTGTTTTTTGGGGTGGCAGGCTGCGGTTCTGTGAACCTAGTGATGGCAGGAACAACTAGAAACCAACAGCCACATAAGGTGTAAGAAGCCGTTGTGGAGCACATACCCTGTAAAAGTCAGTTGGTATGGCCTACCTCTCTGGGAGGACTTTGGGTGTATGTCTCTGCGGACACGCTCGTACTATCTGTTGGAAAGGGCTGTAGGCCTGCACAGCTCAGCTCACATTTGTCACAGGGGCAGACATGTCAGTCACCTCCCAATATTAGCTCAGAATTATTTTGCTGGAGCTGGGTTTTTGTGGTGTCCTTCTTTACACCCCAAAAATTTAAGCTTAGGGTCATACCTTTAATAAATCCAAGTTATGAACTTTAACTAAAGCAGTCTGTGTCTGTGTGGTTAGTCTTAGTGATAAGATAGTTAAATAGGTTGTAGATATTGTTGGTTAATTGCAATAAAGTTATGGACGTCTTAAATAAGTTGAGAGCTGAATAAGCTTAAGGCTATATAAGAGTCCTTCATTTTTTGGAATTGGTTTAAAATTTGTCAACTGTTGCTGGGTAGATTAAGCTTGGTTAGTTTTTGTGAGTGGTCAGGACTGGCCTATCAGGGAGCTTCTAGGACTAGTCATGTCTTGCTTTATAATGCTGAGGATGAGCCAGACATCCATCTTGTTTGCCCTTCCCTCCCAGTTTTTTCTTCTTCTTTCTGTTCTTTGTTTATAAGGTGCTGTTGGGCGGGGAGACGCTACAAACCAGTGGCCATGTAAAAAGTGGCTAGTACGGCCTACCTTTGCTGGAGGACTTTGGGCATCTGTCTCCATAAACATGCACATAACCAAAGCAGTCTGTGTGCGTATGGTTAATTTTAGTGATAAGATACAGTAGTTAAATAAGTGTGAATATTGGGGTAAATTTACTAAGCTCTCATATCTATTTGAGATTGCAGCTGTAAAATGCATCATGGTAATTTACTAAACCTCCAAACATGGCAGAGTTTCACCAATTCATAATGAGATACACAGCTGACCACACATCTACGAATACATAGACCATCGGCCAAACACGGTTGGAATTTCACATACACCTCATAGAACACGGGAATTTACCAAGGATTAGTATTCTCAATCATGTCCAATTATCTCACAAACACTGCCGAAGAAGGATGGAATTTGCACACAAATAGAACTTTCAAATAGAACACCTTTTGGCTGGTGTGTTTCAAATGTGGGGATACTGTACAAACACAAAAATATCAATTATGATGGATAGATCTTTTCAAAAATGATATATGCCTATAATGATATATTAATATCTTAACATTGTTAACAATTTTTTTACATATCTATGTTATGTGAATTTTTTTTGTTAAACGTGTTATTTATGTGTGTTTACAATATTTTAGTATTAAATTATTAATATTGGGCATACATGTTAATATATTTTTTATTTTATTGAGGTGTCCATAGCAAACAAATTTTAATAACACTTCATATATATTAATGCATAATGTTATTGTGTTTACACCATATCTGGCTTTGGGAGAGATTCAGAGATGGATGCAGTGGCAGCAGCTGCAGTGCATGTGCATGACCCTTCTCCTTGTGTCCGCTTCCTGGAGGGATGCGGCCACAAGATGATTGACAGGGGCGGGTGTTCAGGGGTGGCGTTTTGGCTCTGTGGGGGCAAAACATGTCCAAAACAGGAGCATGTCGTGAGTGTTTTCTGGGCAGCTGCGTGACCCCACATGCAGCTGCTTCGATATAAAAAAATTATAGTGGACGGCCTGCCAGCACAGCTATCTCTGAATACCCCCCTTTATTTATTATGGACCACTTCTCAACATACATTAGTTAACACTGCAATATTTATAATTAACCTCAGTATACATTTCTAAAGTAAGCCATATAACCAGACAAAGTAACACAATACAGTTTTTTGTAAGTAACAATAACACATTAGGTGGTATTTTTTGGGGGGGAATTAAACATTAACTGAGTGCATTAGATGGCAGCTAGGTGCCTACATCTATGGCTTCCCCTACCTTGTGACTGTATGTCTTCATGTGTAATGAAAACAGAGTTGTGGGTAAGTTTAATGTTGTAATAGTAGCTGCTTTATTGTGTAAATGTGTGTTTTTATCAGCTAAATTTACTTAAGGCTTTCAAAATGGTAAGTGTTGGTGTTGGCCATAGCAACCAAATAGATTATGTCTATAATGTTATTTACGCATGCCAGGATAAGTGAATTTGTTTTTGAATGGTTGCCATCAGCAATTTTTCATTTAGCCTTTAGTAAATTAATATGTTTGTTTAAATGTGTTAAAAGTTCTTGGCCTAGGGGTATTTTTATGAAGTTGTGGTTTTTTTTGTGGAGATGTTGTCCCTATCAGCAACATGATACAGATGTAGCCATGTTCATCTTTGCTGTGATGCTGCATGATACATGGGTCTGTGACTATTCACAGCCGGCAATCACTCCATTAATTCCATTAGGAATTAATGGAGTGATCGTTGGCTGCGAATAGTTGCATCCCAGCATGCCATGCAGCTTGCCACGATGCAGCATGCTGCATCACAGCAAGATGAACATGGCTACATCTGTACATTATATTTATTTTTCACTTTCTAAAAGATAACATCCAACATGTGAATGGTTGCTATAGGCAACATTTCCACTTTTTTCTTTTTGTAGGTACTGTATTCTTACTCACCAGCAACCTGTCCTGATTGCAGAGTCTGTCATCTTGGACTATCGAGTAGGGGGGTTGGAGGCATTGAGGTGACCCTGGTTAGTCAGCGCTGTTGTGGCAATAATTTGGCTGAAGGGCCTAAAAAACATTTGTAAAAAATGAGTACTTTGTATTTGTTTATACCTTCACCAAACAAAGACGTCTGCATCTTCCACACGGGCCTGTGAAGTTCTAGTTGCAGAGGTTCTGGAGGTCTTCTTTTGTACTGTTCATGCAAATACATATTTTTGTTTTAGTACAACAGCCTAAGTTTTTGTTTTCATTCTTTGCTATTATGCATATATTATATTGTACATTTATGTAATTTTGTATTGTTAGCAAAAAGTATTCATACAAAAATGATGTCATGATAAGAATGGCAAACACCCACAGTTACATTTTAAAACTATTATCACTTCCAATTTCCTTGATCTCTTGATGTGTTATATTGGTATAATGACATTATCAACCTGGAGTAAAGAATGCTTTTAACCAACATACCTAAATAAACATTTGTACTGGTTTTATGTATAAAAGTTTGTTTTTTAAATTCTTGCTTGAAAAACTCTGCAGTAAAACATCTTATGTAACATTTCAATACAATGCAAGTTTGCAATAAGTTATCCAGCCATACACATCCAGTTCACTGTCAAGTGATATAAAAACATGTTCATCAAGAAAATTTGATTTTGAATATTATTAAAACAGGATTTTAATACCTACCGGTAAATCTTTTTCTCTTAGTCCGTAGAGCAGGCCTGGCCAACCTGTGGCTCTCCAGCTGTTGTAAAACTACAATTCCCAGCATGCATTGCCACAGTTTTGCTATTAGGGAATGCTAAAACTGTTGTAGAGCAAGCTGGGATGTGTAGTTTCACAACAGCTGGAGAGCCACAGGTTGGCCAGGCCTGCCGCAGAGGATGCTGTGGTCCACTTCAGTACCATGGGATATAGATGGTTCCGCAGGAGCCATGGGCACGCTAAGACTTTTCAAAGGGTGTGAACTGGCTCCTCTCTCTATGCCTCTCCTCCAGACCTCAGTTATAGGAACTGTGCCCAGGGAGACGGACATTTCGAGGAAAGGATTTACTTTATACTAATGGTGAGATTCATACCAGCTCAAACCTCAACCATGCCGCACAACATGGCATTCAACATAACACATGCCAACAGGCATGAACCATTTACAGCAACATGCTTAAAACAAATATAACACAACTTGTGTAACTCTAATGAACTAAACTGCAGGTAAATTACGCACTGGGTCGGGCGCCCAGCATCCTCTACGGACTAGGAGAAAAGGATTTACCAGTAGGTATAAAAATCCTGTTTTCTCATACGTCCTAGAGAATGCTGGGGTCCACTTCAGTACCATGGGGTTATACCAAAGCTCCAGTACGGGCGGGAGAGTGCGGATGACCCTGCAGCACCGATTGACCAAACTTGAGGTCTTCATCGGCCAAAGTGTCAAACTTATAAAATTTAGCAAATGTGTTTGACCCTGACCAAGTAGCTGCTCGGCAAAGTTGTAAAGCCGAGACACCCCGGGCAACCGCCCACTTTTCTAGTAGAATGGGCCTTCACTGACGTCGGTATCGGCAATCCAGCCGTAGAGTCCCTCTGATCCAGCGCGCAATAGTCTGCTTCACATCTAGAGACTTTGACTCAGTGAAAGTGTCAGTAGCCGCTGGCACCACAATAGGTTGGTTTATGTGGAAAGATGAAACCACCTTTGGAAGAAAATGTTGGTGAGTTCTCAACTCTGCCCTATCCTCATGGAAGATCGGGTAAGGGCTCTTGTGAGACAAGGCCCCCAACTCAGACACCCGCCTTGCAGATGCCAAGGCCAAAAGCATCACCACTTTCCAAGTGAGAAACTTCAATTCTATCTCCTGCAGAGGTTCAAACCAATCTGATTGAAGGAACTGCAACACCACATTAAGGTCCCATGGTGCCACTGGAGGCACAAATGGAGGCTGGATGTGCAGAACCCCTTTCACAAAGGTCTGAACTTCTGGAAAGGAGGCCAATTCTTTTTGAAAGAAAACTGATAATGCCGAAATCTGGACCTTGATTGATCCCAATCTAAGGCCCGCATCCACACCAGCATGCAGAAAATGGAGAAAATGTCCCAACTCAAACTCTTCCGTAGGAGCCTTCTTGGCTTCACACCAAGACACAGGGGCGGAACTACTGGCGGGGCAGGCAGTGCATTGCACTGGGGCCCCGCCGCACTCAGGGGCCCACAGCCGCCGGCCGGCATTTAGAACAGATTGACATGCGGACGAACGTCCGCATGTCAATCTGCGGTCTCCTCTCCCTCCCTGCTGCGGTGCCTGCTCCCCCGGCCCCCCCTCCCCCCCCTATGTGTTGGAGGGACACGAGCGCATCGCGCGTCTCTCCTGTGTCCCTCCTGGCTCTCCCCCAGCTGTCTAAGGAAGCATGTGCCGTTCGTGAGCTCTGATTGGCTCACGAACGGCACTTCCTTCATTAGACCGGCCGGGGGGAGAGCCAGGAGGGACACAGGAGAGACGCGCGATGCGCTCGTGTCCCTCCAACACATAGAGGGGGGAGGGGGGGCCGGGGGAGCAGGCACTGCGGCATATACCTGGCACTGGGGGGACAGATCTGGCACTGGGGACATATACCTGGCACTGGGGGGACAGATCTGGCACTGGGGACATATACCTGGCACTGGGGGGACAGATCTGGCACTGGGGACATATACCTTGCACTGGGGGGGCATATACCCGGCACTGAGGGCATGTACCTGGCACTGGGGGGGCATATACCCGGCACTGGGGGGGGGGCATATACCTGGCACTGGGGGCATGTACCTGGCACTGGGGGCATATGCCTGGCACTGGGGGGGGGCATATACCTGGCACTGGGGGGGGGGGCATATACCCAGCACTGGAGGCATATACCTGGCACTGGGGGGGAAGCAGGCACTGGGGGCATATACCCGGCATTGGGGGGGCATATACCCAGCACTGGGGGCATATACCTGGCACTGGGGGGGAATATCTGGCACTGGGGGCATATACCTGGCACTGGGAGCATATAACTGGCACTGGGGGGCATGTACCTGGCACTGGGGGCATATACCTGGCACTGGGGGCATATACCTGGCACTGGGGGGGAATATCTGGCACTGTGGGAGAATATCTGGCACTGGGGGGGCATATACCCGGCACTGGGGGCATATACCTGGCACTGGGGGGGGAAGCAGGCACTGCTGGCACTGGCACTGGGGGGGCATATACCTGGCACTGGGGGGGCAGTATCTGGCACTGGGGGCATATAACTGGCACTGGGGGCATGTACCTGGCACTGGGGGCATATACCTGGCACTGGGGGCATATACCTGGCACTGGGGGGGAATATCTGGCACTGTGGGAGAATATCTGGCACTGGGTGCATATACCTGGCACTGTGGGGGAATATCTGGCACTGGGAGCATATGTGGCACTGGGAGCACGGCCCTAGCAACAAGCACTACCCACTAGCAACGAGCATGACACCCAGTGCATGAAACCCCTGGCAACGAGCATGACATCCTGGCACCGTGCATGGAACCAAGTGCATGAAACCCCTGGCAACAAGCAGGTAATTTAAAAGTAATTGGAAGCCTTACTGTAGAACTTAATGTGTAATGGGCATTACGGTGTGTGGCATAATGTATCACGGACATTGCGGTGTGTGTCATAATGTTTCAGGCATTACGGTGTGTTGTATACTATATCACGGGCATTGTGGTATGTGGTATAATGTCTCAGGATCATTGTGGTGTGTGTCATACTGTGTCACAGACATTGTATGTGCTATAATGTATCAGGGGCATTGCAGTGTGTAGCATAATGTATAACGGGCATTGCGATTCCTGGCATAATGTGTCACACGCATTACGGTGTGTGGAATAATGTGTCACAGGCATTACGGTGTGTGGCATAATGTGTCGGGGGCATTACGGTGTGTGGCATAATGTGTCGGGGGCATTACAGTGTGTGGCATAATGTGTAGGGGGCATTACGGTGTGTGCATATTGTGTCATGTGCATTATTGTCAGTGATCGCAAAAACGCGCTATGGCGCGTATTTTACCCAGAAACAGCCGCCCAGGACTCACATTTAGAAGATGAGCGGGTCCCACAGGACGCGCTCATCTGAATATGTGTTTGCATGTGTTAAGCCTGTCAGCGGAATGCAGGAGGTGACTGGCTGTTTCCTCGGCCAATCACCTCCTGTAGTCTCCATCCAATCACAGCCTGCAGCATCTCCCGCTTTGAATCCTGCTCCCCGCCAGCACATGAATCTGTGCTGCAGGGCTGACAGACTGGCCCCGCTCATCCGGCTCCACTGCCGCTCTGCCGCCAGCACCCTCCTCTGCGACTGGGAGTACAGCTCCGGATCTGCCCGCCGCCACCCCCCTACCCGGGACCCGCTCAACGCCCCACCGAGACCCGACAACTACCTTCCAGCAGGAGCCGGCCGGGCTACGCAGCTCCCGCTGTAGGTAAGCAGTAGACAGTGCTGCATCGCCCCGCTTCACCTGGAGTAGCTGGTGCAGATGCGGGATGTCCGGGGGCTGCAAGCTCCGTGTGTGCAATGTGAGGCCGCTCAGAGTGTCAGGGCCTCACTGACACCATTTTTCTGACAGCATAGTGCAGTGAGTGCACTGGCACAAGTAGCCAGCCTGCGCCGCAGCATGAAGGAGCTATCTGTGAAATCGCAAGCAGAGGCTGGCAAGAAGGAGCTCCTCCGATCGCTTCCCCTGACGGGCTGGCCACTGCTAAATATACCAGTAATCAGTACAACTGTGCAGTGACACTGACTTTCCCATTGCACCTGGGGCTCCACTACTTTGACACAGTTGGAACTGATTATCGGTATATTTAGCAGTGGCCAGCCCGTCAGGGGAAGCGATTGGACGAGCTCCTTCTTGCCAGAGAACAGCCTCTGCTTGCGATTTCACATAGAGCTCCTCCAGGCTGCGGCTACTACAGGCGCAGTCTGGCTACTTGTGCCAGTGCACTCACTGCACTGTGCTGTCAGAAAAAATGGTGAGTGTCAGTGAGTTGCTGCTGGGGGCGGAACCACTTGTGTCAAACGGCTCCTTCGTGCAACTGGAGGTGATAAGTGAGTGGTTACTGCAATGTGCCTCAGTGCTCTACCAGGCGCATTGTGTATAATAACGTGCTCTACCAGGCGCATTGTGTATAATAACGTGTTCTACCTGGCGCAATGTGTATGATAACGTGCTCTACCTGGCGCAATGTGTATGATAACGTGTTCTACCTGGCGCAATGTGTATGATAACGTGCTCTACCTAGTGCAATGTGTATAATAACGTGCTCTACCTAGTGCAATGTGTATAATAACGTGCTCTACCAGGCGCATTGTGTATAATAACGTGCTCTACCAGGCGCATTGTGTATAATAACGTGTTCTACCTAGTGCAATGTGTATAATAACGTGCTCTACCAGGCGCATTGTGTATAATAACGTGTTCTACCTAGTGCAATGTGTATTATAACGTGCTCTACCTGGCGCATTGTGTATAATAACGTGTTCTACCTGGCGCAATGTGTATGAAAATGTGCTCTACCAGGCGCATTGTGTATAATAACGTGTTCTACCTGGCGCAATGTGGCTGATAACGTGCTCTACCATGCGCATTGTGTATAATAACGTGTTCTACCTGACGCAATGTGTATGATAACTTGCTCTACCTAGCGGCAATGTGTATGATAACTTGCTCTACCTAGCGGCAATGTGTATGATAACATGCTCTACCTGATGCAATGTGTATGATAACTTGCTCTACCTAGCGGCAATGTGTATGATAACATGCTCTGCCTGGCGCAATGTGTATGATAACGTGCTCTACCTGGCGCAGTGTGTATAACGTGTTCTACCTGGTGCAATGTGTATGATAAAGTGCTCTACCTAGCGGCAATGTGTATGAAAATGTGCTCTACCTGGTGCAAAGTGTATGACGTGCTGTACCTGGTGCAAAGTGCATGACGTGCTGTACCTGGTGCAAAGTGTATGACGTGCTGTACCTGGAGCAAAGTGTATGACGTGATCTACCTGGATCAGTGTGCATAGGAGGTTCTACCTGGTGCAATGTGTATAAGCGCCACTACTGTGTGGTGTAATGTGAATTGACACTATTATGTGGTCACGCCCCTTCCCTATGGGGAATCTGCCTGCCGCTATGTATAAAAATGGGGAATCTGCCTGCCGCTATGTATAAAAATGGGGAATCTGCCTGCCGCTATGTATAAAAATGGGGAATCTGCCTGCCGCTATGTATAAAAATGGGGAATCTGCCTGCCGCTATGTGTAAAAAGGTAGAATCTGCCTGCCGTAATGTGTAAAAAGGGCACGCTATCTGCCGTTATGTGTAAAAGTGTATGGTGTCTGCCGTAATGTGTAAAATGGGGACACTGTCTGCCGTAATGTGTAAAATGGGGACGCTGTCTGCCGTAATGTGTAAAAAGTGCACGCTGTCTGCCGCTATGTGTAACGAGGGCACGCTGTCTGCCGCTATGTGTAACGAGGGCACGCTGTCTGCCATTGTGTAAAAAGTGTATGCTGTCTGCCGCTATGTGTAACGAGGGCACGCTGTCTGCCGTTATGTGTAAAAAGTGCACGCTGTCTGCCGTTATGTGTAAAAAGGGGAATCTGTTCGCTGTAAGGAGTAAAAGGGTCTCTACCTGGTGTAGTGGTGCTACTGTGCGGCGTAATTTGAAGAATGGAGACTACTGTGCACCGTTTTATGAATTGGTATTATTTTGTGGACACACCCCTTCCCCACGAAGCCACGCCTACGGCGCGCACTGCCCATGGGGTGGACTTGGATGGGATGGGGGGGGTGGGCCCAAAGCATTTTGTTGCACCTGGGCCCACCGCTTGCTTGTTCCGCCACTGCCAAGACACATATTTTCTCCAAATACGGTGGTAATGTTTAGACGTTACTCCTTTCCTGGCCTGAATAAGAGTGGGGATGACTTCCTTGGGAATGCCCTTTCGGGCTAGGATCCGGCGCTCAACAGCCATGCCGTGAAACGTAGCCGCGGTAAGCCTTGATACACGCACGGCTCCTGCTGTAGCAGGTCCTCGCAAGCAGGAAGAGGCCAAGGATCTTCTATGAGCAACTCCTGAAGATCTGGATACCAAGCCCTCCTTGGCCAGTCTGGGGCAATGAAGATTGCTCAAACCCTTGTTCTTCTTATTATCTTGAGAACTTTTGGAATCAGTGGAAGTGGAGGGAAGACATACACCGACTGAAACACCCACTAGGCCACCAGTGCATCCACTGCTATTGCTTGTGGGTCTCTCGACCTGGAACAATATCTCTGAAGCTTCTTGTTGAGACGAGATGCCATCATGTCTACTTGAGGAAATCCCCAAAGACTTGTCACCTCTGCGAAGACTTCTTGGTGGAGGCCCCACTCTCCTGGATGGAGATCGTGTCTGCTGAGGAAGTCTGCTTCCCAGTTGTCCACTCCCGGAATGAAAATCGTCGACAGAGCTCTTACATGCCTTTCTTCCCAAAGGAGAATCCTTATCACATCTGCCATTGCTGCTCTGCTTTTTGTTCCGCCTCGCCTGTTTATGTAAGCGACTGCGGTTACCTTGTCTGACTGGATCTGTATGGGATGATCTTGAAGAAGATGTACCGCTTGTAGAAGGCCATTGTAAATGGCTCTCAACTCCAGAATGTTTATGTGAAGGCATGCTTCCTGACTTGACCATTTTCCTTGGAATCTTTCCCCCTGAGTGACAGCACCCCAGCCTCGGAGACTTGCATCCATGGTTACCAGGACCCAGTCCTGAATCCCGAACCTGCGCCCCTCTAGTAGGTGAGAACTGTGTAGCCACCACAGGAGCGAAATCCTGGCTTTGGACGACAGAATTCTCTTCCAGTGCATGTGTAGGTGGGATCCGGACCACTTGTCCAACAGGTCCCACTGGAATACTCTGGCATGGAATCTGCCAAACTGCATGGCCTCGTAGGCCGCTACCATTTTCCCCAACAACCGATTGCATTGATGAATCAACACACTTGTTGGTTTCAATATTTGTTTGACCATTCTTTGGATTTCCAGAGCCTTTTCCACTGTAAGAAATACTCTCTGTACTTCTGTGTCCAGTATCATCCCCAGAAAGGACAATCTTGTCGTCGGTTCCAACGGCGACTTTGGAAAATTCATGATCCAACTGTGTTGTTGGAGTATTGACAGGGAGAGTGCAATGTTCTGCAGCAACTGTTCCCTGGATCTCGCTTTTATCAGGAGATCGTCCAGATAAGGAATTATATTGACTCCTTTTTGACGAAGGAGGACCATCATCTCCTTCATCAGCTTGGTGAATACCTTCGGTGCCGCGGAGAGAACGAAAGGCAACGTCTGGAACTGGTAATGGCAATCCTGTACCGTGAATCTCAGATAAGCCTGGTGAGGAGGATAAATGGGAACATGCAAGTAACCATAGTTTATGTCTACTGACACCATGAAGTCCCTCTCCTCCAGACTGGAAATCATTGCCCTCAGGGATTCCATCTTGAACTTGAACCTTTTCAAGTAGAGATTCAGATTTTTTAGGTTTAAAATAGGTCTGACCGAGCCATCCGGCTTCGGAACTACAAAGAGGCTTGAATAAAGACCTTCTCCTTGTTGTGACAAGAGTACCAGGACTATAACCTGATCCTGACATAATTTTTGAATTGCCGTTGTTACTGCCTCTCTTCCTGGAAGAGAAGCTGGCAAGGTCGATTTGAAAAATCGGCATGGGGGTACGTCTTGAAACTCCAGTTTGTACCCATGGGACACTATTTGTAAAACCCATGGGTCCAGGCCAGATTGAATCCAACTTTGACTGAACAGTATCAGATGCGCCTGCACCCGAGCGGACTCCCGCAAAGGAGCCCCAGCTTTATGCTGTAGATTTGGCAGAAGCAGGGGTTGACTTCTGCTCCTGGGATCCTGGAGACGCTGCAGACTTCTTTCCTTTTCCCCTTCCCCTACCTGCAAAGAAGGGGGAACCTTTTGCCTTTTTGTATTTATTGGGCCGAAAGGACTGCATGTGAGAGTGATGTGTCTTTTTCGCCGGTGCAGTAGCATAAGGCAAGAATGTCGACTTACCTGCGGTAGCCGTCGAGACTAACGCATCCAGCCCATCACCAAATAAGGCCTCACCTTTATATGGGAGAGCATCCATATTCTTTTTGGAATCTGCATCAGCATTCCACTGGCGAATCCACAACGCCCTCCGAGCCAATACTGCCATGGTAGCGGCTGTTGAACCCAAGAGTCCAATATCCTTCATAGCTTCTAGCATGTATGCTGCAGTGTCTTTGATATGACCTAACGTTAGGAGCATCTCGTCTTTATCAATCTTGTCAATTTCTGATGACAAGTTGTCTGACCATTTTTCAATAGCACGACTCACCCACGCGCAAGCAATGGTGGGCCTGAGCAGCGTACCATTGGCTACATAAATGGATTTTAACGTAGTCTCCATTTTGTGGTCTGCCGGCTCCTTTAGTGAAGCCGTCCCAGGTGCAGGGAGAATCACCTTCTTTGTTAACCTGGACAGTGCACTGTCTAACACCGGTGGTGACTCCCATTTCTCTTTCGTCCTAGAGGATGCTGGGGACTCCATAAGGACCATGGGGAATAGACGGGCTCCACAGGAGACATGGGCACTAAAAAAGAACTTTATGTATGGGTGTGCACTGGCTCCTCCCTCTATGCCCCTCCTCCAGACCTCAGTTTGATACTGTGCCCAGAGGAGACTGGGTGCATTACAGGGAGCTCTCCTGAGTTTCCTGGAGAAAAGTATTTTGTTAGGTTTTTTATTTTCAGGGAGACCTGCTGGCAACAGGCTCCCTGCATCGTGGGACAGAGGAGAGAGAAGCAGACCTACTTAAATGTTAGGCTCTGCTTCTTAGGCTACTGTACACCATTAGCTCCGGAGGGAGTCAGAACGCAGGTTCGTCATGTAGCCGCGCCGCCGTCCTCCTCGCAGTGCCGGAAGATAGAAGCCGGGTGAGTATAGGAAGGCAGAAGACTTCATAGGCGGCATAAGACTTCAAAGCTTCACCGAGGTAACGCGCAGCGGGAACGCTGCGCGCCATTGCTCCCACACAACACACACAGCGCACACTGTTGGGTGCAGGGCACAGGGGGGGCACCCTGGGCAGCAATGTTATACCACTAGGACTGGCTATATAGATATATACACTTTATTTGGTGTTATTTATGAGAATTCCCCGCCAGTTTGTTTAAAAGAGCGGGACCGAAGCCTGCCACTGAGGGGGCGGAGCTTGTTCCTCAGCACTCATCAGCGCCATTTTCTCCACAGCACACGCTGAGAAGCTGGCTCCCCGGACTCTCCCCTGCTGATCACCGGTGACAGAGGGTTTTAAAGAAGGGGGGGGGGGCACATAATATATATATGTATAAATATGTATAAAAGAGCGCTATATCTGGGTAATTTTTTCCAGGGTTATTGGCGCTGGGTGTGTGCTGGCATACTCTCTCTCTGTCTCTCCAAAGGGCCTTGTGGGGGATCTATCTCCAGATTAGAGATTTCCCTGAGTGTGTGCAGTGTCGGTACGTGCGTGTCGGCATGTCTGAAGCGGAAGGCTCTCCTAGGGATGAGGTGGAGCGCATGAGTGTGGTGTCTCCGTCGGCAACGCCGACACAGGACTGGTTGGATATGTGGAATGTCTTAAATGCAAATGTAAATTTATTGCACAAACGTTTGGATAAAGCAGAGTCCAGGGATTGTACAGGGGGTCATGCCCTGCCTTTCCCTATGTCACAGGGGCCTTCGGGGTCTCAAAAATGCCCACTTTGTCCAGTAGTAGACACAGATACCGACACGGATTCTGAATCCAGTGTCGATTATGATCATGCGAGGTTGCAGCCAAAATTGGCAAAGAGTATTCATTATATGATTATTGCTATAAAGGATGTGCTGCATATTATAGATGACCCCGCTGTACCTAATCCTAGGGTCCACATATTTAAAGAAAAGAAACCTGAGGTTACCTTTCCACCTTCTTTTGAATTAAATGAGTTATTTGAAAGGGCTTGGGAAACTCCAGACAAGAAACTGCAGATTCCCAAAAGGATTCTTATGGCGTATCCTTTCCTGATCAAGGACAGGATACGGTGGGAATCCTCCCCAAGGGTGGCCCCTTTCCAAAAAGGTGGCGCTGCCGTCTCAGAATACCGCAACCCTCAGGGATCCTGCTGATCGCAAGCAGGAGACTACCTTGAAGTCAATTTACACACATACTGGTACATTACTCAGGCCGGCAATAGCGTCGGCTTGGGTTTGTAGCGCTGTAATAGCGTGGACCGATACCTTATCTGCTGATTTTGATACGATGGATAAGGAAAGTTTCCTCACAGCCTAAGAAAGCACCACATTATCAGATGCAGTCCTTTCGGTCGCATAAATCCAAGAGAGCTCGGGGATCTTCCTTTTTTGCCAGAGGTAAGGGCAGGGGGAAAAAGCTGCCAGCTACAGCCAGTTACTAGGAACAGAAGTCCTCCCCGGCTTCTACTAAATCCATGATGCTGGGGCTCGGCTGGGGGAGTCCGCTCCAGTGGGGGCAAGTCTTCATCTTTTCAGCCAAGTCTGGGTTCACTCTCAGGTGGATCCCTGGGCAATAGACATTGTTTCCCAGGGGTACAAGCTGGAATTTGAAGAGGTGCCTCCTCGCCGGTTTTTCAAATCGGCACTACCGACTTCTTCCCCAGAGAGGGAAGTAGTTTTGGCAGCAATTCAAAAGTTGTGCCTTCAACAAGTAGTGGTCGAAGTTCCCCTGCTGCAGCGGGGGATGGGCTATTACTCAACCCTGTTTGTGGTCCCGAAACCGGACGGTTTGGTCAGACCCATTCTGAATTTAAAATCCTTAAACCTATACTTAAAGAGATTCAAGTTCAAGATGGAATCGCTCAGAGCGGTCATCGCAAGCCTGGAAGGGGGAGATTATATGGTGTCCCTGGACATAAAGGATGCATACCTTCATGTCCCCATATATCAACCTCATCAGGCGTTCCTGAGATTTGTTGTGCAGGATTGTCATTACCAAGTTCAGACGTTGCCGTTTGGGCTTTCCACGGCCCCAAGGATTAATACCAAATTAATGGCGGAAATGATGGTGCTCCTGCGCAAGCAGGGGGTCACAATTATCCCATACTTGGACGATCTCCTGATAAAATCGAGATCGAGAGAACAGTTGCTGGACAGCGTATCACTCTCCCTGAGGGTATTGCAACAACATGGGTGGATTCTCAATCTACCGAAGTCACAGTTAGTTCCAATGACCCGGTTGCCTTTCTTAGGCATGATTCTAGACACGGAACAGAAGAAGGTCTTTCTCCCAATGGAAAAGGCCCAGGAACTTCAGAGCTTGGTCAGAGACCTGTTAAAGCCAGACAGGGTGTCGGTACATCACTGCACTCGAGTGCTGGGAAAAATGGTGGCGTCTTACGAGGCCATTCCATTCGGCAGGTTCTATGCAAGGACTTTTCAGTGGGACCTTCTGGACAAGTGGTCTGGGTCACATCTACAGATTCATCAGATGATCCGCCTGTCCCCCATGGCCAGGGTATCTCTCCTGTGGTGGCTGCAGAGTGCTCACCTTCTAGAGGGTCGCATGTTCGGCATTCAGGACTGGGTTCTGGTAACCACGGATGCGAGCCTCTGAGGATGGGGAGCAGTCACACAGGGAAGAAACTTCCAAGGTCTGTGATCAAGTCAGGAGGCTTGTCTACACATCAACGTACTGGAATTAAGGGCCATATACAATGGCCTTCGTCAAGCGGAGACTTTACTTCGAGGTCTACCGGTTCTGATTCAGTCAGACAACATCACAGCAGTGGCACATGTAAACCACCAAGGCGGCACAAGGAGCAGAGTGGCAATGGCAGAAGCCTCAAAGATTCTTCGGTGGGCGGAGAGTCATGTAAGCACTCTGACAGCAGTCTTCATTCCGGGAGTGGACAACTGGGAAGCAGACTTACTAAGCAAACACGATCTGCATCAGGGAGAGTGGGGACTTCATCAGGAAGTCTTCGCAGAGATTGCAAGTCAGTGGGGACTGCCTCAAATAGACATGATGGCTTCACGCCTCAACAAGAAACTTCCGAGATATTGCGCCAGGTCAAAGGACCCTCAGGTGGTTGCAGTGGAAGCACTGGTGACACCGTGGGTGTTTCAGTCGGCCTATGTGTTCCCTCCTCTTCCTCTCATCTCAAAGATACTGAGAATCATAAGACGAAGAGGGATTCAGACAATTCTCATTGTTCCAGATTGGCCTCGAAGGGCCTGGTATCCCTTTTCCTCTCAAGGAAAAACTGTTACAACAAGGGCCCTGTCTGTTCCAGGACTAACCGCGACTGCGTTTGACGGCATGGCGGTTGAACGCAGGATCCTAGCGGAGAAGGGCATTCCTGATGAGGTCATTCCTACTCTGATAAAGGCTAGGAAGGAGGTGACATCGAATCATTGTCACCGTATCTGGAGGAAGTATGTGTCTTGGTGCGAAGCCAAGACTGCTCCTCCAGAAGAATTCCATCTGGGCCATTTACTCCACTTCCTGCAAACTGGAGTGAATTTGGGCTTAAAGTTAGGCTCCATTAAGGTTCAGATATCGGCCCTATCCATTTTCTTTCAAAAGGAATTGGCTTCTCTTCCAGAAGTCCAGACTTTTGTGAAAGGGGTGCTGCATATCCAGCCTCCTTTTGTGCCTCCAGTGACACCATGGGACCTTAACGTGGTGTTACGGTTTCTTAAGTCTCACTGGTTTGAACCTCTTCAAACAGTTGAATTGAAGTATCTCACTTGGAAGGTGGTCATGTTATTGGCCTTGGCTTCTGCGCGGCGAGTGTCGCAGTTGGCGGCTTTGTCTCACAAAAGCCCTTATCTGATTTTCCATGTGGATAGAGCCGAGTTGTGGACTCGTCCTCAATTTTTGCCTAAGGTGGTTTCTTCTTTTCATATGAACCAACCTATTGTGGTGCCTGTGGCTACAAGGGACGTGGAGGATTCCGAGTCCCTGGATGTGGTCAGGGCATTGAAAATTTATGTGACCAGAAAGGCTCGGGTTAGGAAAACAGAGGCCCTGTTTATCCTGTATGCAGCCAAGAAAGTTGGCGCTCCTGCTTCTAAGCAGACTGTTGATCGCTGGATCTGTAACACGATTCAGCAGGCTCATTCTATGGCTGGATTGCCGTTACCGAATTCGGTAAAGGCCCATTCCACTAGGAAGGTGGGCTCTTCTTGGGCGGCTGCCCGAGGCGTCTCGGTATTACAACTTTGCCGAGCGGCGACTTGGTCAGGTTCAAACACTTTTGCAAAATTCTACAAGTTTGATAACTTGGCTGAGGAGGACCTCATGTTTGCTCATTTGGTGCTGCAGAGTCATCCGCACTCTCTCGCCCATTTTGGAGCTTTGGTATAATCCTCATGGTCCTTACGGAGTCCCCAGCATCCTCTAGGACGTAAGAGAAAATAAGATTTTAAACCTACCGGTAAATCATTTTCTCCTAGTCCGTAGAGGATGCTGGGCGCCCGTCCCAGTGCGGACAACATCCTGCAAGACTTGTATATAGTTGTTGCTTACATAAGGGTTATGTTTCAGCTTGGTTCAGTCTTGGACTGATACTGTTTTGTTTCATACTGTTGACTGGCTCGTATATCCCATGTTATACGGTGTGAATGGTGTGGCTGGTATGAATCTTGCCCTTGGATTTCCAAAATCCTTTCCTCGTGTTGTACGTCTCCTCTGGGCACAGTTTCTCTAGGTCTGGAGGAGGGGCATAGAGGGAGGAGCCAGAGCACACCCATACCTAAAGTTCTTTTTTAGTGCCCATGTCTCCTGTGGAGCCCGTCTATTCCCCATGGTCCTTACGGAGTCCCCAGCATCCTCTACGGACTAGGAGAAAAAGATTTACCGGTAGGGTTAAAATCTTATTTTTTTTCTGTCCTCTAAAGGAAAAGGATAAGCCATCTGAATCCTTTTGGGAATACGAAATTTCTTTTCAGGATTCACCCACACTCCCTCAAAAAGAATATTTAGCTCATGGGAAGGAGGGAAAGTAACCTTAGATTTCTTTTCTTTATAGAAATAATCCTTCTCCTGAGGTACAGGAGGGGCTTCCGTAACTTCCAAAACCTCCCTTATAGCAACAATCATATATTGTATATTTTTTACCAATTTATGATCTATTTCCCTGGAGTCACTATCGTCGACACAGGAATCAGAGTCCGTGTCTGTATCAGTATTTACAATGTTTGCAAACGGTCTCTTATGTGACCCAGAGGGGTCGCCTGCGGATGAGAAAACAGAACTATGAAAAATCACATCTTCCACTGATTTTCTCCAGCAGTCTGCATGAGACTCAGACTTAGCTAATCTCTTTCTGATATGATTCACACTATCACGTATTTCTTTCACCCATGCAGGCTCATGGTGTGCCGAAGCGTCACCACATTACAACTCTGTGTCCCTAAAATGGCTCCCTCAGTGGAAGAACTCCCTGCCTCAGACATGTCACACACGTGTACAAACACACCACAGACACTCCAGGACTTATAGGGGACAGACCCACAGTAAAATCTGTCAGAAGGACACAGTTAGGAGCAGCCAGTTCACAAACCCACCGCCAGTACACAATGTCTGTGAAACACAAAATGTCCACTGACATAAAGCGCTTTTTATAATATAAATACACAATGTAAAGCACTAATTTCACTGTGCCCCCCCTCCCCCCCGTTTTGCACCCTGATACTTGTATTCAGTAGTGGAGGAGGACCAGCTTTGTCTCTGCAGCCTGATGAAAGAGAGAAAATGGCGCTGAGCAGTGTGCTGGCTGACTGAGGAGGAAGCTCCGGCCCCACAATGGCGCATTTCTCCTCAGAGACTTTTACACAATATTTATACTGGCGGGGGTAGGGCTGTGCCTGGGCATCTTATGCCCCCTTTTAGCCAGTTTAATAAGGTCTCATGGTGCCCAGGGCGCCCCCCCCCCCGCGCCCTGCACTGCCTGTGTTGTGTGGGCAGTATGGCACGCTGCGCTCCCGCCAGCCGCGCCGTACCTTTAGCCGTCACTTTCTTGATTGAAGATCTGTCTTCTAACACTCACTTGTCTTCTGACTTCTGGCTCTGTGAGGGGGGTGACGGCGTGCTGTGGGAGTGAGCATCTAGGCACGGCTAGCATTCAGTTCCCTTCAGGAGCTAATGGTGTCCTGTCAGCCAGAAGCAGAGCCGTGGTTCCTACTTCTGCCCCCTCAGTCCCACGAAGCAGGGAGACTGTTGCCAGCAGTTCTTCCTGAAAATAAAAAACCTAACATAAGTCTTTTCAGAGAAACTCAGTAGAGTTCTGGAGTGCATCCAGTCTGCCTGGGCACATTTCTAAAACTGAGGTCGTGAGGAGGGGCATAGAGGGAGGAGCCAGTTCACACCCTTTGAAAAGTCTTAAAGTGCCCATTGCTCCTGCGGAACCGTCAATACCCCATGGTACTGAAGTGGACCCCAGCATCTTCTAGAACGTATGAGAAATATTGTTTTGGCATGCTGAAATATGCCAGTACACATAACAATTCACAGTTTGTGAAGGCCTCTACTATACAATGAGTAGTGGCAGTACAGTTTTAAGGCTATGAGAACATAGGTGACTGAACTAAAGCTATAACACACTATATTTTTACAAATAAAATAGATTCCGAAACATTTGGCCATTGGCGTAGCTACCATAGTTGCAGGGGATGTGGGCAGTGGCGGAACTAGCGAGCGTTGGGCCCAGGTGCAACAAAATGCTTTGCCCCCCCTCATCCCGTCCAAGTCCCCCCCCGTGACCCCCAAATTACGGATTATTTGAATGCTCCTGTATTTTTATATATATATATATATATATATATATATATAATTTAAAAAAGGGATTGCTGGCCACACAGGTGTATGTATGTATGTATGTATGTATGTATGTGTATGTATATATATATATATATATATATATATACACAGTGGTGCAAATAGAAGGAAATTGTTAGTGGTACTGTGCATGGCCAATGAAAATGGGGACATAATACACATATGATCCAAATAGTGCACTGTCAGATACACATATGCCCCCCCAATGCCAGATATGCCCCCACATTGCAAGATACACGTGCCCCCACAGTGCTAGATATGCCCCCACAGTGCAAAATACACATATTCCCCCACGGTGCTAGATATGCCCTCATAGTGCCAGATATGCCCCCACAGTGCCAAATACACATGCCCCCACAGTGCTAGATATGCCTCCACATTGCCAGATACACATGCCCCCACGGTGCCAGATATTTGCCCTCATAGTGCCAGATATGCCCCTACAGTGCCAGATATACCCCCACATTGCCAGATACACGTGCCCCCACAGTGCTAGATATGCCCCCATAGTGCCAGATACACACATTCCCCCACGTGCCAGATATGCCCCCACAGTGCTAGACATGCGCCCACAGTGCTAGATATGTCCCCACATTGCCAAATACAAATGCCCCCACAGTGCTAGATATGCCCCCACATTGCCAGATACACATGCCCCCACGGTGCCAGATATTTGCCCTCATAGTGCCAGATATGCCCCTACAGTGCCAGATATACCCCCACATTGCCAGATACACGTGCCCCCACAGTGCTAGATATGCCCCCACAGTGCCAGATACACATATTCCCCCATGGTGCCAGATATGCCCCCACAGGGCTAGACATGCGCCCACAGTGCTAGATATGTCCCTACATTGCCAAATACACATGCCCCCACAGTGCTAAATATGCTCGTGGCTACGTTCTCTCCCTGAAAAGCTCCATATCTGTGCTCAATGTGCTGAAAATATCTGTGCTCAGTGTGCTGCATTGTGGGGACCACCAGTATATAATAGTAGTACAGTACAGTAGGCCATTGCTGTATCTTGCAGCTCCGTGTCAGACTCAGTTCTAGACAGTATCCTGATCAGGGCTCAATATCTGCTGCATTATTGTGTGACCAGTATACTATATAGTAGTACAGTGCAGCATTTTGGTGACCACCAGTATAGTACAGTACAGTAGGTCATTGCTGTATCTTGCAGCTCTGAGTCACTGCAAGTATCCATATCTGTGCTGCATTGTTGTGAGCAGTATATAGTAGTACAGTGCAGCATTTTGGTGACCAACAGTATATAGTTGTACAGTACAGTAGGCCATTGCTGTATCTTGCAGCTCTGTGTCACTGCAAGTATCCATATCTGTGCTGCATTATTGTGAGCAGTATATATAGTATTACAGTGCAGTATTTTGGTGACCAACAGTATATAGTTGTACAGTACAGTACAGTAGGCCATTGCTGTATCTTGCAGCTCCATGTCACTTCAAGTATCCATTCCATATCTGTGCTGCATTGTTGTGAGCAGTATATATATAGTAGTACAGTGCAGCATTTTGGTGACCAACAGTAAACAGTTGTACAGTACAGTAGGCCATTGCTGTATCTTGCAGCTCCGTGTCACTTCAAGTATCCATATCTGTGCTGCATTGTTGTGAGCAGTATTTAGTAGTACAGAACAGTAGGCCATTGCTATTGATATAATAATATTACTGGCGTATAATTCCACACATTAAAAAATGGAGAACAAAAATGTGGAGGATAAAATAGGGAAAGATCAAGATCCACTTCCACCTAGTGCTGAAGCTGCTGCCACTAGTCATGGCAGAGACCATGAAATGCCATCAACTGCCGATGCCCAATGTCATAGAAGAGAGCGTGTAAAATCCAAAAAGCAAAAGTTTAGTAAAATGATGACCCAAAAATCTAAATGAAAAGCGTTTGAGGAGAAGCGTAAACTTGCCAATGTGCCATTTACGACACGGAGTTGCAAGGAACTGCTGAGGCCCTGGCCTGCGTTCATGGCTAGTGGTTCAGCTTCACATGAGGATGGAAGCACTTATCCTCCCACTAGAAAAATGAAAAGAGTTAAGCTGGCAAAAGCCCAGCAAAGAACTGTGCGTTCTTCTAAATCACAAATCCCCAAGGAGAGTCCAATTGTGTCGATTGCGATGCCTGACCTTCCCAACCCTGGACGGGAAGAGGTGACTCCTTCCACCATTTGCATGCCCCCTGGAAGTGCTGTAAGGAGCACCCACAGTCCAGTTCCTGATATTAAAATTGTAGATGTCACTGTTGAAGTACACCAGGATGAGGATATGGGTGTTGCTGGCGCTGAGGAGGAAATTGACAAGGAGTATTCTTAAACAAACCACATCTGGTGATGTGGTTTGTTTAAGTCAGGCACCTGGGGAGGCACCTGTTGTCCGTGGGATGAATATGACCATTGACATGCCTGGTGAAAATACCAAAAAATCACCTCTTCGGTGTGGAATTATTTTAACAGAATTGCGGACAACAGGTGTCAAGCCATGTGTTGCCTTTGTCAAGCTGTAATAAGTAGGGGTAAGGACGTTAACCACCTAGGAACATCCTCCCTTATACATCACCTGGAGTGCATTCATCAGAAGTCATTGACAAGTTCAAAAACTTTGGGTGACAGCGGAAGCAGTCCACTGACAACTAAATCCCTTCTTCCTCTTGTACCCAAGCTCCTGCAAACCACACCACCAACTCCCACAGTGTCAATTTCCTCTTTAGACAGGAAAGCCAATAGTCCTGCAGACCATGTCACTGGCAAGTCTGACGAGTCCTCTCCTGACTGGGATTCCTCCGATGGATCCTTGAGTATAACGTCTACTGCTGCTGGCGCTGCTGTTGTTGCTGCTGGGATTCGATTATCATCCCAGAGGGGTAGTCGGAAGACCACTTGTACTACTTCCAGTAAGCAATTGACTGTCCAACAGTCCTTTGCGAGGAAGATGAAATATCACAGCCGTCATCTTGTTGCAAAGCGGATAACTCAGGCCTTGGCAGCTGTGTTGGTGTTAGACGTGTGTCCGGTATCCGGCGTTAGTTCACAGGGACTTAGAGAATTTCTTGAGGTAGTATGTCCTCGGTACCAAATACCATCTAGGTTCCACTTCTCTAGGCAGGCGATACCGAGAATGTACACAGACGTCAGTAAAAGACTCACCAGTGTCCTAAAAAATGCAGTTGTACCCAATGTCCACTTAACCACGGACAAGTGGAGCAGGGCAGACTCAGGACTATATGACTGTGACAGCCCACTGGGTAGATGTATTGCCTCCTGCAGCAACAACAGCAGCGGTGGCACCAGTAGCAGCATCTCGCAAATGCCAACTCGTTCCTAGGCAGGCTACGCTTTGTATCACTGCTTTCCATAAGAGGCACACAGCTGACAACCTCTTACGGAACTGAGGAACATCATCGCAGAATGGCTTACCCCAATTGGACTCTCCTGGGGATTTGTGACATCGGACAATGCCACCAGTATTGTGCGTGCATTACATGTGGGCAAATTCCAGCACGTCCCATGTTTTGCACATACATTGAATTTGGTGGTGCAGAATTTTTTAAAAAAACGATTGGGGCATGCAAGAAATGCTGTCGGTGGCCCGAAGAACTGCGGGCCACTTTCGGCATTCAGCCACCGCGTGCCGAAGACTGGAGCACCAGCAAACACTCCTGAACCTGCCCCGCCATCAGCTGAAGCAAGAGGTGGTAACGAGGTGGATTTCAACCCTCTATATGCTTCAGAGGATGGAGGAGCAGCAAAAGGCCATTCAAGCCTATACATCTGCCTATGATATAGGCAAAGGAGGGGAATGCACCTGACTCAAGCGCAGTGGAGAATGATTTCAACGTTGTGCAAGGTTCTGCAACCCTTTGAATTTGCCACACGTGTAGTCAGTTCAGACACTGCCAGCCTGAGTCAGGTCATTCCCCTCATCAGGCTTTTGCAGAAGCAGCTGGAGAGATTGAAGGAGGAGCTAAAATGGAGTGATTCCGCTAGGCATGTGGGACTTGTGGATGGAGCCCTTAATTCGCTTAACCAGGATTCACGGGTGGTCAATCTGTTGAAATCAGAGCACTAGATTTTGGCCACCGTGCTCGATCCTAGGTTTAAAGCCTACGTTGTATCTCTCTTTCCGGCAGACACAAGTCTGCAGATGTTCAAAAACCTGCTGGTGAGACACTTGTCAAGTCAAGCGGAACGTGACCCGCAAACAGCTCCTCCTTCATTTTCTACCGCCTCTGCAGCTGCCAGGAAAAGGATCAGATTTCCAAAACCACCTGCTGGCGGTGATGCAGGGCAGTCAGGAGCGAAAAACTGACATCTGGTCCGGACTGAAGGACCTGCCAACGATTACTGACATGTCGTCTAGTGTCACTGCATATGATTCTGTCACCATTGAAAGAATGGTGGACGATTATATGAGTGACAGCAGTGCAGAAACTAGACATTTTAGCACTATGTGCAAGAAACAGCATCGGCGCCCCCCCCCCGGGCCATGTTTTGAAATACATTTTACCTTTCCCCCCCCCCCGCCCCATCAATCACACAACGCTAGTTATGGGCATCAAAAAATAGGGGTGTGGCTTCATGGAGCATCCATTAGTTACATAACTCCGCATGGTAGCGCCCGTTTCTCACACTACACCACACGGTAGCGTCCATTAGTCACGTTACGCAGCATGGTAGCGTCTGTTACTCACATCACTCTGCATGGTAGCGCCCATTAGTCACATTACACCACACGGTAGCGTCCATTAGTCACGTTACGCAGCATGGTAGTGTCCATTAGTCACGTCACGCAGAGTGGTGGCATCCATTAGTCGCAATACACAGTGCGATAGCTTCGGTCAATCACATTGCACAGCGCTGTAACATCCGTCAGTCACATTACACAGCACGTCAGCATTCGTCGGCCACATTACACAGCGCTGTATCGTCCGTTAGTCACATTACACAGCACGTCAGCGTCCGTCGGTCACATTACACAGCACGGTAGCGTCCATCGGCCATATTACACAGTACGGTAGCATCCTTCGGCCACATTACACAGCACGGCAGCATCCGAGTCACAGACAGTAGTACTCAATATATATATATATTTTTGTTTCTATATATATATATATAAAGATATCTATCTATATATGTATATATATATATATATATTATATATATCTATATATCTATATATATCTATATATATTTATATATATCTATATATATATATATATACATATATATCTATAGATATATATATATATATATATATATATATACACACAAACACATTAGATTAATGTATGTGCAGCACCTACATGTCATGGTAAGCATTGAGTCTGCACGAGGGATGAGGGGAAGGAGAAGAGGAGAGAGAGACTTCACTCGTGTGAACCGAAGGCAGCATCACCAGCAGCAGCAGCCGTCTATGAGATGAGTCATCTCACAGACGTTCCTGGAAGTGTATGTATGCACAGTGCTGAGAAGAGCAGGAGGATGGGGCGGACTGAGCAGAGAGGGAATGATCGTGGGGAGAGAGTCTACACAGACAGCCCAGCTCTGCGCCGCTGCCCGCTGTAGTGTAATGTATATTAGCAGCGCTGCCTCCGGCAGGGAAGGTGCCGGACACAGCACTACTAATATTACACTACACTACAGCGGGCAGCGGCGCAGCTGGTGAGGAGCAATCAGTGTGGATGCGGATGGTGCGCCCACAGCTCAACTGCGCTGTGGGCTATGCCCCATCCGCACACACCTAGTTACGGCACTGAGTGACAGCATCCAAGTAGGCACGTCAGACAGTCCGTACATATACTGGCAGGAAAAAGAGGCAATTTGGAGGCCCTTGCACAAACTGGCTTTATTTTACCTAAGTTGCCCCCCCCCCCCCCTCCAGTGTGTGCTCCGAAAGAGTGTTTAGTGCAGCCGGTCACCTTGTCAGCGATCGGCGTAGAAGGTTACTTCCACAAAATGTGGAGAAGATGATGTTCATAAAAATTAATTATAATCAATTCCTCTGTGGAGTAATTCACCAGCAATTGCCTCCAGAAAATACACAGGGACCTGAGATGGTGGATTCCAGTGGGGACGAATTAATACTCTGTGAGGAGGGGGATGTACACAGTAAAAGGGGTGAGAAATCAGAGGATGATGATGAGGTGGACATCTTGCCTCTGTTGAGCCAGTTTGAGCAAGGAGAGATTGATTGCTTCTTTTTTTTGGTGGGGGCCCAAACCAACCAATCATTTCAGCCACAGTCGTGTGGCAGACCCTGTGGCTGAAATGATGGGTTTGTTAAAGTGTGCATGTCCTGTTTATACAACATAAGGGTGGGTGGGAGGGCCCAAGGACAATTCCATCTTGCACCTCTTTTTTTATTTATCTGTGCATCACATGATGTTTGGGCCCAATTTTTTTAAGTGCCATCCTGTCCGACACTGCAGTGCCACTCCTAGATGGGCAGGTGTTTGTGCCGACCACTCGCGTCGCTTAGCTTAGTCATCCAGCGACCTCGGTGCAAATTTTAGGACTAAAAATAATATTGTGAGGTGTTCAGAATAGATTGGAAATGAGTGGAAATTATGGTTATTGAGGTTAATAATACTATAGGATCAAAATTACCCCCAAATTCTATGATTTAAGCTGTTTTTGAGGGTTTTTTTTTTTAAAAAACACCCGAATCCAAAACACACCCGAATCCGATAAAAAATTTTAAGGGAGGTTTTGCCAAAACGCGTCTGAATCCAAAACTCGGCCGTGGAACCGAATCCAAAACCAAAACACCAAAAATTTCCGGTGCACATCTCTTTCTTTTCTTACGGAATGCTGGGGGACCCTTTCAAAATGTTGCTATGGGGCCCACAAAAGTCTAGTTACACCCCAGCATTTGGCCACATACAGTACATGTATTGTATGTCTGGTGAGGAAGCACAATAACAACACTGGAAAATCCTCCAATCTACATGATATATAAGTAAGACATACCTAAGGAGGCTAAAAAAACAAAACCAATAACGAACACACCCCATAACACATTGCACTTCTTACATAGATGACACCAATAAAGAACACCAAAGCACAATACAAATTAAAAATCATGGTGACAATTACATACACTCCGGTCCTTGAGAGCTACCAACAGTGCACGTTTTCCAGGTCTCCTGACAGAATCACAAGTTAAGTGATTAGCTCCACCTGTGGATCTTTTAATATGTGACAGTGAGTAATGACTGCACATGTGCACCTGCCAGGTGAGCTGGAAAACGTGAACTGTTGGTAGCTCTCGAGGACCAGGGTTGGCTACCACTGCTTTATGACAATTATATGCTATTACCCATATAAAGAAACACTGAGAAAAATTGACAATAAATAACATCACAATTACATTACACAATACCAAGGAAAAACCTGTACAGTAAGATAAGATACTGTACTGAAAATATATTTTGAATATACCATGAAAACATTTTTTTTACCACATATATACTACCAAACATGTTTTTTTTAACACTACAAACATGCAGATAATTAAAAAATTAGAATCCACACTATATCAATATATGTGCCAGTTGAAACGTTAAAATATTTGTAAAACACAAAAAAAAGGAAATAAATATACAGCAAAGTGTGTGAATACTTACCAGCATTCCTTGGGGCATCTGAGTCCCACACATAAGTGCCCCAGACCACAGGATGAGGACCTGAAAGAGCTTCTCACATTCTAGGTAGGTGGCATTGCAAGGGGGGCAACCTGCTGTCTGCCATGCCAACTTGGCCTCCTTGGCCATTATCACCTTGACATGGCGATTGATGTCATAAAATCTCTTCCTGCAGGTATCGTCCGTCCTGTGCAGGATGCCTTCAGAATTAACAACAAACACCACCTTTGCCCAGATGCCATTTCTCATACGTCTTAGAGGATACTGTGGTCCACATTAGTACCATGGGGGTATAGACGGGTCCACTAGAAGCCATGGGCACTTTAAGAAATCAATAGTGTGGGCTGGCTCCTCCCTCTATGACCCTCCTACCAGACTTAGTTTAGAAAATGTGCCCGGAGGAGCCGGTCACGCTTTGGAGAGCTCCTGAAGAGTTTTCTACATTTATTTTCAAAGTTGTTTTTTTTCAGGCAGGGCTGTTTAGGCAACACCCTGATTGCTTCATGGGACTTAGGGGAGAGAACGGCCCAACTCCCTTAGAGTTAATGGTCCCGTTTCTCTGCTGACAGGACACTGAGCTCCTGAGGGAGTCATTCGCAAGCCAGACCATGGTGCAGCGTACCTTACCGCAGCACGCCGCCACCCCCTAACAGAGCCTGAAGTCGGATGAGTGGTGAGTACGGTGCCGGCGTCCCGGTTAGCTGGTCACCGTTGGACATGGCGGAATTAGGTTAGGAGCGCAGCTCTGATACAGGCTGCTCTCCGGGGAGGCTCACAGGACACACTGCGGTGGGGTACGCTGTGAGGGGTTGCGCTGACATCCTAACAGGGGTTCAGTCTCCTAGTTAGGCACACTTTCTACGCCAGGGCCAGTATAAAAAATGTGGGAAGCCGTGCGCCATTACAGGGGCTTCACTCAGAGCGGATCACACAGCTCTCCAGCGCCATTTTCCTCTGCAGCTTGATCAGACAGCGCTCACAGGGAAGTGCAGCTCCTCCACAAGGATTCCAGTCTCCTCAGCGGTACCAGGGGGGGAGCAGTTTTGGGACTGTAAGCACTACTCAGGAGCTTTATTCTTGCGACCCAGCTTAGTTTTACTGTTGCTAGAGGGGCGCTGTGTGGCTGGCTCTGGCTTCTGTGTCTCTCTGAGGACCCCGCCTACATATACTGTGCTTTCACCCAGTGTCTGTGTGTGTGTGTGTGTGTGTGGGTGTCCCTATCGTGTCCAGGGACTGTGTGTCTTGTACAGCAGAATGTCTATCATCCCCTGGGGACTCACTACCCTATAGTCAGGAAGGTGCTCACTCCAAGTCCAGTGGGGCTGAACCTCCTTGGTTAGCTTCCATTAAAGGTATGATTTCTACTATTTCTACAAAACTGTCTCATAATGAGAAGGAGACACAGTTCTTACTGCAATCTATGGATGACCTGATGAATAGGGACTCAGCTTCCATAACTCCACCCCCAGCCCTAGTCATTTGCCCACACAAGCGTACTCTGGCCCAAATCATGCAGAGTGATACTGACCCTGATAGGTTGGATCCAGAGGAGGGTGAAGTGGACGCGGGTGAGGGGGATGCTGTCCTGTCACAGGAAATACAGGCCCTCATTGAGGCTATCAGAACGGTCCTGCAGATTCCTGACAAGTCAGAAGAGGTGGATGAGGAATCTTATTTTAATACTAAAAAGAAATCCTCGGCTACTTTCCCCGCTTCAAAGGAATTAAACACCCTTTTTGAGGGGGTGCGGGTAAACCCTGACAAAATCTTTCAGATCCCTAAACGGTTGATTTAGTAACATAGTAACATAGTAACATAGTATCTGAGGTTGAAAAAAGACAATTGTCCATCGAGTTCAACCTATTTGTGGTCTCCTATGCATGATGATTTGACTAAAATTTCTGACTGATGCTGCTGTCAGCCGTTACATTTTATCCCTATTTATAGTAACTATAATGCATGACTATGCACCATACCCCTGGATATCCTTATCCATTAGGAATTTATCTAACCCATTCTTAAAGGTGTTGACAGATTCCGCCATTACAACTCCCTCGGGCAGGGAATTCCAAACATGTATTGTCCTTACCGTGAAAAAGCCTTTACGCCGTATTGTGCGGAATCTCCTCTCCTCTAACCTGAGCGAGTGTCCACGAGTCCTCTGTGTTGATCTAACCAAAAACAGGTCCCGCGCAAGCTCTGTGTATTGTCCCATTATATATTTGTAGATGTTGATCATATCCCCTCTTAGTCTCCGCTTTTCCAATGTAAACATGCCTAGTCTTTCAAGCCTTTCCTTGTATTCCATCGTCTCCATGCCCTTAATTAGTTTGGTCGCCCTCCTCTGTACCTTTTCAAGCTCCAGGATATCCTTTTTGTAGTACGGTGCCCAGAATTGTACACAGTATTCAAGGTGTGGCCTCACTAGTGATTTATATAACGGGAGTATAATACTCTCGTCCCTAGCATCAATACCCCGTTTTATGCATGCTAATATCTTATTAGCCTTCTTTGCTGCAGTCCTACTTTGGGTACTACTGCTTAGCTTGCTATCTATGAGGACACCTAAGTCCTTTTCCAGTACAGAATCCCCTAATTTTACCCCATTTAGTAGGTAGGTGTAATTTATGTTCTTGTTACCACAGTGCATTACCTTACACTTGTCTGTGTTGAAGCGCATTCTCCATTTGGCTGCCCATGCTTCTAATTTAACTAAGTCGTTCTGAAGAGACTCGGCATCCTCCTCTGTATTTATAGCCTTACACAATTTGGTATCATCTGCAAAAATTGACACCATGCTCTCTAGACCTTCTGTTAGGTCGTTAATGAAAATATTGAACAATAGCGGTCCTAATACTGAGCCTTGCGGCACACCACTTAGCACTTCAGTCCAAGTTGAAAAAGATCCATTAACCACAACGCGCTTTCCTTTTCCTTCGGAGGATAGGAAGAAATGGGAAAACCCGCCAATTATATATCTATATCCAGGTTATCGCGTAAGATAGTCTTACCGGTTCCCGGGGTGGTGTACTTAAAGGACACAGCTGACTGCAAGATTGAGACCACTCTCAAATCTTTATATACGTCAGCCGGGGTGTCCCAGATACCCACTATTTCTTGTGCATGGATTACTCGGGCCATTGCTAAATGGTCAGGTATTCTGATTGATGGTTTAGATTCCATAACAAGGGACGATATTATTTTACTCTTGCAGCATATTCAAGATTCTGCAAACTTTATGGTGGAAGCCTTAAAGGTAGTTGGCTTACTCAATGCACGCACCTCTGCCATGGCAGTGACGGCACGCAGGAGCTTGTGGCTGTGACAATGGGCTGCGGATGCGGAGTCCAGGAGAGGTGTGGAAAGCCTGCCATTCACGGGTAAGGATCTTTTTAGTGATGAACTGGATAAGTGGATATCCAAGGCTACGGCGGGTAAGTCTACTTATCTTCCTTCCGCAACAACACCAGCTAGGAAAATCTACTCTACTCCTACTCTGCAGTCCTTTCGGACAGCAAAACTTAAAGGCAAATAGAGGGGTTCCTCTACAACCTTCAGGGGTCATAGAAGTAAACCCAGAAAACCCGCAGCCTCAGGTTCTCAGGAACAGTTATCAGGGGCTGCTTCCTCAAAGCCTTCAGCATGACGGTGGACCCCACTGCCTGGAAGACAGGTAGGTGGGAGCCCGGTTACATTATTTCAGTCATGTTTGGGCAACTTCTTGCCAGGATCCCTGTGTCAAAGATCTTATCGCACAGGGATACAGACTGGAGTTTCAGGAACTCCCACCTCACAGATTATTCAAATCCGGCTTACCAGCTTCTCCAGAAGCAAGTTTGACCTTACAGGCAGCAATTAAAAACCTGGTACAGGCTCAGGTCATTGTTCCAATTCCACTTCAGCAACAAAACAAGGGTTATTACTCCAACCTGTTTGTGGTCCCGAAACCGGACAGTTCGGTGAGGCCTATTCTCAACCTCAAATCCCTAAACCCATATTTAAAGGTGTTCAAGTTAAAGACTAATTCTCTGAAAGCGGTGATCTCAGGTCTGGAGGAGGGGGAATTCCTGGTGTCTCTGGACACCAAGGATGCGTACCTTCACATTCCGATTTGGCCGCCTCATCAGGCTTATCTACGGTTTGCACTACAGGACTGTCAGTACCAGTTCCAGGCACTGCCATTTGGCCTTTCCACGGCTCTGTGGGTGTTCACCAAGGTGATAGCAGAGATGATGTTTCTCCTCCACAAAAAGGGAGTGAACATAATTCCGTACCTGGACGACCTGCTGATAAAGGCACCTCCAGGGAAAGGTTGTTGGAAAACATTGCCCTCTCAACTCGATTACTCCAGCATCATGGGTGGATTCTGAACCTGCTGAAATTTCACCTGGAACCAACACGGAGGCTTCCGTTTCTGGGGATGATACTGGATACAGAGGCACAGAGGGTGTTCCTTCCATTGGAGAAGGCGTTGGTAATCCAGTCAATGGATCGGGATGTCCTGAAGCCATCCTGGATATCGGTGCATCTATGCATCCACCTTCTGGGGAAGATGCTAGCTGCCTACGAGGTGCTACAGTACAGAAGGTTCCATGCAAGGCCCTATCAGCTGGATCTCTTAGATAAGTGGTCCGGATCACATCTTCACATGCACCAGAGGATATGTCTGTCCCCAAAAGGCAGGATCTCCCTTCTGTGGTGGCTTCACACGTCTCACCTGACCGAAGGCCGCCAGTTCGGGATTCAAAATTGGATTCTGCTAACCACAGAAGTAAGCCTCAGAGGTTGGGGAGCAGTCACCCAAGGGGAACAGTTCCAGGGAATATGGTCAAGTCAGGAAGCCATGCTTCCAATCAACATTCTGTAACTAAGGGCCATATACAATGCCCTTCTTCAGGCATCGCATCTTCTCCAAGAACAAGCCATTCAGGTTCAGTTGGACAAAGTGACAGCTGTAACGTACATAAACCGACTGGGAGGAAAGAAGAGAAGAGCAGCAATGTCAGAGGTAACAAGAATTCTCCTCTGGGCAGAAAGACATGCAGTGGCGCTGTCGGCAATCTTCATTCTGGGAGTAGACAACTGGGAAGTGGACTTCCTCAGCAGACACGACCTCCACCAAGGCGAGTGGGGCCTTCACCCACAGGTGTTCGAGTCATTGACGCATCGGTGGGGGATTCCACAGATAGACATGACGGCTTCTCGTCTCAACAAGAAGCTAGAGCGCTATTGTTCCAAGTCAAAGGACCCACAAGCGGTGGCGGTGGATGCTCTGGTGACTCCATGGCTTTACCAGATGGTTTACGTGTTCCCACCTCTTCCGCTGATCCCAGGAATTCTCAAAAGAATAAAAAGGGAAAAGGTTCAGGCAATTTTCATTGCTCCGGATTTGCCGAGAAGGGCCTGGTATGCAGATCTCCTGGGGTAGCGCCTAGACATTACCACCGTATTTGGAAAAAGTATGTCTCGTGGTGGGAACACAGGAAATTTCCTACAGTGGAATTTCAACTGGGACATTTTCTCCTTTTTCTACAGTGAGGTATGGATGTGGGCTTACATTGGGGCTCCTTGAAGGTCCAGATTTCGGCCTTGTCCATTTTCTTCCAGAAACATATGGCTTCCCTTCCTGAGGTTCAGATGTTCTTGAAGGGTGTTCTGCACATTTAACCGCCCTTTGTCCCTCCCACGGCACCTTGGGATCTTAACATGGTGTTGCATTTTCTGCAATCGGACTGGTTTGAACCTTTACAGGAGGTGGACCTTAAGTTTCTTATGCGGAAGACTGTTACACTGTTGGCCTTGGCTTCCGCAAAGTGTGTGTCTGAACTCAGGGCGTTGTCTCACAAATACCCATATTTGATTTTTCATGAGGACAGAGCTGAACTCAGAACTCGTCAGCAAATTCTTCCCAAGGTGGTGTTTGCGTTTCATATCAACCAACCTATTGTGGTTCCGGTGTTTACTGACTCCTCTGCTACTTCTAAATCCCTGGATGTCGTGAGGGCTTTGAGGATCTACGTGAAAAGGACGGTTCGTCACAGAAAATCTGACTCGCTGTTTGTTCTCTATGATCCCAAGAAAATTGGGTGTCATGCTTTAAAGCAGTCTATCGCTCGCTGGATCAGACTTACTATCCAGCTTATTCTTTGGCAGGATTGCCGGTTCCGAAAGTACAGGCCCACTCTACTAGGTCTGTGGGTTCCTCCTGGGCGGCTGCCCGGGGTGTCTCGGCTTTATAGCTCTGCCGAATGGCTACTTGGTCGTGATCGAACATGTTTGCTAAGTTCTACAAGTTCGATACTTTGGCTGCTGATGACCTTCAGTTTGGTCATCACTTCTGCAGGAACCTCAGCACTCTCCCTCCCGGTCTGGGAGCTTTGGTACATCCCCATGGTACTAATGTGGACCCCAGTATCCTATGGGACGTAAGAGAAAATAGGATTTTAATTACCTACCGGTAAATCCTTTTCTCGTAGTCCACAGAGGATACTGGTCGCTCGCCCGGTGCTTCGTTTTTTCCTGCACTGTTACTTGGTTAAGTACTGTTGTTGGTTCAGCCGTTGCTGTTCCTGTTCAAGTTTGGGTAGCTTGGCTTTCCTCTTGTTTGTGTGTGCTGGCTCAAATCTCACCACTGTTCAGTTAAATCCGTCTCTCGAAGTATGTCCGTCTCCTCGGGCACAGTTTCTAGACTGAGTCTGGTAGGAGGGGCATAGAGAGAGGAGCCAGCCCACACTATTGATTTCTTAAAGTGCCCATGGCTCCTAGTGGATCCGTCTATACCCCCATGGTATTAATGTGGACCACAGTATCCTCTACAGACTACAAGAAAAAGATTTACCGGTAGGTAATTAAAATACTATTTTTTCTTGTGGCTGGATACATTTGCAGCCTCACGGGCAAAGATCTGGCAGTGGTGCTTCATCACCTCACACAGCAGGGCCATATTTTTTAAGCATACATGAATTTCACGTTGCAACCCAAAAGAGACTAGCACATCAACTGCCACCTCGTCTGCCTCACTAACCTCAGATACTGACATGATAAACAAAACAGTTAACACAGAAAACTAAATGACAGACAAAACACACTAATTCACTCCTACTACACAAATTACAACACACACACACACACACACACACACACACACACACACACACACACACACACCAACAACAACAACAACAACAACAACAACAACAACAACAACAACAACAACAATGGACTGAAGATATGACAGGGACAGAAAACTATGACAAACTAATAATAAACAAGACAATACCAGACACAATGTAGAACTCCAATAACTCACCAATACCACAAACCACATCCTCTGCAATCTCCTCTAACTAAACCCACAATGTACAGATGGTTTGGGGCACATTTATATGCTTGTGACATGACCCTCTCACTTATTAAACTTACAACCAATCATGGACAGCTGTTAAGTAGATATGTGACCAGCAACATTGTACTGAATGCAGCCGCACTAGGAAAATATGTACCGGAGTCAAAACCAGGTATGTGCTGCAGTGTTTCACAAATGCAGCTGGAATATGAATCCATACACCATTGGAAAACACAAATTACACAAACACAGGAGCTTAGTAAATTTCTCATTCTGAATTGTCAAAAATAGACACAAAAAACAGCTAATGCCAACCAAGATTGATCTTGGTCAGAATCGGTAGAAACACAGGAGCTTAGTGTAACATCCCGGGGGTTGGCGGGTATGTCTAAGTGGTTGAGAGTGGTATCACACGTGTTGGGTGTTTATGTGATGGACATTTCTTCTGGAATGTCCCTCCACATAACTTGTCATGCAGTACCATGTTCAGAGAGGTAGGATAGATTGATATGAAGCAGGAGTGAGTCAATTTCTCTAACAGGATGTTGGGCTGCCATGAACTCTGGATTAAAGACGATTATATGGCATTAAATTTGGATAAGCACAAAAAGAAGAATTGGTGATGTAAAAGATGAACAAAGGGAAGACAATTGGCTATAGTTCATACCACAAAGGAGCATTCAATATGGAATCATGGGGGTAATTCCAAGTTCATCGCAGCAGGAATTTTGTTAGCAGTTGGGCAAAACCATGTGCACTGCAGGGGAGGCAGATATAACATGTGCAGAAAGAGTTAGATTTGGGTGGGTTATTTTGTTTCTGTGCAGGGTAAATACTGGCTGCTTTATTTTTACACTGCAAATTAGATTGCAGATTGAACACACCACACCCAAATATAACTCTCTCTGCACATGTTAAATCTGCCTCCCCTGCAGTGCACATGGGGGGTCATTCCGAGTTGTTCGCTCGTTGCCGATTTTCGCAACGGAGCGATTAAGACGAAAATGCGCATGCGTATGGTACGCAGTGCGCATGCGCTAAGTATTTTTGCTAAAAACTTAGTAGATTTACTCACGTCCGAACGAAGAATTTTCATTGTTGAAGTGATCGGCGTGTGATTGACAGGAAGTGGGTGTTTCTGGGCGGAAACTGACCGTTTTCAGGGAGTGTGCGGAAAAACGCAGGCGTGCCAGGATAAAACGCGGGAGTGTCTGGAGAAACGGGGGAGTGGCTGGCCGAACGCAGGGCGTGTTTGTGACATCAAACCAGGAACAAAATGGGCTGAACTGATCGCAGTGTAGGAGTAAGTCTGGAGCTACTCAGAAACTGCTAAGAATTTTCTATTCGCAATTCTGCTAATCTTTCGTTCGCAATTCTGCTATGCTAAGATACACTCCCAGAGGGCGGCGGCCTAGCGTGTGCAATGCTGCTAAAATCTGCTAGCGAGCGAACAACTCAGAATGACCCCCATGGTTTTGCCCAACTGCTAACAAAATTCCTGCTGCGATCAACTTGGAATTACCCCCCATATAAGAATGGCAGAATATCATTGGAATCACAGAACATATTAACTAGAATCACCATTACTGGCATGAAACAATTGGAATCATATAATGTGGTGATGAAAAATACAATTAGCCTTTGGATGAGGAAGAATGGGGAGAAATATGGAGTTATGCGTCCTCCAGTTCTATCTGTGTACGCATAAAGGAAAATGTGTATAAACTGTTATACCGTTGGTATTATGTACCTTCTCGTTTAAAGGCGATGTACCCCGCTGTTACAGACCGATGTTGGAGGGGTTGCGCTGCTGAAGGGACATACATGCATATATTGTGGACTTGTCCGAAATTAGTATCTTTATGGACTGACGTTGTTCGACTTCTTTCGCGCCTATTCGCTGTCCCAATCCCCTTGGACCCTAAATACTTTCTACTGCCTCTAGACCTCCCAACCTTAACTAACCATCAGAACAAGCTATTGCGTCATGTGGCTACCGCTACAACATGCCAAATTGCAAAAGCCTGGAAATCTCCCTCTTCACTGTCCCTGCAATCCGTCATCACTTACATTTGGTACGTTTACAAGATGGAATATATGACCAGTATTATTAGGCAATCAGCCGGGGCATTTGATAAAGTCTGGACACCTTGGCTAGCTTCTCAAAATGTCCCCTCCCCATTCTGTAACTAATTAAGTTACCTTCCCTTCTTTTTGTGTTGACTGCCCGGAGCCCGCCGCTCGGATCCCGCCTCCTCTTCTTTCTATTTCTCTCTTTGTTCTCAACCTTGTTCTCTTTTTCTTCCTGTCTCTTTTCTTTCTGTTCTCTCACTCCCCTAGGCTGGTTGGCCACACCATGGGCCTGAGGGATTCTTTCTTCTTTTACACTATTTCTGTCATCTTGCTTACATTACAAAAGAAAAAAGATTTACTCACTTGTTTGGTAGATTATTCCTTTATTAGGTTTATATGTGTACCGTAATTTTTATTGTTCATATACAATATTCTGATTGTGTATTACTGTAAATCGACTAATAAAACGTTTCGGGGGAAAAAAAATACAATTAGCAATAGCAATAATCAAAACTGATTTCACCGGCAATTAATGTTGAAGCTCAGGTAGAAGTTTATCACTTGTCACTGGCGAATCCTGGATGATAGCAGAGTCAATTATTCACAGTTCTATGCAAAAATTATGTAACTAGCGATGGGATGGTAGTGTCTCTCAAAAGATTCAATTTTTATTATCAATGAGGGTCTTTCCAAATTAAGCAAACTCTGTCTCTTTTCCTGCTTACAGGGCTTTACACAAACTTGTCACAACTCAGTCTCCTAAAATAAATGTCTGTATGGATTTAGCGCAGATACCACAACTTGGTTTTACTGAATCTCATATTCTCACTGTGGTAGAGGGAAGGGCTGTCTCAAAACTCAGTCACCTCTGAACTACTATGGGCCTGCCACCTTACCACTCAACCCTGCTCTTCCCTCCTTTCCCTGTCACATCACCTCCATCCACATCACACTGTACTCCTTCCCTGCCCTCCTTCTGCAGTTTCCCCTCCTAGCTTAGGAACCCGCACCAATAGTACACCTGCTTTATACCTGCTACCCAAATTAATCTCACCTCAATGCTACAGCAACCCTGATAATCTCATTTGCATCTCTTCCACAAATTTACACCCACTATCCTGTGCCCTCTCTAAACATGGACAGATTATAGGAGGGGCGACAGGTGCAGTCATCCAGGGGCCCCCACACATTAGGGGCCCCAACAGTATGTCCCCAGACTCATGGCTGCACTGCAACAATTAAACATAAAATTATTCTTCCTCTGTGGCGGCTCAGCTGTCCTCTAACAGCAGCCGCCGCCAAGGATTTTCTGTACAAAAGATTTCCAGCGCCGACGTGGTGGGGTCCAGAGCCGCTGCGACCAGCTCTTCCTGTGATGCAGTGGCTCTGGACAGTCAGTGTCTCGTGGGATTTCACGTCTTTATCCCGCGAGGCACTGAATGTCCAGAGCCACTGCAACACGAGGCTCACGGGTCAGGTACACGGGGCAGGGGGAGGGGGGAGAGCACAGAGTGCCATGTGTATGAATGAGCCACCAGCGGCAACAGTGTAGGGTGAGCGCAGCATAGTCTTCCCAGGATCAGGAGCTCTCGCGTTACAGGTAACAAGTCTGTCAGCTGCTGCTGTGGGTGAGGGAATCCAGGGCTGGTAAGTTGGCGACAGCAGCAGCAGCCAGTCTGTGATGTCCCCTCCCAGTCTTACCGCTCTTCCCTCCCCAACTATCTGGCGGCTGCTGGCCTGGCTCTGCACCACCTAGGAGGCTGGAAGTAGGACTCTGGGACCATGTGTAGTGCGCTTCTTATTTAAATAATGAGGAGAGAGCTGCTGTAGGCCCCGAGAGGGAGAGTCCTAGTTACACAGCACTCCATAACCCTATAATCACTGTATGCACTGGCTGACACTGTGTACTGTGCAACTAGCATTACACATCCCTGGTAACTAGCATTACCCCTGGCAATGAGCATTACACCCCCCCAACAATGAGTATTACCTCTGGCAATGAGCATGACACCTGTCCCAGAAAATGAAACCCCTGGCATCGAGCATGGATCCCAAAGCATGAAACCCCTGGCACCGAGCAAGACACCCAGACCATGAAACCTCTGGCAACAAGTTTGACACCCAGTGCATGAAACTCCTGGTAACGAGCATGACACCCAGTGCACGAAGGCCCCCGCAATGAGCATGACACCCAGCGCGTGAAACCCTTGGCAACCAGCATTTACCTAGCGCGTGAAACCCTTTGCAATGAGCAGGTAATTTAAAAGTAATTAGAAGCCTTACTGTAGATCATAATGTTTAGCTGGCATTGCAGTGTATGGCATAGTATAGTGCAAGGGGCATTACTGTGTGGGGCTTAATATGGTGACATTTTTTTTTTCTGTGGTGGCCGCGCTCTATTGGTGCAGGGTCAAAAACTGGGGTGTAAGGTAGTCTTTTCCTGCAAGACCACGCCCATTTTAGCAAGACCATGCCCATTTTAGTCCATGCCCCCTCATTAGCGGGTATCACAGACTGTGATCAGTGTCAGACTGGGGCATGAAGGGCCCACCGGGGAAATGCAGTGATAGGGGCCCATGTTTAGAGGCTTGGTCAACTTATAGTGTATGGTCTGGCCCCTTGATAAATATATAGAGTAAATACGTAGTCCTGTGCAGTGTAAGGTAACCTATGTATAGTGTATAATTCAAGTGCTCAGTCTGGAACCTGATCCCTAGAGGAGGTTGTGGGCCTCCAGGCAGTGGGGCCCACCCGTGGTTTCCCCTGTATCCCTGTGAACCAGTCCGCCCCAGACTGTGATCCAGAAATATGTGTGGAAGATAAGTATGAGAACCAAAGCAACTGTGGTAGGAGAAGCTCGGTAAATGCCCAGGAACCAGGTATTGAGTCACATGTACTGTAGGTGCTGTTTTCATTTTAGGGTCCTGGTGATGGCAATTGCAATGCAGCACTCCAGTAGACAGGTGATAGTAGACAGGCTGTACTGTAACTTGATTTGCTAGAGGCCTTAAGCTCTGACATCAACAAAAGTATGCACTGATGTATCCTCATCAGTCATCAAATGACAGATGAGGATACACATTAGCATCAGCTATTAACTGGTTGAATGCCAGCGTTAAAGCCCTCACAAGGGGTTAAACCTGGAGGCATCTACCTTCAACCCCCAAGCCCAGCCCGCAAATGACAAACACCTAGTGATTTGTGAACGGGACATGCTTTTGATATGAAGCGTTGTTTGAGTTTTATCAGCAAGCATTTTTCCTAGTCACCTGGGACATATTTTACAGTGTTCTGCTAAGGGTTAATAATCTCCTAACAATCAGCCATAACAGTATGACTGGTTATTTCACTCGGATGCATTTTGTACAAAAGACAAGTATAATGAAAAACCTCAAGGCTGCAATCATCAGTGTCAAAATAACAAGTGAATTGAAGCCGGCAGGGAACAAAAAAAAATTAGACTTTTGGTTGGAAAATGCGCCCTTAAAGCAGAAGAATAATTGTTGCCATGAATAGAACTGTTGTTAATTTTAAGGGCATGCAACCTGTCAATTATTACTCCCTCATCTACATTTTGTTTTTACATTTCCCATCCCATCCTGGTCACAAAATTAATTAGTAAAACATGTACTTTATTTGTCTGTTTCTGAGCGCAAAGCCGTTTGATTTTCCTGAGGCACTGTTAAAATATGATAGAAAGTGGGATTTTTTAATGAAGCCTAATATTGTTCTAATTCTGATTCATGTTATGGTTTTAATAATATCCATGAATAAATACTTGTCATTCTTCCCTCTTGTAGCTAAGTTATAAAGATGGAAAGGGTAATGCTGCTTGAGACCCAAAGAAGGCTTCTATTTACCCACTGTAAGGCAAGGCCTGCCCTTTAGCTGATCTTTGTGTGAGAAGAGACTCTGGGCTGCATGTGATACATCCCACCACTTATCACTTGCATGGCAGCATTTATTAATGCCGTATGTATGTAGAAATCTGATCATTTACACAAAGGACAACTCTTCCTATAGGAGCTGCCCTTTGTGAGGACTTCCGGGTTAATGGCCTATGAGTTTTACTGCACATGTGCAGCATTCGGACAGTGCATACCCATGCGGCTAGGGACTCTGGGATGGATCCTATCGGATCCCTCTCAGGGATTAATACGTAAATAGGTCATCTATATTACAAGTAGTGATGTGCACCGGAAATTTTTGCGGGTTTTGTGTTTTGGTTTTGGGTTCGGTTCCGCGGCCGTGTTTTGGATTCGGACGCGTTTTGGCAAAACCTTACCAAAATTTTTTTGTCGGATTCGGGTGTGTTTTGGATTCGGGTGTTTTTTTCAAAAAACCCTCAAAAACAGCTTAAATCATAGAATTTGGGGGTCATTTTGATCCCATAGTATTATTAACCTCAATAACCATAATTTCCACTCATTTTCAGTCTATTCTGAACACCTCACACCTCACAATATTATTTTTAGTCCTAAAATTTGCCCCAAGGTCGCTGGATGGCTAAGCTAAGCGACCTAAGTGGCCGACACAAACACCTGGCCCATCTAGGAGTGGCACTGCAGTGTCAATCAAGACAGGATGGCCCTTCCAAAAAATACTCCCCAAATAGCACATGATGCAAAGAAAAAAAAGAGGCGCACCAAGGTCGCTGTGTGACTAAGCTAAGCGACCCAAGTGGCCGACACAAACACCTGGCCCATCTAGGAGTGGCACTGCAGTGTCAGACAGGATGGCACTTCAAAAAAATACTCCCCAAACAGCACATGATGCAAAGAAAAAAAGAGGCGCAATCAGGTAGCTGTGTGACTAAGCTAAGCGACCCAAGTGGCCGACAGAAACACCTGGCCCATCTAGGAGTGGCACTGCAGTGTCAGGCAGGATGGCCCTTCAAAAAAATACTCCCCAAACAGCACATGATGCAAAGAAAAAAAGAGGCCCACCAAGGTGGCTGTGTGACTAAGCTAAGCGACACAAGTGGCCGACACAAACACCTGGCCCATCTAGGAGTGGCACTGCAGTGTCAATCAAGACAGGATGGCCCTTCCAAAAAATACTCCCCAAACAGCACATGATGCAAAGAAAAAAAGAAGCGCACCAAGGTGGCTGTGTGACTAAGCTAAGCGACACAAGTGGCCGACACAAACACCTGGCCCATCTAGGAGTGGCACTGCAGTGTCAATCTAGACAGAATGGCCCTTCCAAAAAATACTCCCCAAACAGCACATGATGCAAAGAAAAAAAGAGGCGCACCAAGGTGGCTGTGTGACTAAGCTAAGCGACACAAGTGGCCGACACAAACACCTGGTCCATCTAGGAGTGGCACTGCAGTGTCAGGCAGGATGGCCCTTCCAAAAAATACTCCCCAAACAGCACATGATGTAAAGAAAAAAATCGGCGCAATGAGGTAGCTGTGTGACTAAGCTAAGCGACCCAAGTGGCCGACACAAACACCTGGCCCATCTAGGAGTGGCACTGCAGTGTCATGCAGGATGGCCCTTCAAAAAAATACTCCCCAAACAGCACATGATGCAAAGAAAAAAAGAGGCGCAATGAGGTAGTTGTGTGACTAAGCTAAGCGACACAAGTGGCCGACACAAACACCTGACCCATCTAGGAGTGGCACTGCAGTGTCAATCAAGACAGGATAGCCCTTCCAAAAAATTGTCCCCAAACAGCACATGATGCCCTGAAAAATGAAAGAAAAAAGAGGTGCAAGATGGAATTGTCCTTGGGCCCTCCCACCCACCCTTATGTTGTATAAACAGGACATGTACACTTTAACGAACCCATCATTTCAGCGACAGGGTCTGCCACACGACTGTGACTGAAATGACTGGTTGGTTTGGGCCCCCACCAAAAAAGAAGCAATCAATCTCTCCTTGCACAAACTGGCTCTACAGAGGCAAGATGTCCACCTCATCATCATCCTCCGATTCCTCACCCCTTTCACTGTGTACATCCCCCTCCTCACAGATTATTAATTCGTCCCCACTGGAATCCACCATCTCAGGTCCCCGTGTACTTTCTGGAGGCAATTGCTGCTGGTGAATATCTCCACGGAGGAATTGATTATAATTCATTTTAATGAACATCATCTTCTCCACATTTTCTGGAAGTAACCTCGTACGCCGATTGCTGACAAGGTGAGCGGCTGCACTAAACACTCTTTCGGAGTACACACTGGAGGGAGGGCAACTTAGGTAGAATAAAGCCAGTTTCTGCAAGGGCCTCCAAATTGCCTCTTTTTCCTGCCAGTATACATACGGGCTGTCTGACGTGCCTACTTGGATGCGGTCACTCATATAATCCTCCACCATTCTTTCAATGGTGAGAGAATCATATGCAGTGACAGTAGACGACATGTCAGTAATCGTTGGCAGGTCCTTCAGTCCGGACCAGATGTCAGCACTCGCTCCAGACTGCCCTGCATCACCGCCAGCGGGTGGGCTCGGAATTCTTAGCCTTTTCCTCGCACCCCCAGTTGCGGGAGAATGTGAAGGAGGAGATGGTGACGGGTCACGTTCCGCTTGACTTGACAATTTTCTCACCAGCAGGTCTTAAGTTTGAACCTCTGCAGACTTGTGTCTGCCGGAAAGAGAGATACAACGTAGGTTTTAAATCTAGGATCGAGCACGGTGGCCAAAATGTAGTGCTCTGATTTCAACAGATTGACCACCCGTGAATCCTGGTTAAGCGAATTAAGGGCTCCATCCACAAGTCCCACATGCCTAGCGGAATCGCTCTGTTTTAGCTCCTCCTTCAATGTCTCCAGCTTCTTCTGCAAAAGCCTGATGAGGGGAATGACCTGACTCAGACTGGCAGTGTCTGAACTGACTTCACGTGTGGCAAGTTCAAAGAGTTGCAGAACCTTGCACAACGTTGAAATCATTCTCCACTGCGCTTGAGTCAGGTGCATTCCACCTCCTTTGCCTATATCATGGCCAGATGTATAGGCTTGAATGGCCTTTTGCTGCTCCTTTATCCTCTGAAGCATATAGAGGGTTGAATTCCACCTCGTTACCACCTCTTGCTTCAGATGATGGCAGGGCAGGTTCAGGAATGTTTGGTGGTGCTCCAGTCTTCGGTACACGGTGCCTGAACGCCGAAAGTGGCCCGCAATTCTTCGGGCCACCGACAGCATCTCTTGCACGCCCCTGTCATTTTTTAAATAATTCTGCACCACCAAATTCAAGGTATGTGCAAAACATGGGACGTGATGGAATTTGCCCAGATGTAATGCACGCACAAAATTGTTGGCGTTGTCCGATGTCACAAATCCCCAGGAGAGTCCAATTGGGGTAAGCCATTCTGCGATGATCTTCCTCAGTTGCCGTAAGAGGTTTTCAGCTGTGTGGCTATTCTGGAAAGCGGTGATACAAAGCGTAGCCTGCCTAGGAACGAGTTGGCGTTTGCGAGATGCTGCTACTGGTGCCGCCGCTGCTGTTCTTGCTGCGGGAGGCAATGCATCTACCCAGTGGGCTGTCACAGTCATATAGTCCTGAGTCTGCCCTGCTCCACTTGTCCACATGTCCGTGGTTAAGTGGACATTGGGTACAACTGCATTTTTTAGGACACTGGTGAGTCTTTTTCTGAGGTCTGTGTACATTTTCGGTATCGCCTGCCTAGAGAAATGGAACCTAGATGGTATTTGGTACCGGGGACACAGTAGCTCAATCAAGTCTCTAGTTGGCTCTGAATTAACGATGGATACCGGAACCACGTTTCTCACCACGTTTCTCAACTGCCAAGGCCTCAGTTATCCGCTTTGCAGCAGGATGACTGCTGTGATATTTCATTTTCCTCGCAAAGGACTGTTGGACAGTCAATTGCTTACTGGAAGTAGTACAAGTGGTCTTCCGACTTCCCCTCTGGGATGACGAGCGACTCCCAGCAGCAACAACAGCAGCGCCAGCAGCAGTAGGCGTTACACTCAAGAATGCATCGGAGGAATCCCAGGCAGGAGAGGACTCGTCAGACTTGCCAGTGACATGGCCTGCAGGACTATTGGCTTTCCTGGGTAAGGAGGAAATTGACACTGAGGGAGTTGGTGGTGTGGTTTGCAGGAGCTTGGTTACAAGAGGAAGGGATTTAGTGGTCAGTGGACTGCTTCCGCTGTAACCCAAAGTTTTTGAACTTGTCACTGACTTATGATGAATGCGCTGCAGGTGACGTATAAGGGAGGATGTTCCGAGGTGGCTTGACAAAGGCAACACACGGCTTGACACCTGTTGTCCGCATTTGTGTTGAAATAATTCCACACCGAAGAGCTGATTTTTTTAGTATTTTGACCAGGCATGTCAATGGCAATATTCCTCCCACGGACAACAGGTGTCTCCCCGGGTGCCTGACTTAAACAAACCACCTCACCATCAGAATCCTCCTTGTCAATTTCCTCCCCAGCGCCAGCAACACCCATATCCTCATCCTGGTGTACTTCAACACTTACATCTTCAATTTGACTATCAGGAACTGGACTGCGGGTGCTCCTTCCAGCACTTGCAGGGGGCGTGCAAATGGTGGAAGGCGCAAGCTCTTCCCGTCCAGTGTTGGGAAGGTCAGGCATCGCAACCGACACAATTGGACTCTCCTTGGGGATTTGTGATTTTGAAGAACGCACAGTTCTTTGCTGTGCTTTTGCCAGCTTAAGTCTTTTCTTTTTTCTAGCGAGAGGATGAGTGCTTCCATCCTCATTTGAAGCTGAACCACTAGCCATGAACATAGACCAGGGCCTCAGCCGTTCCTTGCCACTCCGTGTCGTAAATGGCATATTGGCAAGTTTACGCTTCTCCTCAGACGCTTTTAATTTTGATTTTTGGGTCATTTTACTGAACTTTTGTGTTTTGGATTTTACATGCTCTCTACTATGACATGGGCATCGGCCTTGGCAGACGACGTTGATGGCAATTCATCGTCTCGGCCATGACTAGTGGCAGCAGCTTCAGCACGAGGTGGAAGTGGATCTTGATCTTTCCCTATTTTACCCTCCACATGTTTGTTCTCCATTTTTTAATGTGTGGAATTATATGCCAGTATCAGTAGCAATGGCCTACTACTATATTTACTGCGCACAACTAAAAGGCACCACAGGTATACAATGTAGATGGATGGATACTAGTATACTTTATGGATGACGAGTGATGACACAGAGGTAGGTACACAGCAGTGGCCTACCGTACTGCTATATACAGTATACTGGACCTGGTGGACACTGTCAGCAAACTGCTAAACTAGTCTAAAAAAAAGGCACCACAGGTATACAATGTAGATGGATGGATACTAGTATACTTTATGGATGACGAGTGACGACACAGAGGTAGGTACACAGCAGTGGCCTACCGTACTGCTATATACAGTATACTGGACCTGGTGGACACTGTCAGCAAACTGCTAAACTAGTCTAAAAAAAGGCACCACAGGTATACAATGTAGATGGATGGATACTAGTATACTTTATGGATGACGAGTGACGACACAGAGGTAGGTACACTGCAGTGGCCTACCGTACTGCTATATACAGTATACTGGACCTGGTGGGCACTGTCAGCAAACTGCTAAACTAGTCTAAAAAAAGGCACCACAGGTATACAAGTAGATGGATGGATACTAGTATACTTTATGGATGATGAGTGATGACACAGAGGTAGGTACACAGCAGTGGCCTACCGTACTGCTATATACAGTATACCGGACCTGGTGGACACTGTCAGCAAACTGCTAAACTAGTCTAAAAAAAAGGCACCACAGGTATACAATGTAGATGGATGGATACTAGTATACTTTATGGATGACGAGTGACGACACAGAGGTAGGTACACAGCAGTGGCCTACCGTACTGCTATATACAGTATACTGGATCTGGTGGACACTGTCAGCAAACTGCTAAACTAGTCTAAAAAAAAGGCACCACAGGTATACAATGTATATGGATGGATACTAGTATACTTTATGGATGACGAGTGATGACACAGTGGTAGGTACACAGCAGTGGCCTACCGTACTGCTATATACAGTATACTGGACCTGGTGGACACTGTCAGCAAACTGCTAAACTAGTCTAAAAAAAAGGCACCACAGGTATACAATGTAGATGGATGGATACTAGTATACTTTATGGATGACGAGTGATGACACAGAGGTAGGTACACAGCAGTGGCCTACCGTACTGCTATATACAGTATACTGGACCTGGTGGACACTGTCAGCAAACTGCTAAACTAGTCTAAAAAAAAGGCACCACAGGTATACAATGTAGATGGATGGATACTAGTATACTTTATGGATGACGAGTGACGACACAGAGGTAGGTACACAGCAGTGGCCTACCGTACTGCTATATACAGTATACTGGACCTGGTGGACACTGTCAGCAAACTGCTAAACTAGTCTAAAAAAAAGGCACCACAGGTATACAATGTAGATGGATGGATACTAGTATACTTTATGGATGACAAGTGACGACACAGAGGTAGGTACACAGCAGTGGCCTACCATACTGCTATATACAGTATACTGGACCTGGTGGACACTGTCAGCAAACTGCTAAACTAGTCTAAAATAAAGGCACCACAGGTATACAATGTAGATGGATGGATACTAGTATACTTTATGGATGACGAGTGACGACACAGAGGTAGGTACACAGCAGTGGCCTACCGTACTGCTATATACAGTATACTGGACCTGGTGGACACTGTCAGCAAACTGCTAAACTAGTCTAAAAAAAAGGCACCACAGGTATACAATGTAGATGGATGGATACTAGTATACTTTATGGATGACGAGTGACGACACAGAGGTAGGTACACAGCAGTGGCCTACCGTACTGCTATATATAGTATACTGGACCTGGTGGACACTGTCAGCAAACTGCTAAACTAAAATGAACCACAGGTATGGAATGTAGATGGATAGTATACTTAATGGATGACGACACAGAGGTAGGTACAGCAGTGCACTCTGCACTGTACTCCTTCTATATATAATATTAATTATACTGGTGGTCCCCAGTCCCCACAATAAAGCAGCACACTGTGAGCACAGATATGGAGTGTTTTTCAGGCAGACAAACGTATACTGGTGGTCACTGTCAGCAAAACTCTGCACTGTACTCCTGCTATAGCTGCTCCCCAGTCCCCACAATTAAGCAGTGTGAGCACTCAGCACAGATATATCATGCAGCACACTGAGCACAGATATGGTATGGAGCCTTTTTTTCAGGCAGAGAACGGATAAAAACTAAACTCTGCACTGTACTCCTCCTAACAGCTGCTCCCCAATCCTCCCCACAATTATAGTAATAAACAAGCACAAGCAATCAAATTAAATCAACTGTCTTCTGACTTCTACTAAACGGAGAGGACGCCAGCCACGTCCTCTCCCTATCATCTCCAATGCACGTGTGAAAATGGCGGCGACGCGCGGCTGCTTATAGAATCCGAATCTCGCGAGAATCCGACAGCGGGATGATGACGTTCGGGCGCGCTCGGGTTAACCGAGCAAGGCGGGAGGATCCGAGTCTGCTCGGACCCGTGTAAAAAAGGTAAAGCTCGGGGTGGTTCGGTTTCTCGGAAACCGAACCCGCTCATCACTAATTACAAGTACAAGCTCCAGAAAGTCTTGCTTTTTCCAGGGGTTGATACGTATGGGAAATGCGGTCAAACCTCAGAAAATGGCAGTTTAGTGTTAGTACAACCCTCAGGGTAGGTGCGATGCAGTAAGCAGTGTTAAGCTCAGCCGGCAGCTGGCTATCCATTGTTGCTTCCCTGCTACTCCTGTCATACTGTATGACAGGCAAGCTGATGCAGTGCAGCAACATCATTGATCCCCCTGGGTCCCCTCCCCTGATCTGTGCTCTCTGGTCACCAGCCGCCTCTTCTCTGTCCCAGTCTTTCCTTTTAATTTCCCCCCATGTGATATATAGCTGTATAAGCTTGCTGTCCGGCACACTTTGGGGTGGGATGTTGGTGTCAAAGGATTCACATGCTCGGACTGCTGTGTGTATTAAGGGGGTCATTCGGAGTTGATCGCTCACTAGCTACTTTTTGCAGCTCTGTGATCAGATAGTCGCCGCCTATAGGGGAGTGTATTTTAACTTTGCAAGTGTGTGATCGCCTGTGCAGCCGAGCTCTGCTAAAACATTTTGTGCAGTTTCTGAGTAGCTCAGAACTTACTCAGCCCTTGCGATCACTTCAGCCTGTCAGGTCCCGGAATTTACATCAGACACCCGCCCTGCAAACGCTTGGACACGCCTGCGTTTTTCCAAACACTCCCAGAAAACGGTCAGTTGACACCCATAAACACCTTCTTCCTGTCAATCTCCTTGTGATCAGCTGTGCGAATGGATTCTTTGTTAAATCCATCGCTCAGCAACGATCCGCTTTGTACCGGTATGATGCGCCTGCGATTGTGGGGCACACGCATGCACAGTAGTGACCTGATCGCTGTGCTGCGAAAAATGTCAGCGTGCGATCAGGTCGGAATGACCCCCTAAGTTGCCACACTCTAGTGCAGTGGCTCCCAAACTTAGTTGGATAACAGCACCCTAGAGTATCAGCATTTTTTTCAAGACATCCCTAGGATAACGTTGTTTTTTTATTGATACATTTGGAAGAAAATATTAAATTAAGTACATTATACCTACCTGTCATCCTTAGGTTCAGTTGTGCTTCTGATTGTCCACTTGTTTTATGACTGGCAGCCACTAACACTACCATAAATAATTTGATTAAGTCCTGAACCACAAATCAAAGTCACCCCTGCAAGAGCCTAACAGCACCCTTGGGTGTCTAGTCACACAGTTTGGGAATTACTGCCTTAGTGCATTTGCATTATGTGTAAGGAGAGGCTGCCAAGCAAGGATTTGATGAGAGGTGAATGCGGAAGGGTGGTTTTATTTTTGCGTTTACAGAATACTGGCTGGGGTGGGTGTTGTGAGAGTCAGTCTGTAGGCTATGCTGCATCTTCCTGTTATTATGAGGGATGTGTTGTTAGTTCTTTCATGTCCTGGATGTCCATCAGAGCTTAAATGTTTTAGAAAACTTTTTTTTTTTGGGGGGTGGGGAGGATTTTGGGTGGCCACTGACACTTTTTCTGGAAGAGAGCACAGAAATGTCTAGTTACGGCTCTGCCAGCAACCTTTCTGTCTCCCCAGACAGCCCTTTCTGTCTCTCCATCCAAACCCTTTCTGTATCTCCAGCCAGCCCTTTTCTGTATCTCCAGCGAGCCCCTTTCTGTATCTCCAGACAGCCCCTTTCTGTATATTCAGCCAGTCCTTTTCTATCTCTCTAGCCAGCACTTTTTGTCTCTTCAGCTGGCACCCTTTCTGTCTTACTGTCCAAACATCCCAGCACCAGCCCTGCTTCCTCATTTTAAAACAGTTGGTATACAGTATATAGTGTGACATGACCATGCAAATATTATTTTCAGAAGGTGTTTTTGCAGACCATAGATTCCAAAACAACACTAAAGGCCCACACCAGACGATTTTGAGCTCACAGTAGCTCACTTTTGGCGTTTTGAGCTACTTTGAGCTCAAACTCGGCCAGTGTGTATGGCCAGGCAATGAGCGGTAAGCGCTGATGCGCACTCCCGCATCATCGCTGGCCGCCGCCATCTGTCGGGCTGTTTTACCAGCCGAGTGAACTACAGTCTCCTACTGTGGAAAGTGGTTCACCCCCCGTGAGCATCGCTGGGCACAGTGAAAATTGCTCAGTGTGTATGCATTGAGCTATTTTCCTGCCAGCGATGTTCACATTATCGCCCAGCATACACATTGGACAAAAACGCCCAGTGTGTATGGACCTTTACACACTTTCCATTATTTATTTATTTAAAAGAATTTGGATGGCATTATGGATATTATAAAGAGATCCAATTCTGTGTAACTATAGGCAGTACAATAATCCAATAATTAGATCATTTATGGCAGTATTAAATACATCAAGCCTTCTCAAGCATTTTTATTTGCCTGTCAAGTTCACTAAGAACTGAAGAGTCTTTAAATTATGTCATCATGTCTTTAACGGAACCTGCCTTGGGAGCTAGTGAGCCTGTTGCAGATACACAAGATGCGATTTTACAATTCTCTTAGTGATGACTAGAAGAGCAATCTTGATATCAGGTTATGAATTAAATTGATATAGTCAAATGAATGTGGACTAGCTTAGTGGGTGTCTGTAGGGCATACTATTGTGGCAGTTGCATTATATTACTTATCAGTACCACTAATAGTAATTATAAGAACACAGCCTAAAGTTTCCAAAGGCTGAAATACATGATAAACAACATCCAGTTTGGCTATTCATATGTGTGTTAAAATTAGATAAGGTTGAGCCATTTGACACTGACAGGCAGGATCACTCTTGTCGTATATTGGGGCCAGATAGTATGGTCATTAGAATACACCTGCATGTCAAGGCTTTAAAAAGAAGCTGCTTAATCGTTAGGATAAGCATCAAAAAATGAAAAATTTAGCATTTTAAAAAGTTAGTTGAATGGGTGGACTGCTAGTCCTAAAACTGTCCAGAAAGGATGTACTAAAGGAAAAATGTGATAAAAACCCTGTTTTCAGGGTTCTTACTGCATTTCCATATGTACAAGGCCCCGCGCATCCAGGGCTCTGGTGTGAAAAAGCTGGCGTTACCCTATAGAAGCATATGGGCTTCTTTCTGCATTCCTTTTGAGAAAGATCCAATAGGATCCCTCCCAGCGCCCCTGCAGTCGCAGGAGCCAAAATCCAGAAATGCCAGCATTGCAAAGTACACCTCTTACTGGGAGAGCTGTCCTTTGCGATACTAATCGCATATATTAGTATCAATGCTCTCTTGGTTAGTATATCCCGCCCCCAATATCTACAGCAGTGATTCCCAACCTTGGTCCTCAAGGCACACTAATAGTCCTGGTTTTAAGGATAGTCATGCTTAAGCAAAGGTGATTTAATTAGTATCTGTTATAATTAGTATCTCAGTTATTCTTATTTAAACATCTGTGCTCAAAGATGGACAGCCTTAAGAGATGACCAGAGAGGAGAAGCAGATGGGTAGATGATGGGGGCGGGTCAGACAAATAGCGTTATTAGGCCAGCACCCCCATGGGGGAATGTTGCGATTGGAGTGTATTTGCATAGGGGCGGGGCTTAAATTTGCAATTTGCATAAAATCACATCATTAGGTCCCGTCCCCTGTGCAGGGGCCGCAGTTTTACAGTATTTGACTTCCCATTCTGCCCACTTCACTAGGAAGTGGGTGCAATGTGGGAAGGTTACCTGACCTCTCCGCACAAGATCTACGTCTCTCATCCACACGCATTACTAGTTCACGCTCAAAATTACAGGGCTTTATCCGGGCTTCACCCTCTCTGTGGAATGCCCTCCCACGCACAATAAGACTTGCCTCTAGTCTCCAAACCAGGCATTCCCAACCGCGGTCCTCAAGGCACACCAACAGTGCAGGTTTTAGTGATATCCTCCAGGCTTCAGCACAGATGGTTAAATCAAAATAACTGAGGTACTAATTAAGTCACCTGTGTTCAAGCCTGGATAACACTAAAACCAGGACTGTTAGTGTGCCTTGAGGATCAAGGTTGGGAAACAGTGCTCCAAACCTTTAAACGTTCCCTGAAAACTCACCTCTTCAGACAAGCCTATCAAATTCCAGACCCACCCACATAACCTTCAGTGTTTCCCTATCTAATTACATCCTCTCTGTATAGTATACATAACATCACATATTTTGTCTTTCTTTACTCTCACACCCTCCTGACACTTGGCCAACATTGCGGGGTGCATACAACCCATTAAGAACCTAGCAATCTGGTGGACCATTATGCAATAGGTAGCATCTATCCTTGTGTATCATTACCTATTTCCCTATAGATTGTAAGCTTGCGAGCAGGGCCTTCCTACCTCTATGTCTGTCTGTTTTTACCCAGTTTTGTTCTATTACTGTTGTTCTAATTATAAAGCGCAACGGAATATGCTGCGCTATATAAGAAACTGTTAATAATAAATAAAGGTTGCTCAAACTTCCAGGGGTGTGGGGGACTAGCCAAAAAATTGGGGGTCTCCTGCAGAAAATGGGAGAATAGGTAAGTATAACTTGAGGACTGATGTTAGGAAACACTTCTCTAGAGGAAACACTGTTTGAATGAAAGTATATAAAAATCGAGATATGGAAATAGAACTCATTCCTTGTAACCAACAACAGTGAGATAGTATATATTTATTTTGGTATATATTTATTTTATTCATTTTAAAACAGACTATAATAATTAAATGTTATGCAGGGCAGCAGAATTTTTTACCATATTATAAAAAAAGCATTTTTGGCAGGGGCTATTTATTAAAAAAAATGGCATATATAAAATAACACCTTTTTACTTTCTTAATTTAACAACCCTCTGTAGATGAAAAAAAGCCATCCGGTATCACAGAATGTTAAACAGTATTCTGTAAACATCAATGTAAGACAAAACAGACTGAACTAAGACCTTGTATACATTTGACATAGATGAGAATACCCTTGCAATAACATATTTTCAACCAACATCCTCTGTGTTATGTATAATCTGCAAATGTATTGAATCTACAATTATAAGTGAAAGGTCTTTTACATTTTAATGCATTCCAGTGACTATTATATAACAAAGGCATTTAATATTTCAGTGAAAGCAAGTTTCTCAGAACACCTGTCTTAAAAACAGAATAAAATATAACATCTTTTGTTTGCTTGCGTTTGAAATTTTGTTACCGGATTAAAACGAAAAAATGTGAGGTTGCATTATGCATTCATATGTCAAGCAAGGTGTAAGACTGACAGTATAAATGGAACAGAATAAAGACAGGGTGGGAGATCTTAATGTTAAACTGACAACGGAGAAAAGGGAATTATTCATGCGCCTTGTGTAAAGAACAGGTAAAAAAAAACCTGTTTCAAGCTGTGCTTAAATAGTGTATATTAGAAGATCTCCATCAAGCTCCTGTATGCATTGCTCTAGATCAAGGAATTGCACACAGGCCTAAAGGGTAAATCTGTCAGTGACTAGGGAAAAAGCTCTATTCTTTGTATACTCTATAATCATGAATTAACTGTTCTGCAGAAATGATGTATAAAATAACATAACACAACGGTAGAACAAACACATGTCCCCGTTCCCCCCTCTTCTTCAGGAATGTCCGGGAGACTCCTGAATTTTGCAGAGTCCCCCCTTATGCCTGGAAATGCAGGTCACACTTCATAGTGAAATAGGAGGACTGGGGTGAGGGCAGGACAATGCAATTCTCATCTAATGAAGTGATCATAGCTTGGCTTCCCCTGTGTTATACTGTGATTTGTGGCACTGCATTGCGAGAGGGCGAAGCCATGATGATGAAGTTCACCCAGCTCTGACGCTGCACTGGCCACTTGCATCTCCCTTCCAGGGACTTCCAGAGAGGAAAAGAAAAAGGTAATTAAGTATGCCTATGCTATATTTACACTATGGACACCAAACACAATATACAGCATATGATGTGGAATTTCATGAACCTTCTTTGTGCCATTTTTATTGCAGTACTCAAAAGCAATACAGTGGCGCACCCAGGGGGGGTTTCTGAGCACACACACATATGATATATATACATGTGTATATATACATGTACTTTGTGTATATATATATATATATATATATATATATCTGGTAATCACGGATCGGCACTCACCTAACTCATAATAATGTGCTCCGATGCCCTCTGGAAATTCATTCCTACAAACAACTCTGTCCCATACAGCGGCACTCGGAGACTAGTTCAAAAGTGCAAAAAAGTGCTTTTAATGAATCCGTTGTCATGATTCATTAAAAGCACTTTTTTGCACTTTTGAACTAGTCTCCGAGTGCCGCTGTATGGGACAGAGTTGTTTATATATATATATATATATATATATATAAGAAACAAACAAGGACTGGCACTCCTATAATCCAAAGAGGTGTGTAGTGCCCAGGTGCCGGTAAATGGTAATACAGTCAGTGAACGGAAGATACGGCACTCCAAGACTATTACAACATACCCTCAGGCAGCAAAAGACCAAAGCTGACAGCGCAGCATGATGAAGTCAACGTTTCATTTAATAGAATAAATTTCGTCAGGACAGAATCAAAGGACAAAGTGAACAAAGCTTACCTTAAATAGTAACCACATACCACCACCACATACAGATTATTCCATACACGTGCGGGTCCTGGACGGGGACTGATGACGTCACGGTCAAGCGACGCGCGCCCTCCGGCGCCGTAGTCATAGCAACCCGTCTGGTAGCCGCACCAATGCTGAGAGTAAAAATAAAAATAAAAATAAACACACATTAGACAAAAAGCATGTAACAATCCCCAAGAAAGGAATAATTGTAACAATATGTAAAAGGGCTGAGCATAAAAGGAATACTAAATGATTGAGTACAGTCCTGGGAATTGTAACCCTAAACAAATATCTTTTATATGTTTAATTGGAGATATCCTAAAAACCTGGAACGGACCATAGGAGTATTTATAGAAAAATATATGCAAAAAATTAAAGAAAAATAGGTCTGAGGATTACCTCAGCCAGAAAGGGCCGATGCTGGTATGCCAGATTATGACCTATAAATATAGGCAATGATAATGCACAGCACTATCATAAGGTGTGCGTGTTGTAAAAAATGTATCAAGTATGGCTATGAAAAAAGAGCTTAAGTATAGCTGTGTGAAAAAAACTAAATGTATAAAGCAAAAAAATATACATTTACAGAATCTGGAAAAAGAAAGAGAAAATTATAAAAAACAGCCTAAATTGTTAGATTCATTGAGTCCATAAGGGGCCAGGGTGCGTAGCTCAAAGATCCAACGAGCTTCCTTACGGAGTAGTGCTGTTCCACGGTCGCCCCCTCGGATGTCGTAGGGAATGTGATCGATGATTTTGTGTCGCATGCTGGCCAGAGAATGTTTTGCCTCACGGAAATGCCGGGCTACGGGCTGTTCTTGATGGGTGCCTTCTAGAGCTGCACGGATAGCCTGACGGTGTAGTGCCATTCTTTCTCTGAATTGGCGTATGGTTTTGCCAATGTATAGCAATCCACAAGGGCATTTAATGTAATAACATTCTGTCATGTCAAAGTACTTTTGTAATTTATTACATTAAATGCCCTTGTGGATTGCTATACATTGGCAAAACCATACGCCAATTCAGAGAAAGAATGGCACTACACCGTCAGGCTATCCGTGCAGCTCTAGAAGGCACCCATCAAGAACAGCCCGTAGCCCGGCATTTCCGTGAGGCAAAACATTCTCTGGCCAGCATGCGACACAAAATCATCGATCACATTCCCTACGACATCCGAGGGGGCGACCGTGGAACAGCACTACTCCGTAAGGAAGCTCGTTGGATCTTTGAGCTACGCACCCTGGCCCCTTATGGACTCAATGAATCTAACAATTTAGGCTGTTTTTTATAATTTTCTCTTTCTTTTTCCAGATTCTGTATATGTATATTTTTTTGCTTTATACATTTAGTTTTTTTCACACAGCTATACTTAAGCTCTTTTTTCATAGCCATACTTGATACATTTTTTACAACACGCACACCTTATGATAGTGCTGTGCATTATCATTGCCTATATTTATAGGTCATAATCTGGCATACCAGCATCGGCCCTTTCTGGCTGAGGTAATCCTCAGACCTATTTTTCTTTAATTTTTTGCATATATTTTTCTATAAATACTCCTATGGTCCGTTCCAGGTTTTTAGGATATCTCCAATTAAACATATAAAAGATATTTGTTTAGGGTTACAATTCCCAGGACTGTACTCAATCATTTAGTATTCCTTTTATGCTCAGCCCTTTTACATATTGTTACAATTATTCCTTTCTTGGGGATTGTTACATGCTTTTTGTCTAATGTGTGTTTATTTTTATTTTTACTCTCAGCATTGGTGCGGCTACCAGACGGGTTGCTATGACTACGGCGCCGGAGGGCGCGCGTCGCTTGACCGCGACGTCATCAGTCCCCGTCCAGGACCCGCACGTGTATGGAATAATCTGTATGTGGTGGTGGTATGTGGTTACTATTTAAGGTAAGCTTTGTTCACTTTGTCCTTTGATTCTGTCCTGACGAAATTTATTCTATTAAATGAAACGTTGACTTCATCATGCTGCGCTGTCAGCTTTGGTCTTTTGCTGCCTGAGGGTATGTTGTAATAGTCTTGGAGTGCCGTATCTTCCGTTCACTGACTATATATATATATATATTTATAATAAGATTTTACTTACCGGTAAATCTATTTCTCGTAGTCCGTAGTGGATGCTGGGGACTCCATAAGGACCATGGGGAATAGACGGGCTCCGCAGGAGACATGGGCACTTTAAGAAAGAATTTAGATTCTGGTGTGCTCTGGCTCCTCCCTCTATGTCCCTCCTCCAGACCTCAGTTAGAGAAACTGCCCGGAAGAGCTGACAGTACAAGGAAAGGATTTTGGGAATCCAGGGCAAGACTCATACCAGCCTCACCAATCACACCATATAACTTGTGATAACTTTACCCAGTTAACAGTATGAACAACAACAGAGCATCAGATCAACCCTGATGCAACTATAACATAACCCTTTTTTAGGCAATAACTATATACAAGCATTGCAGAAGAAGTCCGCACTTGGGACGGGCGCCCAGCATCCACTACGGACTACGAGAAATAGATTTACCGGTAAGTAAAATCTTATTTTCTCTAACGTCCTAGTGGATGCTGGGGACTCCGTAAGGACCATGGGGATTATACCAAAGCTCCCAAACGGGCGGGAGAGTGCGGATGACTCTGCAGCACCGAATGAGCAAACACAAGATCCTCCTCAGTCAGGGTATCAAACTTGTTGAACTTTGCAAAAGTGTTTGAACTTGACCAAGTAGCCGCTCGGCAAAGCTGTAATGCCGAGACCCCTCGGGCAGCCGCCCAAGAAGAGCCCACCTTCCTAGTGGAATGGGCCTTAACTGATTTTGGCAGCGGCAATCCAGCCGCAGAATGAGCCTGCTGAATCGTATTACAGATCCAGCGAGCAATAGTCTGCTTTGAAACAGGAGCACCAAGCTTGTTGGAAGCATACAGGATAAACAAAGACTCTGTTTTCCTGACCCTAGCCGTTCTGGCTACATAAACCTTCAAAGCCCTGACCACATCAAATAACTCGGAATCCTCCAAGTCAGTAGTAGCCACCGGCACCACAATAGGTTGGTTTATATGAAAGGATGAAACCACTTTCGGCAGAAATTGTGGGCGGGTCCGCAATTCTGCTCTATCCGCATGGAAAACCAGATAGGGGCTTTTATGTGACAAAGCCGCCAATTCTGACACACGCCTAGCCGAAGCCAAGGCTAGTAGCATGATCACCTTCCACGTGAGATATTTTAATTCCACCGTTTTGAGTGGTTCACACCAGTGTGATTTCAGGAAACTCAACACCACGTTAAGATCCCAAGGTGCCACTGGAGGCACAAAAGGGGGCTGAATATGCAGCACTCCCTTTACAAACGTTTGAACTTCAGGCAGAGAAACCAGTTCTTTTTAAAAAGAAAATGGATAGGGCCGAAATCTGGACCTTAACGGAACCCAATTTTTAGGCCCAAAGTCACTCCCGACTGTAGGAAGTGAAGGAAACGGCCCAGCTGGAATTCCTCCGTAGGGGCATTCCTGGCCTTACACCAAGCAACATATTTTCGCCATATACGGTGATAATGTTGAGTCGTCACGTCCTTCCTAGCCTTTATCAGCGTAGGAATGACCTCATCCGGAATGCCTTTTTCTGCTAGGATCCGGCGTTCAACCGCCCTGCCGTCAAACGCAGCCGCGGTAAGTCTTGGAACAGACAGGGCCCCTGTTGCAACAAGTCCTGTCTTACAGGCAGAGGCTACGGGTCCTCTGTGAGCATTTCTTGCAGATCTGGATACCAAGTCCTTCTTGGCCAATCCGGAACAATGAGTATTGTTCTCACTCCTCTTTTTCTTATGATTCTCAGCACCTTGGGTTTGAGAGGAAGAGAAGGAAATACATAGACTGACTGGAACACCCACAGCGTCACCAGTGCGTCCACAGCTATCGCCTGTGGGTCTCTTGACCTGGCGCAATACTTCTGTAGCTTTTTGTTGAGGCGGGATGCCATCATGTCTACCTGTGGCAGTTCCCACCGACTTGCAAACTGCGTGACGACTTCTTGATGAAGTCCTACCTCTCCCGGGTGGAGGTCGTGTCTGCTGAGGAAGTCTGCATCCCAGTTGTCCACTCCCGGAATGAACACTGCTGACAGTGCGCTTACGTGATTCTCCGCCCAGCGAAGAATTCTGGTGGCTTCTACCATCGCCACCCTGCTCCTTGTGCCGCCTTGGCGGTTTACATGAGCCACTTCTGTGATGTTGTCTGACTGAATCAGAACCGGTTGGTCGCGAAGCAGGGACTCCGCTTGACGTAGGTCGTTGTATATGGCCCTTAGTTCCAGGATGTTGATGTGAAGGCAAGTCTCCTGACTTAACCACAGACCTTGGAAATTTCTTCCCTGTGTGACTGCCCCCCACCCTCGGAGGATTGCATCCGTGGTCACCAGGACTCAGTCCTGAATGCCGAATCTGTGGCCCTCCAGAAGGTGTGCACTCTGTAGCCACCACAGGAGAGACACCCTGGCCCTGGGGGATAGGGTGATTAACCAATGCATCTGAAGATGTGATTCGGACCATCTGTCCAGTAGATCCCATTGAAAGGTCCTCGCATGGAACCTGCCAAAGGGAATGGCCTCGTATGATGCCACCATCCTTCCCAGGACTCGAGTGCAGTGATGCACTGACACCTGTTTTGATTTTAATAGATTCCTGACCAGTGTCATGAGCTCCTGAGCTCTCTCTATCGGGAGATAAACCCTTTTCTGGTCTGTGTCTAGGATCATGCCTAGGAAAGGCAGATGAGCCGTAGGAACCAACTGCGACTTTGGCATATATAGAATCCAGCCGTGTTGCCGTTACACTTCCAGAGAAAGTGATACGCTGTTCAGCAACTGCTCTCTTGATCTCGCTTTTATGAGGAGATCATCCAAGTATGGGATAATTGTGACACCTTGCTTCCGCAGGAGCACCATCATTTCCGCCATTACCTTGGTGAATATTCTCGGTGCCGTGGAGAGACCAAACGGCAACGTCTGAGATTGGTAATGACTATCCTGTACCGCAAATCTGAGGTACGCCTGATGAGGTGGATAAATGGGGACATGAAGGTATGCCTCCTTTATGTCCAGAGACCCCATAAAATCTCCCCCTTTTAGGCTTGCGATGACCGCTCTTAGCGATTCCATCTTGAACTTGAACCTTTTCAGGTATATGTTCAGGGATTTTAAATTCAATATGGGTCTGACCGAACTATCCGGTTTCGGGACTACAACATGGTCGAATAATAACCCCCTCCTTGTTGAAGGGGGGGAACCTTGACCACCACCTGTTGAAGATACAATTTGTGAATTGCAGTTAACACTATTTCCCTCTCGTGGGGGGAAGCCGGCAGGGCCGTCGGTGAGGGGGCATCTCCTCAAAGTCCAGCATGTATCCCTGAGACACAATATCTATTGCCCAGGAATCCAACAGGGAGTGAACCCACTTGTGGCTGAACTTACGAAGACGTGCCCCCACCGGGCCTAGCTCCGCATGTGGAGCCCCAGCAACATGCGGTGTATTTTGTAGAGGCTGGGGAGGACTTCTGTTCCTGGGAACTAGCTGTGTTGTGCAGCTTCTTTCCTCTGGCAAGAAAGGACGCACCTCGGACTTTCTTGTTTCTTTGTGTTCGAAAAGCAGCATTTGATAATGTTGTGCTTTCCTAGGCTGTGCAGGAATATAAGGCAAAATATCAGAATTACCAGCTTTAGCTGTGGAGACCAGGTCCGAGATCCCTTCTCCACACAATCCTCAGCCTTCCATATGCCTCTTAAGTCGGCATCACCTGTCCATTGCATATTCTACAGGACACGTCAAGCAGAAATCGACATAGCATTGACTCTAGAACCCAGTAGACTAATGTCTCTTTGGGCATGTCTCTTAAGACAGCATCTTTAATATATATATCTCTATATATACATATATATATATATATATATATATGTATATATATATACATACTAGGGTCTCAATTTCTGCTGATAAGGTACCTGTGCACGCTGCTACAGCGCTATAAACCCATGCCGACACCATCGCCGGTCTGAGTAGTGTACCAGAATGTGCACGTTATCTGCAGGATCCCTGAGGATAGCTGTTAAGTCAGGGCTACCTTTTGGGCCAACGTGACACCCTAGGGGAAGATTCCCATCGTATCCTGGCCCTATTACGGAAAGGATACTCCCTGAGTATTCTTTGTGGGAAACTGCAGTCTGTTGCCTGGAGATTCCCGCTCTTTTTCATCCTAGGAGGAGGGAAATTTACCTCAGCTTTCTTCCCCTTAAACATGTGTACCCTTGTGTCAGGGACAGATGAGTCATCATTGATATGCAAATCATCTTTTATTACAATAATCATATATTGAATACTTTTCTGCCATTTTGGTTGTAACTTTGCATTATCGTAGTCGACACTGGAGTCAGACTCCGTGTCTATATCAGTGTCTATTATTTTGGATAGTGATCATTGCGAGACTCTGAAGGTCTCTGCGACATAGGGACAGACATGGGTAGATTCCCTGTCTGTTCTCTAATCTTTTGTGCAATAAATTCACCTTAACACTTAATTACAAATATCCAAACAGGTGTCGGCGTTGTCGACGGAGACACCCTCACACACACACATTTGCTCCATCTCCTCCTTAGGGAAGCCTTTTACCTCAGACATGTCGACACACACGTACCGACACACCACACACTCAGGGAATGCTCATCTGAAGACAATTCCCCCATAAGGCCCTTTGAAGAGACAGAGAGAGAGTATGCCAGCACACACCCCAGCGCTATTAACCCAGGAATAACACATTAACTTAATGTTAACCCAGTAGTTGCTGTTTATATTGATTTTTGCGCCTTATTATGTGCCCCCCCTCTCTTTTTACCCTCTTCTCTGCAGGGGAGAGGCTGGGGAGCTTCCTCTCAGCGGTGCTGTGGAGAAAAACATGGCGCTGGTGAGTGCTGAGGAAGAAGCCCCGCCCCCTCGATGGCGGGCTTCTGTCCCGCTTAAATATACATTTACTTGGCAGGGGCTCATGCATATATACAGTGCCCAACTGTATATATGCTAACTTTTGCCAAAGAGGTCCCAATTGCTGCCCAGGGCACCCCCCCCTGCGCCCTGCACCCTTACAGTGACCGGAGTATGTGAGGTGTGTGTGGGAGCAATGGCGCACAGCTGCAGTGCTGTGCACTACCTCAGTGAAGACAGGAGTCTTCTGCCGCCGATTTCGAAGTCTTCTTGCTTTCTTATGCTCACCCGGCTTTTGTCTTCCGGCTCTGCGAGGGGGACGGCGGCGCGGCTCTGGGATCGGACGACGAGGGTGAGATCCTGTGTACGATCCCTCTGGAGCTAATGGTGTCCAGTAGCCTAAGAAGCAGGACCTATCTTCAGAGAGTAGGGCTGCTTCTCTCCCCTCAGTCCCACGATGCAGGGAGTCTGTTGCCAGCAGAGCTCCCTGAAAATAAAAAACCTAACAAAATACTTTCTTACAGCAAGCTTAGGAGAGCTCACTGAACAGCACCCAGCTCGTCCGGGCACAGATTCAAAACTGAGGTCTGGAGGAGGGACATAGAGGGAGGAGCCAGCGCACACCAGAATCTAAATTCTTTCTTAAAGTGCCCATGTCTCCTGCGGAGCCCGTCTATTCCCCATGGTCTTTACGGAGTCCCCAGCATCCACTAGGACGTTAGAGAAATATATATGTGTGTATGCATGTTTAATATGCTATGTATATGTATATATATATAGGTGTATATACGGTATATATATGTGTAGATATGTGTGTATGTATATATATATATATATATATATATAGGTGTATATACAGTATATATATATGTGTAGATATGTGTGTGTGTGTATGTATGTATATATATATATATATATATATATATGTGTGTGCAATAATAGAAGAATTGGTGCCAAGGGGTCGCATCAACTCCCACTATTCTAACCCTTAATTGGTTAACACTTTTTAACATAAGATAATAACATGTTCCATCATAAAACATTTATTAAAAACATATTAAAATTAATACAGAGGAGATATATTATTCGGATTCCACACTTTAAGATGTATGACTCTTAGCGCTGAATACAAATGTTGAAGGATCACAACAATCTCCTCCTTCTCCTTATAGTTGGTTCGGAGATAGCTTCACAACACAGACAACCCAACGCTTTTTGTCTTATACAAAAGACTTCATCAGGGGTATCTCTATAATTGTAAACGATCTTATCAGAACTAAACACAAACATTCCTTAATGAAGAATACATAATACATTCAATTAAAACATATGAGGAACATATCATTACAAAGGAACAAGGATATATCCGAGCGACAGAGTGAAAAGGAAGAGAAGGATATTACAATGGTATCTTAGGTCATACCTCAAGCGGCTGAGAAGTATAGTTGTTTATACAAAAAGTATAATGCGACAAAACTTGTTCATACATGCATGATGGAAACTCCTATATAACACCGAGGCTTTCTGATGAACAATTAGTGTGGCCTAATTGGAAAAATATTGATCTCATCATATATACTGAATGTTCATATTAGGTATATAGTAAAAAATGTCATAATGTCTCCTCACATACCTTATGGTGAGATAACTTGTACAAAAATTCGGAAACCCAGGTACTGAAGGGTCACTTAGAAAGGAAACCTAATAGATTCATATTTAGGGCAAATTAGTGAATGATCATCATCAGATATTTAATTAATCAATGATACCAATCTTAACTAAAGATGATTAATACATCTTACAATGGAACATTATTTGAAAAACAACCTCCCCAATTGGGTATAACATATATTGGAGGTTTTTAAGGCAAGAAACTATGTTACTGGTCATAACTACCATTTTGACCCATAGCAATTAAATACTTTAATGGGTCCAACTGCTTCGTTGATTGACACAATAAAAATGCAGATCTCTAGACCCAGACACTAAAAGTGTTAGAATAAATTATCAGAAAATAAGCTTTTAATTGCATAAACTCCCCACTATCACAATATCAAAGGAAGGTGTGAAGGTGAATGTATCCAACCATTGAAAGCACTAGAATGCAGTATTGCAAATGTACATGAATAAAATATACATAGTGACATTTACACATTTAAACAGAGCTTTGTTCAGAATAGTGCCATAGTCTCTCACCTTCTATGTATCTGCAATGGATGCTCAGTACCTGTGCAATGAAGCACCAGACTGGGTGTTTCCCCTTATAAAGGGAAAAGGTGATGATGTCATCACATGTCCTATTTTGATTGGTACACAAATAAGGACTTAATACGGCCTGGTTATTAATGGTACACACTAACCGACTTATGGATTTTATCATCTCTTTATTAGGATTAAGTCACTATAATAATAATCACTCTTATATCCACCCAATATAAGTAAAACTTTAATTATTATATGACCCACAATGCATTGCGGTGTTAGTCTCAATTAGAAGCTGCTTTAGTGAATGACTGACAGTGTTAGTAACCAATCATTGTGTAATAAGGGCAGGTACTTTAGCCTCTGATGCTTAAATGGATATATAAACGTATTGTCAGCTCTTAAGAGACAATGCTGTGGGGAATGTGCTTCCCATCAGCGCCACCTGCCACCTCCGATCGTTAAAACGAACGGTCCTGGTCGCTGCATGCGCCCATTGTAGCGGAACCTTATGCGTTCCATCTTAGTTGTGCGTTCCACCAGCCCCGTCTGGCGCTTCCCGTCACCTGACCAGATCACATGTTAGAGGCGGCCAATTAGAAGGCTCTCAACCGATTAAGAAAGCTAAAATACCAAACGGCCATTCGATAGATAGCCACTTGTATGTAATTCAACCCCCACTTGTATCAATCACAAGCGGCACATCTACCCATTAATACCATACCCATGGAGCATACTCACTTCCATTCTATATGTTAAAGGAAAAATATCTTATAAGTGGTCAGGACCTACCATATTCCATATAGTGTACCTGTATGAACTATACAGATAACCTCAAGCCCTATTTAAAAACAGGACTAGGACCCTCGTATAGTTCACAACTCCTGTGGGCCCGTTTTGTGGGAAATACATATCCCGCGTATGTCTCCCGTATATTATAAATGTAAATTAATTTAAATTAATTTATACTTCGACGGGACCACAAATATACCCATCTCTAAAAATTAAGACCTTAAGAATATAGTATTTGATTTAAATGAGTCATGAAATCTTCTAATGCCAGTATAGCTATATTTAAATATATAACCTTATTAAAAGTCATATTCATTATATTATTAATTTGTGCTGCATGTGATTGAATATTGGCCATACTCATACTTATAAGTGAACCAAAATCTCATTGTTGCTACACTTATGTGATTTCATCTTTACCTAATATAGATTAATAAATTATTATTACAACCTTCTACACTACCTTTACAATTATATAAATAAATAAATTAATTAATACTTTACTGTGTGTGAATCAACTCGTACAGACTAATGGTTGATTTGAAATAATTTTTGAATTTTAAATATAGAACCTAAGGTTCTCTATATACTATACTATCACCTAGTGTGCTATATGTGTTACTTGAATCCATATTGACTCTATACTATCCTCCCTACTTCCCTACAAGGACGACCGATTATATCCGGAGTAGGATCCCTCACAGCAAATCTTTCTTCCTTCATAGTTGCTCATCTACAAAAGTATGTCACTTCCCTCCCTTCACATATTAAAGATACTACTAATTTTTTGCAGAAATTAGAAGAGGTTAAGTGGAGAGACAGATATGTACTATCAACATGTGATATAGAGTCTCTTTATACTAATATATCACACGAATGGGGTCTATTGGCCATTAATCATTATTTAGCACTTGATTCAGAAGTTTCTGACAATTTGAGACATTTTATATTACTTTCCATCAGATTAATCTTAGAACATAATTATTTCTCCTTTGATTCCCGGTTTTAAAGGGACTGCCATGGGGACTTCGTTCGCGCCAAGCTTTGCCAACCTATTTTTAGGCTGGTTTGAACATAACTATATTTTCAATAACATCATTGGTGCGAACCTAGTTCTCTATGGCAGATATATTGATGATATTTTCATTATTTGGGAGGGTGACATTGGATCATTAGTAGATTTTAACACCTATCTTAATTCAAATTTTTTGGGTCTGAAATTTACATATAACTATAGTCCAATTAGTCTTAATTTTTTAGATATTACCATCTCCATTAGGGACTGTATAATAGAATCTTCTACCTATATCAAGGAGGTGTATTGTGGTAACTATCTACATTACAAGAGTAGTCACTATAGTCCTTGGAAAAATAACATTCCTAAAGGCCAGTTCCTCTGATTACGTAGGAACTGTTCCACTGAAGAATCATTCAAGTTACAAGCTAAGGATGTGTATACATCATTTGTGAAACAAGGTTACCCTACCCACCTCCTTGATAGGGCGCTAGAAACAACTTCAGGTTACTCTAGATCATTGATGTTGAATCCTATTAAGAAATTGCCTCGAAAAGATACAAGGTTTGATCAGTTACCTACATTCATTACACAATATGGGGGTCATTCCGAGTTGTTCGCTCGGTAAAAATCTTCGCATCGCAGCGATTTTCCGCTTAATGCGCAATGTCCGCACTGCGACTGCGCCAAGTAAATTTGCTATGCACTTAGGAATTTTACTCACGGCTTTTTCTTCGTTCTAGCGATCGTAATGTGATTGACAGGAAATGGGTGTTACTGGGCGGAAACAGGCCGTTTTATGGGTGTGTGGGAAAAAACGCTACCGTTTCCGGAAAAAACGCAGGAGTGGCCGGAGAAACGGGGGAGTGTCTAGGCGAACGCTGGGTGTGTTTGTGACGTCAAACCAGGAACGACAAGCACTGAACTGATCGCAGAAGCCGAGTAAGTCTTGAGCTACTCAGAAACTGCTACGAGGTGTGTAATCGCAATATTGCGAATACATCGTTCGCAATATTAAGATGCTAAGATTCACTCCCAGTAGGCGGCGGCTTAGCATGAGCAAATCTGCTAAAATCCGCTTGCGAGCGAACAACTCGGAATGACCCCCTATAATTCAGCTGCGGGCCAAATTAAGAAGATCGTTTCTAAGAACCTCACAATTTTACAGTCAGACCGTTTTCTAGAAGGTGTCATTACGGATAGGAATCCTGTGGTATTTAAGAAAGAAGAAAACTTGAAACAGAGGCTAGCGCCAAGTATGTTTAAAAGAGAATCTGCATTATCTATCATGGACATCAATGAACAGGAGTTTAGATTACCGCCTAGACTGAAAGGGTTTTTTAAATGTGGGAAAGAAAGATGTTTGACCTGTTCATATGTTGACCATAAATGCACTATGATAACCTCACATGTCACTAAAGAGGAATTTGAGATTACCACCTTTCTTAACTGTAGATCCAATTATGTGACATATGTGATTCAGTGTCACTGCGGGATCCAATATGTAGGTAGGACGATACGTCCCCTACATATGCGGTTTCTCGAACACAGGCGTAATATTCTAAAGGGCCTTAAAACACACACCCTTTCTAGTCATATTGCTTCATGTCAAAAGGGAAATCAAGGGAACCTCACATTGAGAGCGATTGAACAAGTTAAGCCAACCAGCAGGGGTGGGAATAGGTTCAATAAGCTGTGTAAGCGGGAGGCTTTTTGGATCTTCCAATTACAAACATTATCACCACATGGTTTAAATGATACAGTTGAGATTAATAATGTGTGATTCATGTAATCCTAATTAAATCCTTAGGTCTTTGGGGCCATTAGAATTTAGTGGGTGAATAAGCCTTTATATTTTCTAATTAGGTATTATATGATACTAGTATTATACATTAGAGATTGGTAAGATTATTAATTACTATATATTATATATGTATCAAAGTCGAAAAATATCATGATGCATACCCCTTGTACTAACCCCTCATGCACATGCACGTTGTTCGTGCACCTGGTCCCCCGTGCGTACACATACCCGCAAGTTGCGTAGGTGTCGCTCCAGCGATCCTGTACGTGATACGCAGTTTGCGTAGGAGTCGCTCCGGCGACCCTGTATGTGCTATGGGTATTTACGGTAGAGTTTGTGAGCGTGTAGCGTGTTATTAGAACAGTGCATATCTAACCCAAATAATGCATTTTGTACCCATAGTTCCCCTAGACCATGTCAGCGAGTAATGTTAGTTTAAACAGTTCCTGGACAGAGAGATTCCTCTTTGCATGATAGGAAGGGTCAGATAAAGGTTGAAAGGTGATGTCTAGTATCCAGCTGTAGGGAATTTTGAGAGTAACATTCCGGTGTTAGTTAGGAGAAGATTGCATGTTCCTGCGTATAGTTATGTGCAAAAGTAGAATATGACATTGACTGTGTTTACTGTGTATTGTGTATGCGGGGGGGGGGAATCCAGAGGATACCACCCACTAGAGCAGTTGGGGAAAGACACAGCCCACCTTTTCAAATCCACCTATGACCTTTGCTGTAATGTAGAGACATATCCCTGTGTCCAATGAACAAAGGGATTACAGTGACCATTGTATTGTTTTGGATGAAGTGAATAAATAGAGCTTGCAGCAGGCTTGGTCACACAAGACTCTGAAGGCTTTCTCCCTGATAGCTGAGGACTGAATTCAGGTTGCGCCTGCGAAACATTCTCATGTATGTATATTCTCTGTAGCCATTATTCTCCATTATTCTGTTTAGATTTACTTGTTAGTTTGTAGTGTATGACTTGTATTGTTTTACCTTTTATTAGAATCAATCCACGGAGGCCTTAGAACCCTGTGGTTTCAAATACAAACGGTGTTGTGTTTCCTCTTTCCTGCCTGGGCTTTTAAAGTAGTTTAACCTGTTTAAAGTGTATAAGCATTGTTAAGGTGTATGCACTGCGGATACTTTGTATCACCAGTGCTACTTAAGGTTTAAAGGTATTAACATTGTTGCAGTGCTTTGCTGTTAAGGTTTAAAGTATAAGCATATCATTACATTGTTTCATTAATAAGGTTTACAGTATTTCAATCAGTGTGCGTACGTGCCGCGTGTACGTTATACCCACGGCAGGGCGTCTGATACGCTAAGTGCGTATCAAATACATTACTCAGTACGCAAATAGCGTACTTAGTCCGTAGTGTGTGTAATAAGTCTAGCGGCCATAGCGGCTCCACGGTAACAGTGTATAGCTTTATGTTTTAAGATAATAATTGACATTATCAATTGGGGGCCACGTCCTGGTTTTCCTCATACCCACAGCCTAACAGGTTAAAGCAGACTCTATCAGCAAAAGGGCGGACAGGTATCCTACGTAGGTTTTTTGGCTGTAGAATACACTGGTAAACCCTATTTCATTGCTGATAAGATGGTGTCTGCTCTGCAAGGTTTGTTGGGATGCTGGTGGGATCCGGAAGATAAGAACACAAAGCTATTAATTTCTGTTTTGCGCCAAATGCGCACACAATACAAGCATACACCTGTACTCTGCATATCTGATCATATTGTTGCAAAACAAGGTAAAATAACTTCAGGGGCTCGCATGATGTGTGATTTCTTAGTGACAAAGGAAGCCGCATGGTTTGTCCTCCATTTTGGACTAACCACATGGCCTGTCCACCATTTTGTGTAACCCTTATGGATGTGGAAGGGGGATGAGCAGCAGCCATTTTGGGAAGGTCATTTTTTTTCTAAATGACTGATTTTCACTGCCCGAATAATCATCCGTCCTTGGTCAAAAAGAAATCACCATTTATGAGTTACCAATGCATTTATTTAACCCATGCCATAGTCAATTACAAATAGATTCAGATGGGGCTTAATAAAAGTTAATAGTAAGATGAATACGTCATGTAAGAACCACATACAGATATAAACAAAGTTTTTTTTTCTTTACCTCTAGGATTCAGTTAAACTCTGCTTGTTGTAAGATAGCCATTGAAATGCAAATTAACCTGTGTGGCTGCTTTTTCCTGGCAGTGAAAAACCACCTTCACAGACAGTCAAAAGCACATTCATATGCAAATTAGAAGCACTTAATGAGTAAATGAGTCTCAGGAGACCAGTGAATGGTACATAGATATAATATTATAATTATGTGTGTGTGTTTATATCAATGTATGTTCTGCAAGATAGCTATCCAATATGAATCATACTATTGGAAGCATCGATTACTAGATTCATTTAGACCTTTTTTTTGTGTATTCTGCATATCTACTCGCTTGTTGCCATTAGCATTGATTATTAGATCTATTTTGATCCGTGCTGAAAAATTTGTTGCTATTTAGTTAAAAATATAGAGTAATATTTAAGGGAGTACGTGTAAAACACACACGCAGCCTGGCCTAGTTATAAAGGTTTATACAGGAGATACTGTGTGGTGTTTGGTAAGCGATTATAGTTAAATATCGTTTACATTTATAGAAGTGTGGTATTTGTATTACTGCGGTCGTATCCGGCCTTTGTACACGTGTCCCAGACAGCGTGCGGGACTGCGTATGCAACGCAAAGGCCTACACACGTGGCGTATTTTACGCAATGTACGTACAGGTACGCCCACTAAATACAAATCACACAATAGCACTGTTTCAGTTTAGGCGAGACGGTATCCACGCGATAATAGCACAAATTGATCAGTATCAATATTTAGTTTAAAAAAACCTTTTTTTCTGTATTACCTCTGGGGAAAGCTATCAGTTAACAGGAAAGGATTTTTCTGATCAGAAAACTATAGAATGATAGTGTGGGCTGAAAAAGGTATGAGTGTATTGAACCCCGCTTGGTGGTCTTGGTGATCTTGGTGGTCTTGGTGAAGCTTGGTGAAACTTGGTGAAGCTTAGTGAATCACAGTCTAGGTGAATACGTGGTGAGCACGGTCTAGGTGAATACGTGCGACGGAGTGTGATAAAGTTTTCATGGTATTACGCTCCAGCTGTTTTGGAGCACAGTAGGGAGACTCCAGTGATCCTACCATTTATAGATAACAAGTGTCTATAAGTGGTATGATTGGACCGCACGGTTGTATGGGCAACAGGTGATGCAACGTGATACGAGGTTTTGCATATTTGTGCGTAAATCTTGTCATCATACGCGTTGTAGGGAGCACATGCAAGCGTGATTTGTGTAAAGTAAAGGTTTAGGGAATTTTCGCTGGTCTCTCAGGAAAATCTCTAGAGGTAGGGCCTGCAACGGCTACACGTGTCTGCTAGAAGGCGGACCGGGGATACTCGGAGCAGAAGAAGTTCAGTGGAAGAGCTTTAAGGATTTCCACCGTAGACTACTGTGTTTGGTGCATTTTAGGAAGTTTTTCTGTGTTAAAAAGGTCCACAATGGAAGCCAAGTGCACAACACAGGGACGTTTAGCAGTCAGGGTTCAGACTGCAGAGCTCAGACCCCGGGGGTCAGCTCGGTTAGTAATGTGGGGGAAGTATGGTCCCCACACTGAGACCTTTTGTGATGAATGGACACGAATGACTGTGGGGGATAAAGCACCATTTCCTGGGATAGGTAGTTTTGACTCAGAGGTATTGCATAATCTAAGGCTTAGGATCTGTCTGATAAAATCCCAAAAACAGAGGATCAGACACACAAACTGTTTACATTTATGGCAACGAGAGAGTGATATACAGAGGGAACTAGCTTACACAGCTGGTTCTAACCCTAGCAGGAAACTGATAGCAACTGCACAACCACCGTACATTACAGGAGAGAAAATGGCTACAGAGAATGACATACTGATATATGATAAGAGTGCACTTAATAAATGTATTAATGACAATAAGAGTAAACGTAATAAATGTATTAATGACGATAAGAGTAAAACTGATAAATGTATAAATTCTAACCCGTGCAAGTTGCACCCCATTTTAAACTTCCCTCAGGATTACAAGCGAGAAAGTGAGCCCAGCACGATGTCGGCACTTTCTCTAGCAGCCACCATACAGGACACCCAGGTGGGCACGGCCCAATCGGTAAGGGCAGTAGTAAAGTCCCCTAGCGGAGGGTCAGGTGAGGTCGTGTCTACAGGTAAGTACGGTATTGTACATTATGCACAGACAATTGCACCTCACATTGTAGAGTCAACACAAGATGGTGTAATTGAACTAAATCCTGTCAGGGTGATCGCAGTCCCCAATGGGAGGACTGACGCTCAGGGAGTCACTCCCGTAAAGGATATTGCTATGCATTGTCCCTGGTCCCGGGCAGAATTGAGAACAATTATGTCAGAATTTCCCGATCCCAGGAAAGATCTAGTTGCATGCCAGAAGTTTATTAAAGAATTAGGTAATGCCACCACACCCACAAACAAAGATTGGTAAACAGTGCTACGAGTATGTCTACCCTCCAATATTGACCCTGCAAAATTTATTACTGATTGTAAATTAGACGCAGAAGTACCTCTCACTGAGGAATACACTCAGGAGAATGTACGACAAATCAATCTGTAATTAGGAATATATTTCCCAACTGTTGTCAAGTGGAATGAAATTTTCTCCATTAGACAAAAAGAAGGTGAAACTGCTTCTGACTATTTCCATCGAGCACTGCAGGAAATGACTAGATTTACTGGGATCGAAGACATTAAGGATAATGTGCATCCTAGAGAGGTAGCGGTGTCCGTATTAATGGAAGGTTTTAAAGAAACGTTGAGAACCAGAGTACAAACCACTCAACCTAACTGGAGAGGTATCTCGGTGGCTGCATTAAGAGAGTCCGCTGTTAAGCACGATCGGAACATAAGTAAACACAGGGAGTCACAGGGGGGTAAGCTGATGACAATAAGTATAAAAGTCCTGACAACGAAGCCACATCAGCCTAAACCCCAGACCCCTGTTGGTAAGTCGTATGTGGTAAAATGTTATAACTGCCAGAGGGAAGGACATTATGCACGGAGTTGCAGATTTAGAGACCCACATAAGGTTTATCAACCCCCTAGACCTGAACATGACACACTGTATGATACACGTAATTGTAATCAGGGATCATATAGGAAAAAATTTGGGCCGCACCTGTAATTTGCAGCCAGTGAAGTTGATTATTAGCCTAGGTAGTAAACCTGAGGTCACAGTTGATGTAATTGGTAGGTCATTCCTTGTAGACACAGGGGCGGCCAGGTAAACTCTGTGATTTATCTTTAAATGTTCCCTCTTCATCTCTGACGTTCACCAGCAGAACCACAGCTCAAACGTCACATGTCTACTTGGTCTTTTCAGAGGTCTACCCAACCCCAGTATATCTTACCAGCATCATTGTGCCTGGCCATGCACAGAGGGTAGAGAGTGGAAATACTGGTGGGGGAGACTGTGCAGAGATACCGATAGACATGTTGGTGTGACAGCCTGATGGTGAACGGAAATCTGACAATTTTTCTCTTTTTCTATTATTCTCTCTCTTTTTGTTTTTTCATGCTCTAAGGATGGTATGTCACACAACAGTTAAACAAATGGTAATGCAAGATTTATGCTCCTTACAGAAAGGTCGCTGATTCGGAAAGAATATCGTATCACTGGAGTGTCCGTTTTGGGAAGACTGAGAGGCAGCACTGTTGAGACGGCATCTGAGCAAGAAGAACAACAAGACTAGAGGACAATTATCGTATCAATTTTCTTTCCCTTCTAATTATTTTCTTTACCTCCCATTACCACTCTTTCTTTCTCCTCCTGCAAGATGGACTTACCCCAAGAGACTGCGTTCCGGGTTTTCCTGTTGACCCTGTTGTTGACCAGAACAGTCTATTTCGGTGAGAGTACCAGAGAAGTCGAGAAAGGATCTGGAATGGGTTCTGATGACAAGGATGGATTAGTAGAATTCCAAGAGCAACACAATCACTGAGCAAAGGCGAGTATCAGAAAATGATCTGGTAGTCATGACACTAGGAGACATTGTGAAGGATTGTTAGCTGAAGAGAATTGTATCTGTAGGAATTGTGAAAACATAGTTGAGGACGGGTGCATCCAGAGATGTCAGTCCAGCCTTAATATCAACATGGACCGTCATCCATTGAGTTACTATCACTCATTAGTGGGTAAGGTTTTAAACCAAACAGAATGCTGGGTGTGCTCACAAGTACCTCAAGGTCAGAGCAAGTCAGGACTAGTGCCATACTCTTTAACAATAGATGAGGTACTTGAATTAAGGGGTGGGAGACCGGTGGACAAGAAATTTAATATTTCTAGGCCTCCTAGTTTGAAGCTCCACCAATATCATGTGGATAGGTCCTTAGTATGTTTTAACATTTCCAATCCCCGAAAGCCGGGAATTTGGGAAGTGACATGGAACAACCAAACCATGGCATTTTCACACAGAGCCGATAGAATGCCCGTAGACTCAGAACTTATACGCCAAATAGCCAACGGTGGGAGATATTTTCAGTATAGGTATACTCTAGGAAGTAGGACCATGCGGGTTGGAGAAGTATCACCAGGATATTGTGCGCATATCATACAGCCTGATATGTGTACTGAACAAATGAGAAAGTTAGGGATAGGATTTTTCACCTGGAAGGTTTGCAATATGGTGATGTCATATTCTGCCCCATATGTCCTCCCCGATGATGTATATTTCATATGTGGGAGGAAGGCGTATAAGTGGGTTGCCCCAAACTCAGAGGGAAAATGTTACATTGGAAGAGTGTTGCCATAAGTAATGACCATTACCCATGATAAGATGAAAGACGTTCACCGCAATGCTCAAGCTCCTTACACTCACACTCACTACGAACACGTTGTTAAGAGACACCTTATAGATAGGACAGAGCACGCAGCCTCTGATTTGATCCACGAATCCACCGGGATTCAATTCCTACTCGCGATAGATATCACCCGTACCGCCAGAGGAGTTATAAATTTTAGGTATATTAATGCGCTAGCAAACCTGATAGACAATATCACCGAGATGTATGATGACACCTTCAGGTATACTGGGAGGGAGTTGCAAGCTTACAAAACGGAACTGATCCAGAACAGGATGGTTCTCAATTACATCACAGCGGTGACAGGCGGGTATTGTGTCACCCTAGCAACTCAGTATGGTGTGAAGTGCTGTACGTATATCACAAACAGCACCGATGACCCAACCGAGGTCATAGATCAAAAGATGGACGATATCTTGCAATTGAAGTGGGAGTTCCGAAGGAGACACAACCTTACCCTTACTGCTGTGAGTAATGAACTGACTGGCTGGGTTTCATGGTTGAACCCACGCAATTGGTTCTCAGGTTTAGGAGAATGGGCTCAAAATGTTATCGTGAATGTAGGGAAATTACTCTTGTGTATCCTGGGAGTTGTCATAATGGTTGGTTTGATATTTAGATGTGTTCGGATTTTAATGCATTGCAAGCGCAGTACCAAAGTGATGAGTTTGAGGAGCGAGGGCATTGTTACAACAACTGGTTTAATTTATGACCCATCAATCGAGACTATGTTGTGATAAGACGTGATTCCACGGTCCGTTTCTTTCACCCGTTTCTCCTTTGTTTTTCTCCAAGGTAAAAAAGACATCCACTCGGAAGAAGATTTTGATGCACACTTCTACAGACCTTTGATGAACAGTTCTACTGACCTTTGATGAACATTTTCACAGACTTTGCGAGACACTTTAGAGACTTTAAAAGACTTCGTATGGACACTTGAAAAACTTTGCTTATCACCCACAGCAAAGATACACCTATCCGGACAAGACGCCCAAGGACAATTACACACATTATCATATGAATGTATTTGTGACATATGTTTCTTATCTTCATCTCTACGATCTTCAGGTAGTGACACACATAGTCGACAGGTGATATAGGTACATATATTGGCACTCACATATTTTCCCCCTCCATGTATCATCAACTAATGTGCACCCCATTTGTTGGAACAAGAAGCCGAAAAGAGCTCGGTAGTGTTTGTTAGCCCACTTACAGACCCTTAATACGGGATAAGAAGGATTTAATGTATACTTTGCAATACCTCGAAGCTTATCTAGAACATGTACGGCACGATGATACATGACCCCTCAGACATGAATTTCATACATACATGCTTTTACTATCCCACTAGGTCATACATTTCCCACCTTCTCCTCTCCTCCCTCCACCCAATCATTTATAGGTATTTCCTTGTATTATATATTTTTCCGCTTAATTGTTTGGATAGTGGCAGTTATTGTTGACTGCCAAAGGGTGGACTGTCAAAGTCGAAAAATATCATGATGCATACCCCTTGTACTAACCCCTCATGCACATGCACGTTGTTCGTGCACCTTGTCCCCCGTGCATACACATACCCGCAAGTTGCGTAGGAGTTGCTCCAGCGATCCTGTACGTGATACGCAGTTTGCGTAGGAGTCGCTCCGGCGACCCTGCACGTGGTATGGGTATTTACGGTAGAGTTTGTGAGCATGTAGCGTGTTATTAGAACAGTGCATATCTAACCCAAATAATGCATTTTGTACCCATAGTTCCCCTAGACCATGTCAGCGAGTAATGTTAGTTTAAACAGTTCCTGGACAGAGAGATTCCTCTTTGCATGATAGGAAGGGTCAGATAAAGGTTGAAAGGTGATGTCTATTATCCAGCTCTAGGGTATTTTGAGAGTAACATTCCGGTGTTAGTTAGGAGAAGATTGCATGTTCCTGCGTATAGTTATGTGCAAAAGTAGAATATGAACATTGACTGTGTTTACTGTGTATTGTGTATGCGGGGGGAATCCAGAGGATACCACCCACTAGAGCAGTTGGGGAAAGACACAGCCCACCTTTTCAAATCCACCTATGACCTTTGCTGTAATGTAGAGACATATCCCTGTGTCCAATGAACAAAGGGATTACAGTGACCATTGTATTGTTTTGGATGAAGTGACTAAATAGAGCTTGCAGCAGGCTTGGTCACACAAGACTCTGAAGGCTTTCTCCCTGATAGCTGAGGACTGAATTCAGGTTGCGCCTGCGAAACATTCTCACGTATGTATATTCTCTGTAGCCATTATTCTCCATTATTCTGTTTAGATTTACTTGTTAGTTTGTAGTGTATGACTTGTATTGTTTTACCTTTTATTAGAATCAATCCACGGAGGCCTTAGAACCCTGTGATTTCAAATACAAACGGTGTTGTGTTTCCTCTTTCCTGCCTGGGCTTTTAAAGTAGTTTAACCTGTTTAAAGTGTATAAGCATTGTTAAGGTGTATGCACTGCGGATACTTTGTATCACCAGCGCTACTTAAGGTTTAAAGGTATTAACATCGTTGCAGTGCTTTGCTGTTAAGGTTTAAAGTATAAGCATATCATTACATTGTTTCATTAATAAGGTTTACAGTATTTCAATCAGTGTGCGTACGTGCCGCGTGTACGTTGTACCCATGGCACGGCGTCTGATACGCTAAGTGCGTATCAAATACATTACTCAGTACGCACATAGCGTACTTAGTCCGTAGTGTGTGTAATAAGTCTAGCGGCCATAGCGGCTCCACGGTAACAGTGTATAGCTTTATGTTTTAAGATAATAATTGACATTATCATAGGTATACTTATATATGAACATGCAGTTGTACATCTCTCCTCTGTTTTTATCTATGTATGACTATGCAACTATAAATCTCTCCTCTGTTCGTATCTATTGATAATTGATTGATGGGTGATATTAATTTATAAGTGTATTTGATTAATTAGATTTTTAAATGATCAAGTATTTGTTTATATGCCATTTAAATCAAAAATATTAATTCATACAAATAGGTTGAACATTTACTATAGGCAATACTTATATTAGAATTTAGTTTGATTATTTTTCACATTTTTTCCATTAAATGGAGTATTGTTTTTTATCATTAGTAGGTGTATTTGGAAGTGTTGCATTTGGATTTTGTGGGCAGGGTTGACGTCTGAGAGACAGGCGTTTCTTGGATGAGTTTAAATATATCTCTCCTTTTTGGGTCGGGTCTTCCTTTCGTTTGCCCCGCGGACGGGTCTCTTAATGCGAAACGGTCCAAATCTGTATATTGTTATTTATTCACTTATATTTATGTATATTTTTTATTTTTCCGTACATCTTTAATATTTGGTATCTATGGATAACAAATTAAATATCAGGTATTTATTGTTATATGGATAAACGGGTAATTTGTTATTATTTTGAATATGATAATATTTATGTAGACCACTAATTATATGGGTTGTATTTATATACCCTAAACACCCTCATTCCAAATGGATTGAACGAGAGTATAGACATGGCAGTCTTCCTTTGAGGGAGACAAATCCTCCTTTGACGCATAGATTATGCTTGCCCAGTGATAGGTTCGGTTAATATATATAATAATACATACCTTCCCCCGGTTCAAACAAAGAGGGTAGTTAGGCCATAGGGGTAAGATATAACAAAGCAAATTGTCAGTCATGTGTACTTATGTTTATATGGCTATACTATTGTAAAAATGGAGCTTTGTTCATAGGGGTGTCAGTGTACTGTATATTACTCTAAGTTGTAGGGAAGTAGGGAGGATAGTATAGAGTCAATATGGATTCAAGTAACACATATAGCACACTAGGTGATAGTATAGTAAATAGAGAACCTTAGGTTCTATATTTAAAATTCAAAAATTATTTCGAATCAACCATTAGTCTGTACGAGTTGATTCACACACAGTAAAGTATTAATTTATTTATTTATATAATTGTAAAGGTAGTGTAGAAGGTTGTAATAATAATTTATTAATCTATATTAGGTAAAGATGAAATCACATAAGTGTAGCAACAATGAGATTTTGGTTCACTTATAAGTATGAGTATGGGCAATGGAGGTCATTCCGAGTTGTTCGCTCGCAAGCGGATTTTTGCAGATTTGCTCATGCTAAGCCGCTGCCTACTGGGAGTGAATCTTAGCATCTTAAAATTGCGAACGATGTATTCGCAATATTGCGATTACACACCTCGTAGCAGTTTTTGAGTAGCTTCAGACTTACTCGGCATCTGCGATCAGTTCAGTGCTTGTCTTTCCTGGTTTGACGTCACAAACACTCCCAGCGTTCGCCCAGACACTCCCCCATTTCTCCGGCCACTCCTGCGTTTTTTCCAGAAACGGTAGCGTTTTTCCCCACACGCCCATAAAACGGCCTGTTTCCGCCCAGTTTTACCCATTTCCTGTCAATCACATTACGATCGCCAGACCGATGAAAAAGCCTTGAGTAAAATTCCTAAGTGCATAGCAAATTTACTTGGCGCAGTCGCAGTGCGGACATTGCGCATGCGCATTAAGCGGAAAATCGCTGCGATGCGAAGATTTTTACCGAGCGAACAACTCGGAATGAGGGCCAATATTCAATCACATGCAGCACAAATTAATAATATAATGAATATGACTTTTAATAAGGTTATATATTTAAATATAGCTATACTGGCATTAGAAGAATTCATGACTCATTTAAATCAAATACTATATTCTTAAGGTCTTAATTTTTAGAGATGGGTATATTTGTGGTCCCGTCGAAGTATAAATTAATTTAAATTAATTTACATTTATAATATACGGGAGACATACGCGGGATATGTATTTCCCACAAAACGTGCCCACAGGAGTTGTGAACTATACGAGGGTCCTAGTCCTGTTTTTAAATAGGGCTTGAGGCTATCTGTATAGTTCATACAGGTACACTATATGGAATATGGTAGGTCCTGACCACTTATAAGATATTTTTCCTTTAATATATAGAATGGAAGTGAGTATGCTCCATGGGTATGGTATTAATGGGTAGATGTGCCGCTTGTGATTGATACAAGTGGCGGTCGAATTACGTACAAGTGGCTATCTATGGAACGGCCGTTTGGTATTTTAGCTTTCTTAAACGGTTGAGAGCCTTCTAATTGGCCGCCTCTAACATGTGATCTGGTCAGGTGACGAGAAGCGCCGGACGGGGCTGGTGAAACGCATAACTAAGATGGCGCTGGAACGCATAAGGTCCCGCTACAATGGGCGCATGCAGCGACCAGGACCGTTCGTTTTAACGATCGGAGGTGGCGGGTGGCACTGATGGGAAGCACATTCCCCACAGCATTGTCTATTAAGAGCTGGCAATACGTTTATATATCCATTTAAGCATCAGAGGCTAAAGTACCTGCCCCTATTACACAACGATTGGTTACTAACACTGTCAGTCATTCACTAGAGCAGCTTCTAATTGAGACTAACACCGCAATGCATTGTGGGTCATATAATAATTAAAGTTTTACTTATATTGGGTGGATATAAGAGTGATTATTATTATAGTGACTTAATCCTAATAAAGAGATGATAAAATCCATAAGTCGGTTAGTGTGTACCATTAATAACCAGGCCGTATTAAGTCCTTATTTGTGTACCGATCAAAATAGAACATGTGATGACATCATCACCTTTTCCCTTTATAGGGGGCAACACTCAGTCTGGTGTTTCATTGCACAGGTACTGAGCATCCATTGCAGATACATAGAAGGTGAGAGAATATGGCACTATTCTGAACAAAGCTCTGTTTAAATGTGTAAATGTCACTATGTATATTTTATTCATGTACATTTGCAATACTGCATTCTAGTGCTTTCAATGGTTGGATACATTCACCTTCACACCTTCCTTTGCTATTGTGATAGTGGGGAGTTTATGCAATTAAAAGCTTATTTTCTGATAATTTATTCTAACACCTTTAGTGTCTGGGTCTAGAGATCTGCATTTTTATTGTGTCAATCAACGAAGCAGTTGGACCCATAAAAGTATTTAATTGCTATGGGTCAAAATGGTAGTTATGACCAGTAACATAGTTTCTTGCCTTAAAAACCTCCAATATATGTTATACCCAAAAGGGGAGGTTGTTTTTCAAATAATGTTCCATTGTAAGATGTATTAATCATCTTTAGTTAAGATTGGTATCATTGATTAATTAAATATCTGATGATGATCATTCACTAATTTGCCCTAAATAGGAATCTATTAGGTTTCCTTTCTAAGTGACCCTTCAGTACCTGGGTTTCCGAATTTTTGTACAAGTTATCTCACCATAAGGTATGTGAGGGGACATTATGACATTTTTTACTATATACATAATATGAACATTCAGTATATATGATGAGATCAATATTTTTCCAATTAGGCCACACTGATTGTTCATCAGAAAGCCTCGATGTTATATAGGAGTTTCCATCATGCATGTATGAACAAGTTTTGTTGCATTATACTTTTTGTATAAACAACTATACTTCTCAGCCGCTTGAGGTATGACCTAAGATACCATTGTAATATCCTTCTCTTCCTTTTCACTCTGTCTGCTCGGATATATCCTTGTTCCTTTGTAATGATATGTTCCTCATATGTTTTAATTGAATGTATTATGTATTCTTCATTAAGGAATGTTTGTGTTTAGTTCTGATAAGATCTTTTACAATTATAGAGATACCCCTGATGAAGTCTTTTGCGTTGGATTGTTTGTTGTGAAGCTATCTCCGAACCAACTATAAGGAGAAGGAGGAGACTGTTGTGATCCTTCAACATTTGTATTCAGCACTAAGAGTCATACATCTTAAAGTGTGGAATAATATATCTCCTCTGTATTAATTTGAATATGTTTTTAATAAATGTTTTATGATGGAACATGTTATTATCTTATGTTAAAAAGTGTTAGCCAATTAAGGGTTAGAATAGTGGGAGTTGATGCGACCCCTTGGCGCCAATTCTTCTATTGTTGCACATTCCTTATCTCCAGTCCCTTCTAACAGGGGACTTAGTTGAATAAGGCTGCCTATACTAAACAGTCTACGTTATATTTAGGGTGACAGTTTTATCAAACTAGCGCAGAGGGAGAGTATTTGTTTGGTGTATATATATATATATATATATATATATACAGACACACTAGTTTTACGGACCCAGCATATACTGGGTCACCTCAGTCCCCACCACCGTGATTGGCTCCACCCAGTTCTGGAAACCCCCCCATGCAAATCCTGCATTTGCCACTGCAATAGGTGTAGACACTGTAGTCTTGAAAAACCTAGCATAGACATAAATGGTCTTTAATAGAGTTATGTGGTATAAAAGCAGAAATCAGTGCCAAGGTACTTTTAGAAACTACATGGGTACACAGACCACCCAGTGAATATGCTTTGTATTGTAACTTTGGTGGAGAGTGACAGCACAATGCTAAAATGTATTCATCTATGTCTTGCAAAGCAAAATGGTCCTTAATTCACTTGAGAATAAAAGGAAGACACATCTGTATATACAACTTTAGAGGTACTGTAGGCCAGTGAGACAAGTGAGTAATACAGCACAGACTCAGTATGGTGTATTCTACAGGACCTAATACATTTTAAGTTTAATATACATAATGATACAGCATTGTAGCTTATGACTCAGAGCATGATATACAGCAGAGGTAAGTCATACATGTAATGCAGTAGAAAAGTAATAATAAATTATATATAGTGCAGACAAAGTAATGTGTATAATACTGCCAAAGTAATGTGTATAATACTGCAGTGACTTTCACGACTGTATAGGGGCATATTTATTTATTTATTTATATATCTTTCTTCTACTAAAATAATGTGAAAAAGGATGTTTTCATACCCTTTTCACAATATTATTGTCATGACTACAGGATATGTCTGTTATATTTACAGTATATCTTATGTCTGTGTTTCATGCCTTTGGCATATACATCTTACTTCTGTTTCATTTATGTTATCAGCCCCATCTTGTGGTCAGCCCAGATGTACTATAGCTTAATTATGACCCTCACAGCCCACCATAGCAGGTTCTCAGGGTTTTCTGTGTAATTCAGTGGAGGCATCCGTTTTAGTGAAGACACACCAATTATAAATTTATCACCGGGCTTTTGGAGGCGATTCTGATGGGAAATGCGATTAGCGCTCAGCCTAGAGTTAACTATTTCAATTGTTGAATATTTTTGGACCAAGCACTTCTAAAATAAATAAAGTCATCTTCAGGTGGCATTAGTAGAGGCTTTGGTCCATTTCCTGAAGTCCTGCTCTGAAAAGTAGAGCAGAGTCTGCAGCTAGAGCCAGCATCTGTAATCAGAGCATGACTAATGGGACACAGACTGTAGAAAGAAAATAAATGGTTATAATAAAAGGTGTGTGGTCAGCTAAGCTGCAGTGAAAGTCCCAGCTGGCACCTCTGCTGACCACGTAGCTTAGCTCAGCAGATCAAGTTGCCAAAGCAGCTCACCCATCAGAGATTCCTAGGTGCAGGTAAGTTTTTGTATTTTCTACTATAAATTTTTCTTTCAACATGCAGCCTATGTCATATCCAACAGAGACTGTATGCTGCATTTCCACATTCCGCACTTCCTTACTGGACATGTGCAGAGTGTGACCCACCAAATGAATGCTTTCAATATTGCTAAAGCCCAATGTGAACACATCACTAGGACAGAGCTTTCCCTGTGATAATACTGAATATTGCAAAGTGACATTAATAGATATAGCATCACTGTTGCATTTAAAATGGGAATTACAATAAATATTGCCCTAAGAGCCTGTTTCATAGCTTCCATCTACAGCATGTACAGATTTCAGGAGCCTTATCAGACTGTACACATATAGGGACTTTTATAAACAGCTCAGGGCAATTACATAATTCAGAGACATACTGTACAGATCTCAGTCAGAATTCCTCTTGTGACTGAGTGGTTGTTCCTGGACAGTAACGAGGCATTCACACGTAGAATTTCACGTTATTCTGAAGTAAGAACATTGGTTAGATCTCTTGCACCAAGGATAGGACTGGTGCACATACAAACGGCTGCTGCTGATGACTGGATGGGGTTTTTTTGGTCACATAGAAGCAACAATCTCACAGTACAGACATAAATTCTAATTTATTTCTGTTTGTGTAAAGCACCCACAATTGATCCAGGCCCTAACTGTCCACTGTACTACACTATATTTAAGAATAAGGCAACCTGGGCTATTGAATTGTGGGCCTACAAGTTTTAGCATGGCCAGGCAACCATTAGCTTCAAGAGCATGCTTAGACCTGTAGAAAACTTTTCTGTGGTATCATAAATACCACAGTTCTCTGGAGTGGCATCTGGCAGAATAGGCGATATACTACTAAGTTTTCCAGCTCCAGTCTCCTATCCTTCTCCGGCTGCCAAAGTGCACAGACTCCAGTCCCCCTGTTTTGCAGGAAGGCTTTATGTGTTATCTCAAGATGGCCACTGAGATTTACTGAGCATATACTGGAGCCATCTTGAGACTGTTTTACACTGTGTAGAGTGATAGGGTTGGAGACTGAAGTCTCCTGCTTAGCTGCTATAAGAGACCTAGTTAATATCTGCAATAAAGCTATTCCAGCATTCCTGCACTTCTACCTGTTTCTAGCATACACTCACCAGCTGGTGAGCTATAAGAAACTTTACTGCGCTCTAGCCCTGTTCCATCACCAGTGCACATGTACCAGTGAGTACAGCTGTACCTGATATCTTTCAATAAGGCAACACCCCTAGTTAATTAATTGGACTGGTCACCATTTGAGTCATCCACTGATGTGTGCCTACACAGTATACCCTGCAATAGCAACACATGCACACACATAATTTACAAAAATACTAACATTGCAGTGCCCAAGATGTCGTTATATCTCATCCAATCGAAAAGAGGGTTTGAGGAGCCAGCCAGCACTGAAGTAAAGAAGAAAAATGAGAAGAACGATGGAAAGGAAGAAAATTTATCAATTAAGTCAATGAGTATGAGGTGTGAGATTTGATTACAGAGTTTCAACAGATTTGCATTTATTGACTAGTTCCATGTAGAGGTGTGCACCGGGCCATTTTTTGGGTTTTGGGTTGTGGTTTTGGATCTGGATCTCCTTCGTCTTTTGGATCTGTATTGGTTTTGCCTAAACCGCCCTTTCGCGTTTTGGTTTTTTGATTTTTTTTAAAGAATCATAAAAACAGCTAAAATAACAGGATTTGGGGCTACAGTATTACTAACCTCAATAACATTCATTTCCACTCTTTTCCAGTCTATTCTGAATACCTCACAACTCACAATATTAATTTTATCCAGTTTAGGCCAAAAGTTTGCACCAAGGTGGATGGATGACTAAGCTAAGCGACAGCAGTGGGCAGCAAACACGTGGCAGTTAACAATATATTTTTAAATGCTATAATCATGTTAAAATTAAGATCAAGTTCTTCTGTTCCTCAAATATATCTTTGATACGGAAAAGGTTCGCTAATCATCCGTTAAAAAATATTTTCAAATTAGGATTCATTTCTTCTGTTCTTCAAAGATATCTTTGACATGCAGAAGGTTAGTTATATTAATTCAAGTTAAATTTAATTTATAATTATTATTATTAATAATATTCATTTGAATTAATCACAATGTGGTGATAAGAAGAATTATGAAAATAGGATAATAAGTTATAACATAAGAATATGAGCTACGGACACAGCCCCCCTGAAATGTACGGAGAATGCCTGAATGTATTCTGGGAGGATAGAGCACAAAATATATAAAAAAAGATCTATTTTATTTTCGATGGACTGACAGAACATCCCTAGATTGACAGAGCAGCTGCAGTCCCTGGATGTATACTGGGATGACACAGCACAAAATATAAATTTAAATCAATATATACATAGATATATAATTTTTTATATCACACACGATGGTTACAGTTTAGCACAAATGAGTCAGAAATATGTATTATTTTTTTATATCACACACCGGCGGTTACAGTGTCACACAAATGAGTCAGAAATATATATTATTATTATTATTATTTTTTTTTTTATAATCTGTTTTTATTTATTTAGGACAGTGTAAGTATTACATCACATTTTGATAGAAAGAGAAGGAGATCATCAGGACATACAATGAAGGTCTATTACATCAATGCCTGTAAGCGTAGGTTAGCGTATCGCCCCCAGCGCTGGGGGTTGGTACAGGTATTGGCATTAGTAGGTGTTTCTATAATATCCATTTAGTGACCATTCGCTGTCTATCTATAAATAATGTAATCGTGGTATCTTAAGTAACATTGTGGGGAAGATATAGGAAAGATAGAAGAATGAAGTAAGAGAAAGGGGAGGGAAAGAACGTAGTGTGACCAAGCTGGGGAGCTTTCGAATTGGGGAGGTGGTGCGGTGCAATCTCTCTGTTTAATCAGTTGCTTGGTTAGGTCATTTGGTAGCATAGACGTAGTCTTTGTAGTCCCTGGAGGACGCATACTCCATCCAGGGCATCCATGTGGCCATGAACTCCGAGAGTTTGTCTCTGGAGACCAGGAGGATGTTTTCCATATTCATATAGTAACTAATTCTTGTAAACCATAGTTTCCTTGTGGGTGGGAGTTGAGATCTCCATAGTGTGAGGATGACTGCCTGCGCAGCGTTAGACAAGTGACGGAGTAGCGATGTTTTGTGCTGAGCCAGTGAGATTGGGGAGTGGGAAAGCAACCAGAAGGCTGGGTCTGTGGGAACGGGAGTATGAAGTATGTCTTGAGAAATGGATACAACATCAGTCCAGAATGGTTTTAGTAGGGGACAGTTCCACCAGATATGCATTAGGGAGCCTGCAGCACTGAGACATCTCCAGCACCTGTCCGTCACTCCAGGATACATGAAGTGGAGGAGAGAGGGGTGTCTATACCATCTCATTAAGAGCTTATATTGAGTTTCCCTAACTTGTATACAGACTGAACTTTTATGGGATTTGAGGAATATCATCTGCCAATCTTTGTCTGTTAGGGGAATCCCGAGGTCCCTTCCCCACGCCAGCTGGAAGGGTGTGGGCTTCTGAGCGTTTGGTGTCTGCAGTAGTCTATAAAGTGAGGAGACGGTGTGTTGAGGGGGGCATGTAGCGACGCACATCCTCTCAAACTGTGTTAACTCTCGTGAGGCCTGGAGGTATCTACGCTCAGAGTGCAAAAAGTGTCTGAGCTGCAGGTACCTCCAAAAGTCATGTTGTGGGATTTCCCATTTTGATCGTATTTCGGAGAATTGTTTAACTCCCGAGGAAACTGCCATCTGGCCTACTCTAAAGAGACCCTCAAGGGCCTAGTCACGAAAATGGGAGGGTATTAAGCCGGGCTGGAAGTCAGGGTTAGCTAAAAAAGAGGTCAGTGGGCCAAAATCAGAAGAGAGGAAGGGCCAGCGGCGCGCTTTTTTCCAGAAGGAGAGGGTCGCTGTGATAGTTGGGTGAGAGGAGGGGGGCTTGGGCAGGGAGGGGAGCCAGGGAAACATCTCAGAGAATTGTTGCATATATAGCCCCTCTAGAGCAACCCATTGCTTTGTGTCTCGACTCCTCGTCCAGTCCAGAACCCTATTGAGCAATATTGCCCAATAGTAGCCTCTGATATCAGGCAATTGGAAACCACTACTTCGGGTGGAGTGAATCATAATGGATCTGCTGATTCTTGGCCGTCTCCGAGACCAGATAAATTGTTGTATCAAGAGTTGGATGGATCTGAACCAGGAGTCTGGGATCTGTATGGGGAGGGTCTGCAGTTTGTAGAGTAGTTTGGGAAGAGTATTCATCTTTACAATGTTCACCCTCCCCAGCCAAGAGAGTGGTTTGAGGTACCACCTGCTATAGTCAGCCCTGAGTGTTCGAAGGAGGGGGGCGAAGTTTAAAGTGTATAAACAGGACAGGTCATTTGGTAGCTGTAATCCCAAGTAGGACAGGTGGGAGGCATTCCAGGTAAAGGGGAAGGATCGCTTAAGTTTAGTTATTGTGTCGGGGGGGGGGGTGGAAATGTTCAGGGCGCATGATTTGGTCATGTTGATCTTAAAGTTGGAGAGTGTTCTGAAATGAGAGAGCTCCTGCATAAGGTGAGGAAGGGAGGAAACCGGGTGTGTTATTATGGCTAGTAGGTCATCAGCAAACAGGGAAAGTTTGTGCTCTGTATCCCCAATCCTCAGGCCCGTAATACTATCATTGGCCCTAATAGCTCTAGCAAAAGCTTCGATACAGAGGACAAAGAGTAGGGGGGATAGTGGACAGCCCTGTCGTGTCCCGTTGCTTATGGCAAAGGAGTCGGATAAAGATCCGTTTATTCGGACCCGAGCTGTGGGTGATCTGTATAGCCCCATTATTCTATCAAGCATTCAGGGACCCAATCCAATATGCTCCAGCACAGACCTCATAAAACCCCAGCCAACCCTGTCGAAAGCCTTTTCGGCGTCGGTGGATAGTAGTACTGTGGGTGGGCCTCCCTGGGACGCGATGTGGATTAGGTTCAGTACCTTGGTGGTATTGTCCTTTGCCTCGCGGTTCGGGACAAAGTCCACCTGATCGTTGTGGATTAGGGAAGGTAGGAATACGTTCAGTCTGTTTGCCATTAGTTTTGTGAAAAGCTTGACATCAACGTTTAGGAGGGATATGGGCCTGTAGCTGGAACATACCGAGGGGTCCTTACCTGGTTTGGGCAAGACAGAGATGTGTGCCTCCAGGGACTGGCTAGAGAAGTGGGTTTCCGCGGAAATTGAATTAAAGGCTTGAAGAAGATAGGTGAGTGTGAGGTCTTTGAATTGTTTATAGTATGTGAGGGTGAAGCCGTCCGGCCCTGGGCTTTTACCAGATGGCGTCATGGCCAGGGCAGTCTCCAATTCTTGTTGGGTAAAAGGTAATTCCAGGGCTTCCCTATCTGAAGGTGGTATGACGGGGTATGACACTTTTTCTAGATATGCCTTCGCTTTTAAAAAGTCATAAGGGGTGGTGGTGCCATCAGGTCGGTTCTCTAAGTTATATAAAAGGGAGTAATACCTTTTGAAGCATGCTGCAATTTCCGGGGTTTTGAATCGGAGAGTATTTCCGAGATCTTTTATATTGTTAATATACAGAGAGGAGCGTTGGGCCTTGAGAGCCTGGGCCTGGAGGCGACCAGGTTTATTACCCCACTGGTAATATTTGGAGTTGCATTTACGAACTGAAAGTTGGATACTATCAGTAAGGGTTTTCTTTAGCTGAGCCCGTGTATCCAGAAGTTCTAAGTAATCGGACTCCGACAGAGTCGTTTTGTGCAGGGACTCGAAATGGTGGAGTCGGTCTAATAGTTTGGTGATTAGTGCTGACCTCTGCTTCTTCACAAATGTCCCCAACTGTATAAGCTTACCTCGTATGGTGCATTTATGTGCTTCCCACAGGGTAATTTTTGAGACATCGTCGGTGTCATTTATGGAGAAGAACTCAGCCAGGGCCTTTTCTATTTCACCCTTGCAATATTGGTCTTGCAGCAATGACTCATTAAGACGCCAGGTCCACTGACCTGGGGTGGTCTGGGGTGTCGAAAGCGTCATGTGAACTGGGGCATGGTCAGACCAGGTTATCGAACCTATAGAGGAGTCTATTAATAAGGGGAGATGCCTATGGCTCAGAAATAAATAATCGAGGCGGGAGTAGGCATTATGTGGGGGAGAATAGAAGGAGTAGTCTCTATCCGAGGGATGGAGAATCCGCCAGGAGTCAGCTAGAAATATATATTATTAATCACTGCAGTTTAGCTTCACCAACAGCGTCGCACAGCGTATATCACACTACTTATGAAAATAAAAATTGAATAGTACACTGGGGTACAGCACAAACAAAAATATATAGTTTTTTTATAATTTATCATTATTATTAAAATTTTACACTGGGGCGGAGCCCTTGGATGGACGGACAGATCACCCCTTCAGATACAGCAGACAGAGCATCCCTTTTTCAGATACAGCAGACAGAGCACCTCTTTTAGATACAGCAGACAGAGAGAGCACCCCTCTTTCAGATACAGCAGACAGAGAGAGCACCCCTTTCAGATACAGCAGACAGAGTTCCCCTTTCAAATACAGCAGACAGAGAGAGTACCCCTTTTAGATACAGCAAACAGAGAGAGCACCCCTTTCAGATACAGCAGACAGAGAGAGCACCCCTTTCAGATACAGTAGAAAGAGCACCCCTTTTAGATACAGCATACAGAGAGAACACACCTTTCAGATACAGCAGAGAGAGAGCACCCCTTTCAGATACAGCAGACAGAGCACCTCTTTCAGATACAGCAGACAGAGAGAGCACCCCTTTCAGATACAGCAGACAGAGCACCCCTTTCAGATACAACAGACAGAACACCCCTTCCGGATACAGCAGACAGAGAGCACCCCTTTCAGATACAGCAGATAGAGTGCACTCTCCCCATGCCAGACAACAGAGTACTGAGATGGACACATCCGTCCAGTACACTCTCCACAGTCGGAGTGAAGATGGCACCGATCACCAGGGACATATATAGAATCCAAGACCTGGGAGAGTCTGACAGCGGGAAGATGACATTCGGCCTTGCTTTGAGATCCAAGTAAGGCAGGAAGTCCTGAGCCGGATTTGGATACTGGCTTGGATTTCAATGTTTGGGTGGATTCGGTTCTCTGAGAACTGAACCCCCTCGTCTCTAGTTCCATGCAGTATTGTGAATATTTTTTGAGAAAAATATTTAGCTCTACAGCAGCTAGTGGACCCCTCAACTATTTTCTCCTGCTTCATTTAGTTCTATATTGAATATTTAATCCATATACTGTGTATATATTTTGTGACAAGGATCACATACAGTGCATCCGCAAAGTATTTACAGCGTTTTCACTTTTTCCACATTTTGTTAAGTTACAGCTTTTTTCCATACTGGAATAAATTCATTTTTTCCCTCAACGTTCTACACGCAATACCCCATAATGAAAAAAGTTTTTGTTTTTTTTAGATTCTTGCTAATTTATTAAAAATAAAAAATTAAGAAATCACGTGTACATAAGTATTCACAGCCTTTGCTCAATACTTTGTTTATGCACCTTTGGCAGCAATTACGGCCTCAAGTCTGTTTGAATGTGATGCCATAAGCTTGGCACATCTATCTTTGGGCAGTGTCACCCATTCCTCTTTGCAGCACCTCTCAAGCTCCATCAGGTTGGATGGGAAGCATCGGTGCACAGCCATTTTCAGATCTCTCCAGAGATGTTCAATCGGATTCAAGTCTGGGCTCTGGCTGGGCCACAAGAACATTCACAGAGTTGTCCTGAAGCCACTCCTTTGATATCTTGGCTGTGTGCTTAGGGTTGTTGTTCTGCTGAAAGATGAAGCGTCGCCCCAGTCTGAGGTCAAGTACATTGCAGCATTCATCTTTCCCTCTATCCTTACTAGTCTCCCAGTTCCTGCCACTGAAAACATCCCCACAGCATGATGCTGCCACCGCCATGCATCACTGTAGGGATGGTATTGGCTTGGTGATGAGTGGTGCCTGGTTTCCTCCAAACATGACGCATGGCATTCACACCAAAGAGTTCAATATTTGTCTCCTCAGACCAAAAAATGTTTGTTTTTTAAGGTCTGAGAGTCCTTCAGATGCATTTTGGCAAACTCCAGGCGGGCTGCCATGTGCTTTTTTCTAAGGAGTGGCTCCTGTCTGCCCACTCTACCATATAGGCCTGATTGTTGGATTGCTGCAGAGAGGGTTGTCCTTCTTGAAGGTTCTCCTCTCTCCACAGAGGAATGCTGTAGCTCTGACAGAGTGACCATCAGGTTCTTGGTCACCTCCCTGACTAGGGCCCTTCTCCCCTGATCACTCAGTTTAAACCGCCGGCCAGCTCTAGGAAGAGTCTTGGTGGTTCCGAACTTGTTCCATTTACAGATGATGGAGGCCACTGTGCTCATTGGGAACTACAAAGCAGGAGATATTTTTCTGAACCCTTTCCCAGATTTGTGCCTCAAGACAATCTGTCTTGGAGGTCTACAGACAATTCCTTTGACTTCATGCATGGTTAGTGCTCAGACATGCACTGTCAAGTGTGGGACCTTATATAGACAGGTGAGTGCCTTTCCAAATCATGTCCAATCAACTGAAGTTACCACAGGTGGACTCCAATTAAGCTGTAGGAACATCTCAGGATGATCAGTGGAAACAGGATGCATCTAAGCTCAATTTTGAACTTCATGGGAAAGATTCTGAATTCCAATGTAGTTTTTTTATTTTTAAGAAAATTGCAAAAATCTCAAAAACACTTTTTTCACATTGTCATTATGGGGTATTATGTGTAGAATTTTGAGGGACAAAATGAAGGCTGTAACATAACAAAATGTGGAAAAAGTGAAGCACTGTGAATACTTTCCAGATTCACTGTACACTGGTAAAATAAAAACAGCAGGTTTTATTCTTTCTCCAAGAGTTGGTCATTTACATGGTGTAACATGAGATCACAGCAGGTTATGGCAGAACGTTCTACATTCTATCGATCAAAAATGGAATAAAATCCAATGGCTCCTTATGTAAACCTGGACCCCAACCTATCACCTGGCCAGCTTGTCCAGCATCAGAAGCATTATCAATGTGTACAGACAGTGTTCTTAAGGACAGCTAATAGGTGCTACTAATCAACTTGGTTGCAGTTCATTCCTGACCTCAATGAAAACCTAGACTGGACCTATATGCAACTGATATTACATACTTAAAGAGGGAAATCCTACTGTATCTGCCACACTCCTCCCCCCTTAACTTCAGCCACCTTGGTGAAGCAAAGAATTTTCAGGCAAACTCTCTGTCTCTCCTACCTCTATTTGTGCCACCCATCCGGGAACACAACCCTCCACCAATCCCCAAAGTACCCCCTTTTCACCCTCTTCCTCCTCCTTCCCTAGCTTCACCACAGGGTAGTGAAGAAGATTAGGACCCAAAAACCTCATGGAAATGTCATCTGCATTTATTTGTTGTTTTCCAGGACCATGCTGTACATCAAATGTAAATGTCTGTAAGGTCAAAAGCATGCATTGTAAGGGTGCATAGTCTGTGATTAGCCAAAATTCTCACCCCAGCAAACAATATTTTAGCAATTCTGCTGCTAAGAACTCCTGATCCACAGTTGAGTATTTGCGTTCTCTGGGCAGCAATATCCAGCTAAGATAGAGGATGGGTTTCTTCTCCCCATCCACCTCTTGGGATAGGACTGCCACTACCCAGTTCCAGAGGCATCCATCTGCAATATAAACTGCTTCTTGAAATCAGGAGCCTGTAAAACAGGCTCTGCACACAAGGCATGCCTTAAATCCTGCCATGTAGCCTCTGCTGGTCTAGACAGTATTATTTTGTCTGGGGAAAGTTTCTTCACTCATTTAGTGGTGCCGCCCTAGTGGCAAAATCACGAATAAATCTGCGATAATAGCCTGCTAGACCCATGTTCTGGGTTGTGACTCCTAGTCAGAGCTAAAAATTACATTATCATCTAAATATGCCATGGCACATTCTCTATGAGGCCGGAGCAACTTGTTCAAAGCTCTTTGGGAAGTTGCAGGAGCCCCATGTAAACCACAGGGCATTACTTTATACTGAAAGAGACCCTCTGGGGCGGAAAGGCTGTCTTGGCCTTGGCAGCTTCAGTCAAAGGAATTTGCTAATACCCTGTTGTTAAGTCAAGAGTAGTGAGATACTGACTTTTTGCTACGTTTTCTACTAATTCATCAACTCGGGACATAGGGTAGGAGTCAAACTGAGAAATATAATTTTTGGAAATCATTACAGAATCTTAAGGCTCCCAAAGTCTTAGGCACTAAGACAATGGGATTATTCTATTCACTGTTTGACTCCTCTATGACCCCCAGACACAGCATCTACTCCACTTCCCATTTTACTGCTGCCCAATTGGCCTTAGGTATGCAATAGGGCCTTTCTTTTATCACCACCCTGGATGGAGTAGCAATATTATGCTGTATGATCCAGGTTTTCCCTGGGATGGCCGAGAACACATCCTGGTACTATGCTACTAAGTCTACCACTCCTTGTTTCTGGCTGGGATTCAAGGTAACTTCCACAGGCACTTGACAATCTGGAGTTTTCATGGCCACTTAAGAGGGCTGACTGGTATTTTCTTTCCTGGGTTTTAGTAAATTCACATGGTAGATTTGGACTTCCTTCCTTCTAGCCTCTTGCCAAATCTTATAGTTAACAGGTTCCACTGCCTCAATGATCTCATAAGGGCCTTGCCACTGGGCATACATTTTAGTTTCAGTGGTGGGTACAACAACCAATATCCTGGTTTAAAACGCTGTTGAGCCCTGTTTATTTGTTTATTCATAAGTTGCTCAATTTGTATTTAACAGTCATACGATTGGGCCACAAACTGAATGATGTTAGGCTTCTGGGGTGACTGTTGCTCCTACCCTTTTTATACGAGATCTAAAATCCCCCTGGGCTGACTACTGTAGAGAAGTTAAAAGGGGTTAAATCCCGTAGAGGCTTAGGGTATCTCTTGAGCTGCAAACATTAAATAGGGTAGGAGTAGGTCTCAATCATGCTTCTCCTGAGACACCACCGTTTTTATAATTTGCTCAAATGTTGGGTTAAAGGATTCTAAACAAGAAAGTTTTTGGGAGGAACCCAACCCTAGACACTAAGCAAAACAATATAAAACATTAACAATACGTTCCTTTCAGAATGATGTGACCCGGATGTTTCCCTCTTTGCTTTTCTCTCTCAGACATCACTCGGGAGTGGGGTTTGAAATCAGGTGATGTGGTAAACATAAAAAATACAAAACATATAAATAATGTGTAAACCAATCTATAAAGTATAAAACTTTGTGATGTACAATAATCAAGTAATGTAATGAGGGCACGCCTCACAAATGTGTTTATATTAAAGAGGGTTGTTGATGTGAATGTTTATATTTTCTCTAAAAATAAAGTGATATTGTGATCAGTGGTGAGTTTTTCGTGAAAGCGTACCCAACTCGCTGTGATGTGTAGGATAGAGTAAGCACATAAAGGTATCTTTAACTTCCAAGGAACTTCATAGAAGGATAAACATACCCTACTCACGATGAAATGAATGATGTCAAGCACCTCAAGGTATTTTTTAATTGGACCAATCCGGAGATTCCATTCAAGGCCCGCCCTCTATTTCCACTCCAAATTGTTGATGTTGTATGCATAAAAGACAAATAACACACCAATGTGTAGGACACCAATTTAACACACCAATGTGGGTTAAAGAATTCAGCTAGGCCATTAGTCTGCAATCTGCGGCTCTCCAGCTGCTGTGGAACTACACATCCCAGCATTCCCTGCCACAGTTTTGCTATTAAGACATGCTAAAACCGAGGAAGGGCATGTTGGGATGTGTAGTTCCACAGCAGCTGGAGAGACGCAGGTTGCAGACACATGAGTTAGGCCATCTGACTGTGGTTGGTAAACTGAAGTAGTAATTCAGTCTACCTCTAACAGATGGCAAAGATCTTTTATCAATTTTGAGACAAAAGGGGTACACTGTTCTCAGGACCTCTTTTTGTATTTCCAACTGGGTCCATAGAATTAGTAATTTCTGGGCAATACTACTAGACTTCATATTACTGTATATAGTAGTATGGCCTCTGGGTATCTGGTGGAATAGTCAACCACTATTAATATATATTGATGACCACGAGCAGATTTCTCCACTGGCCCTATCAAATCCATACCTAGTCACTAAAAAGGCACGGAGATGATAAGCAGGGGAACCAAGGGTGCCCTACATTCTGGCCAGGATGCTGTCTTCTGACACACTGGGCATACTTGACAATATTTCTTAACTGCCACATAAATGCCTGGCCTACAGAACTTTGTGTATCGCTGGAAAGTTTTCTCCTCCCCTAAATATCCACCCCACAGATGAGTGTGAGCTGTCCTCATTACCATCTGTTCTTATTTTCAGGGAACCAACAACTGGTCTACCCTTTTACCCTGCAAATAAGCAACATGCTACAATAATTCATATTTCAACACAAAGTATGGTACCCCTTCTGTTGGTAAAGCAGTAATTACCTTACCATTCACCTCTACAACACTTTCAAAGGCATTTATCAAATTTCCATCATTCTGTTGGTCCCATCCAAAGTCCTGTAAAGACACTCTTTCACCAATGGGAGACCAATGTAACTCAGTCTCATTGTCCCCTTGCTGCTCACTGCCCAAGGAGGATTTTACAGCCATAGAACTTTGGTATCCTGTAGATCTTGGTTCCTGGGGTCCCTCTAAATCTGTCTGCCGGCAGATGCCATGCCAGCTAATCACCTCCTGTATTACCGGAAAGACACAACCTTAAATCAGTGGATAAGGAGGTCAGGAGGTTACCGCAGCTACCACTTCACTGGTCGCCCTTTAATCACAGGTACACTCATGAGCATTCTTCCATATTCCATTATATACATAGCACCTTTACAAGGAGTAAGACCTTGTTAGCCCCGGGAGGAACCAAGTTAGCAGAGATGATGGTCAATGCACTGCCAGTATCCACTAAGTCCAAGACCTCTCAGCCTTCAATTTGTCCAACAGATGAAACAGGGTAAATGCTTTCAGCCACCATGATGTGGGTTGTTAGGTTTGACCATGGGGAACTGGGCTCTGGGCTTAGTTACTGGCTGCAAACCTTTGATTGGCTTTATTCAATTTCCCAAGGGACAGGTACCGCTCAATTACCATGGCTAACTCCTCAAATGTTTGAAGATCAGTCTGTAGGGCCTATTGCACAACTCAGTCTAATACCTGTATAGCATGGTATAGAGCAATCATTTCCACCACATGCTGTAGAGAGATTTCACTCAGCCACAACCAGGCTTTCCTCAGTCTGGATAACTTAGTCAATTGAACCCTAGGAGGCTCAGCAGTGTTCAGCCGCCACGCATGGAACTTCTGGGCTTTACTGTAGCCCATCACCCCCAGCCTGCTGAGTATAGCCTCTTTCAAATGAGGATAGGTGCTTGCCTCAGACACTGTGAGTATCAACCAAGAAGAAAGAAGTATTCCTTAAATAGGGTACACTCAGACTGATATGTTACTAATTACTAAAAGTCCATTCACCTACTGGTGAATGACCACTAATTGTTACTATATAACTTTTATTTTTATACGGTTAATAGCTGACGAAGTATGTGCAAGTGAAAGAAAATGTGTACAAATTAAAGGTGAAAATAAAATGCTCAACCACTGTGATTATGTGTTTGTATTTATTCTTCCTTATTGGAATGTGTATCATATCTTGCTAGAATAGGGCATAAATGTCTCACTATACTAGTTGATACAAAGTGAGTACAATTGTTCAAATCAGGCATTGGACTAGGGTGGCTTTTAATAAGTAACAATGGCAGTGTTCTTTCTTAATGGCTGTATTCAGATACAGCAGCAATCAGTTCTAAGTATTTGCAGTGTGCGCATCACTGAATCAAAAATACTTTATATATCTTTTCCATAGTACTAGTTATATACTTATGGATTTGAGTTATTAACCATTATTCTGTAGCCACCTTTATTGTCATCCAGATAATACTGGTGATGATATACAGATTATTCAGTATTATAAGAAGCCTATTGAGCCATTAACACTAGTATAGTATCAATGTTGTATACCACTCAAGATCAGTGTATGGTCTCCGACTAATATAAATGTTTATCACTATGCAATACCAGGAATAAATCTGTGAAATAATATCTCCCTTCTTGAGAACATTAATATAACATGGTGTCAATGTGGGCACTTTGATCTTAATATGAATATATTCATTCCACCTTAATATCACTAAGGACGCTGATAATATTGATATACCCAATGATAATTAATAGGGAGGTCTGGCTGTTTGTTGAGACTCACAGTACAGTATAATAAAGAGAGTGCCTAATAGTAGTGGTTGTTCACAATAATATTACCCAATACGCAGCAGTGCTGTACATGCAGCGTCTCTCAACACTAACATACAGCCGTCCATGAGTGCCAGGAGTTATTTAAATTGCGCCTGGCCTGAATAAATATCTATATGTCTATTTGGGCATCTCTGCCAAACTGTCAGTGGCTGACTGCCCCAGGGTTAGCTATGGCATGGACGTCTAGCCTTCTCGCGTGCACCCAGCTTATGTGTTTTCACAATGGATCCCTGGTATGTAGAAGCCGCTGCTTGCGGCTGGCTGTCACTGACTGATGTCTGGTAAACGTACTCAACAAATATGATACACAACATAACACACAATAATTGATATTTACAAGGGCTAATTGCCCATATTCACAACGGTTGGCTTATTAAAAAAGCGTATATATTGGTAGATGCTCAATTAGCTTAGAGATATCATTCAGCTGCTCGAAATGGAGGTGCATTTCTAAGCAAGAAAAAAAGGCATTTGTTTCCCCCAGCACCCTGAATGATAACCGTAATCAGATATAAAGTCCACATAATAAAAGAATTCAGAGATCTTCGTTACACATATTTGCGCAAATGTGTGAATAAGCCCCAAAGCCGCATAAAGGCGTCTCTGTATATTTGGGGTCCCTAGCTGCTATATCTAGGTGCAGGGTGTGGCACCCCAAAACACCAGCATAAGCCAGAAAGCCCAGCATAGCATACCAGTGAAAAAAACTATAGTGTTAATAAATTAGTATTTAGGAAGCCGAAGCTATAGAGAAAGTGATACAAAAATGAAATGCAATTAAAATAGAGAAATAGTGTTAAAAAATTAATAAGTGAAAAGTGTTAATAGAATGTAAAGGTATGCCACACTAAGGCCATCCAGCTCAGCCAGTCCAGAGACACCACACCTCACACCTCCATTACCCCAATCTGGGTCTAAGATTAACCAGCAAGGAGCCACATGATAATGGCTCCTTACTACAATATGTCTAAGCTAAGAGCTACCTACCTTGGAGCAACCCCATAATGCTCCATGTGGCATGTCAGGGCCTGCACCTCCTCCTAATGCAGGAACCTCTCTGCCTCTCACAACAAACATATATATTGGTAGATGCTCAATTAGCTTAGTGATATCATTCAGGTGCTCGAAAGGGAGGGGTATTTCTAAGCAAGAAAAAAGGCATTTGTTTCCCCCAACACCCTGAATGATAACCGTAGCCAGATATAAATTCCACATAATAGAATTCAGAGATCTTCGTTACACATATTTGCGCAAATGTGTGAATAAGCCCCAAAGCCGCATCAAGGCGTCTCTGTAAATTTGGGGTCCCTAGCGCTATATCTAGGTGCAGGGTGTGGCACACCGAAACACCAGCATAAGCCAGAAAGCCCAGCGTAGCATACCAGTGAAAAAACTATAGTGTTAATAAATTAGTATTTAGGAAGCCAAAGCTATAGAGAAAGTGATATGAAAATGAAATGCAATTAAAATAGAGAAATAGTGTTAAAAAATTAATAAGTGAAAAGTGTTAATGGAGTGTAAAGGTATGCCACACTTAGGCCATCCAGCTCAGCCAGTCCAGAGGCACCACACCTCACACCTCCATGACCCCAATCTGGGTCTAAGATGAACCAGCAAGGAGCCACATGATAATGGCTCCTTACTACAATATGTCTAAACTAAGAGCTACCTACCTTGGAGCAACCCCATAATGCTCCATGTGGCATGTCAGTGCCTGCTCCTCCTCCTAATGCAGGAACCTCTCTGCCTCTCACAACAAACATATATATTGGTAGATGCTCAATTAGCTTAGTGATATCATTCAGGTGCTCGAAAGGGAGGGGTATTTCTAAGCAACAAAAAAAAGGCATTTGTTTACCCCAGCACCCTGAATGATAACCGTAACCAGATATAAATTCCACATAATAATAGAATTCAGAGATCTTCGTTACACAGATTTGCGCAAATGTGTGAATAAGCCCCAAAGCCGCATCAAGGTGTCTCTGTATATTTGTGGTCCCTAGCGCTATATCTAGGTGCAGGGTGTGGCACCCCAAAACACCAGCATAAGCCAGAAAGCCCAGCGTAGCATACCAGTGAAAAAACTATAGTGTTAATAAATTAGTATTTAGGAAGCCGAAGCTATAGAGAAAGTGATACAAAAATGAAATACAATTAAAATAGAGAAATAGTGTTAAAAAATTAATAAGTGAAAAGTGTTAATAGAATGTAAAGGTATGCCACACTAAGGCCATCCAGCTCAGCCAGTTCAGAGGCACCACACCTCCCTTACCCCAAACCGGGTCTAAGATTAACCAGCAAGGAGCCACATGATAATGGCTCCTTACTACAATATGTCTAAGCTAAGAGCTACCTACCTTGGAGCAACCCCATAATGCTCCATGTGGCATGTCAGGGCCTGCACCTCCTCCTAATACAGGAACCTCTCTGCCTCTCACAACAAACATATATATTGGTAGATGCTCAATTAGCTTAGTGATATCATTCAGGTGCTCGAAAGGAAGAGGTATTTCTAAGCAAGGAAAAAAGGCATTTGTTTCCCCCAGCACCCTGAATGATAACCGTAACCAGATATAAATTCCACATAATAATAGAATTCAGAGATCTTCGTTACACATATTTGCGCAAATGTGTGAATAAGCCCCAAAGCCGCATCAAGGCGTCTCTGTATATTTGGGGTCCCTAGCGCTATATCTAGGTGCAGGGTGTGGCACCCCAAAACACCAGCATAAGCCAGAAAGCCCAGCATAACATACCAGTGAAAAAACTATAGTGTTAATAAATTAGTATTTAGGAAGCCGAAGCTATAGAGAAAGTGATACAAAAATGAAATGCAATTAAAATAGAGAAATAGTGTTAAAAAATTAATAAGTGAAAAGTGTTAATAGAATGTAAAGGTATGCCACACTAAGGCCATCCAGCTCAGCCAGTTCAGAGGCACCACACCTCACACCTCCCTTACCCCAAACCGGGTCTAAGATTAACCAGCAAGGAGCCACATGATAATGGCTCCTTACTACAATATGTCTAAGCTAAGAGCTACCTACCTTGGAGCAACCCCATAATGCTCCATGTGGCATGTCAGGGCCTGCACCTCCTCCTAATGCAGGAACCTCTCTGCCTCTCACAACAAACATATATATTGGTAGATGCTCAATTAGCTTAGTGATATAATTCAGGTGCTCGAAAGGAAGGGGTATTTCTAAGCAAGGAAAAAAGGCATTTGTTTCCCCCAGCACCCTGAATGATAACCGTAACCAGATATAAATTCCACATAATAATAGAATTCAGAGATCTTCGTTACACGTATTTGCGCAAATGTGTGAATAAGCCCCAAAGCCGCATCAAGGCATCACTGTATATTTGGGGTCCCTAGCGCTATATCTAGGTGCAGGGTGTGGCACCCCAAAACACCAGCATAAGCCAGAAAGCCCAGCGTAGCATACCAGTGAAAAAACTATAGTGTTAATAAATTAGTATTTAGGAAGCCGAAGCTATAGAGAAAGTGATACAAAAATGAAATGCAATTAAAATAGAGAAATAGTGTTAAAAAATTAATAAGTGAAAAGTGTTAATAGAATGTAAAGGTATGCCACACTAAGGCCATCCAGCTCAGCCAGTCCAGAGACACCACACCTCACACCTCCATTACCCCAATCTGGGTCTAAGATTAACCAGCAAGGAGCCACATGATAATGGCTCCTTACTACAATATGTCTAAGCTAAGAGCTACCTACCTTGGAGCAACCCCATAATGCTCCATGTGGCATGTCAGGGCCTGCACCTCCTCCTAATGCAGGAACCTCCCTGCCTCTCACAACAAACATATATATTGGTAGATGCTCAATTAGCTTAGTGATATCATTCAGGTGCTCGAAAGGGAGGGGTATTTCTAAGCAAGAAAAAAAGGCATTTGTTTCCCCCAGCACCCTGAATGATAACCGTAGCCAGATATAAATTCCACATAATAGAATTCAGAGATCTTCGTTACACATATTTGCGCAAATGTGTGAATAAGCCCCAAAGCCGCATCAAGGCGTCTCTGTAAATCTGGGGTCCATAGCGCTATATCTAGGTGCAGGGTGTGGCACCCCAAAACACCAGCATAAGCCAGAAAGCCCAGCGTAGCATACCAGTGAAAAAACTATAGTGTTAATAAATTAGTATTTAGGAAGCCAAAGCTATAGAGAAAGTGATATGAAAATTAAATGCAATTAAAATAGAGAAATAGTGTTAAAAAATTAATAAGTGAAAAGTGTTAATGGAATGTAAAGGTATGCCACACTTAGGCCATCCAGCTCAGCCAGTCCAGAGGCACCACACCTCACACCTCCATGACCCCAATCTGGGTCTAAGATTAACCAGCAAGGAGCCACATGATAATGGCTCCTTACTACAATATGTCTAAGCTAAGAGCTACCTACCTTGGAGCAACCCCATAATGCTCCATGTGGCATGTCAGGGCCTGCACCTCCTCCTAATGCAGGAACCTCTCTGCCTCTCACAACAAACATATATATTGGTAGATGCTCAATTAGCTTAGTGATATCATTCAGGTGCTCGAAAGGGAGGGGTATTTCTAAGCAACAAAAAAAAGGCATTTGTTTACCCCAGCACCCTGAATGATAACCGTAACCAGATATAAATTCCACATAATAATAGAATTCAGAGATCTTCGTTACACAGATTTGCGCAAATGTGTGAATAAGCCCCAAAGCCGCATCAAGGTGTCTCTGTATATTTGTGGTCCCTAGCGCTATATCTAGGTGCAGGGTGTGGCACCCAAAAACACCAGCATAAGCCAGAAAGCCCAGCGTAGCATACCAGTGAAAAAACTATAGTGTTAATAAATTAGTATTTAGGAAGCCGAAGCTATAGAGAAAGTGATACAAAAATGAAATGCAATTAAAATAGAGAAATAGTGTTAAAAAATTAATAAGTGAAAAGTGTTAATAGAATGTAACGGTATGCCACACTAAGGCCATCCAGCTCAGCCAGTTCAGAGGCACCACACCTCACACCTCCATTACCCCAAACCGGGTCTAAGATTAACCAGCAAGGAGCCACATGATAATGGCTCCTTACTACAATATGTCTAAGCTAAGAGCTACCTACCTTGGAGCAACCCCATAATGCTCCATGTGGCATGTCAGGGCCTGCACCTCCTCCTAATGCAGGAACCTCTCTGCCTCTCACAACAAACATATATATTGGTAGATGCTCAATTAGCTTAGTGATATCATTCAGGTGCTCGAAAGGAAGGGGTATTTCTAAGCAAGGAAAAAAGGCATTTGTTTCCCCCAGCACCCTGAATGATAACCGTAACCAGATATAAATTCCACATAATAATAGAATTCAGAGATCTTCGTTACACATATTTGCGCAAATGTGTGAATAAGCCCCAAAGCCGCATCAAGGCGTCTCTGTATATTTGGGGTCCCTAGCGCTATATCTAGGTGCAGGGTGTGGCACCCCAAAACACCAGCATAAGCCAGAAAGCCCAGCATAACATACCAGTGAAAAATCTATAGTGTTAATAAATTAGTATTTAGGAAGCCGAAGCTATAGAGAAAGTGATACAAAAATGAAATGCAATTAAAATAGAGAAATAGTGTTAAAAAATTAATAAGTGAAAAGTGTTAATAGAATGTAAAGGTATGCCACACTAAGGCCATCCAGCTCAGCCAGTCCAGAGGCACCACACCTCACACCTCCATTACCCCAATCTGGGTCTAAGATTAACCAGCAAGGAGCCACATGATAATGGCTCCTTACTACAATATGTCTAAGCTAAGAGCTTCCTACCTTGGAGCAACCCCATAATGCTCCATGTGGCATGTCAGGGCCTGCACCTCCTCCTAATGCAGGAACCTCTCTGCCTCTCACAACAAACATATATATTGGTAGATGCTCAATTAGCTTAGTGATATCATTCAGGTGCTCGAAATGGAGGGGTATTTCTAAGCAAGAAAAAAAGGCATTTATTTCCCCCAGCACCCTGAATGATAACCGTAACCAGATATAAATTCCACATAATAATAGAATTCAGAGATCTTCGTTACACATATTTGCGCAAATGTGTGAATAAGCCCCAAAGCCACATCAAGGCGTCTCTGTATATTTGGGGTCCCTAGCGCTATATCTAGGTGCAGGGTGTGGCACCCCAAAACACCAGCATAAGCCAGAAAGCCCAGCGTAGCATACCAGTGAAAAAACTATAGTGTTAATAAATTAGTATTTAGGAAGCCGAAGCTAAAGAGAAAGTGATACAAAAATGAAATGCAATTAAAATAGAGAAATAGTGTTAAAAAATTAATAAGTGAAAAGTGTTAATAGAATGTAAAGGTATGCCACACTAAGGCCATCCAGCTCAGCCAGTCTAGAGGCACCACACCTCACACCTCCATAACCCCAATCTGGGTCTAAGATTAACCAGCAAGGAGCCACATGATAATGGCTCCTTACTACAATATGTCTAAGCTAAGAGCTACCTACCTTGGAGCAACCCCATAATGCTCCATGTGGCATGTCAGGGCCTGCACCTCCTCCTAATGCAGGAACCTCTCTGCCTCTCACAACAAACATATATATTGGTAGATGCTCAATTAGCTTAGTGATATCATTCAGGTGCTCAAAAGGAAGGGGTATTTCTAAGCAAGAAAAAAAGGCATTTGTTTCCCCCAGCACCCTGAATGATAACCGTAACCAGATATAAATTCCACATAATAATAGAATTCAGAGATCTTCGTTACACATATTTGCGCAAATGTGTGAATAAGCCCCAAAGCCACATCAAGGCGTCTCTGTATATTTGGGGTCCCTAGCGCTATATCTAGGTGCAGGGTGTGGCACCCCAAAACACCAGCATAAGCCAGAAAGCCCAGCGTAGCATACCAGTGAAAAAACTATAGTGTTAATAAATTAGTATTTAGGAAGCCGAAGCTATAGAGAAAGTGATACAAAAATGAATGTCTATATCTGTCTATTTGGGCATCTCTGTCACACTGTCAGTGGCTGACTGCCTCAGGGTTAGCTGCGGCATGGACGTCTAGCCTACTCGCGTGCACCCAGCTTATGTGTAATCACAATGGATCCCTGGTATGTAGAAGCCGCTGCTTGCGGCTGGTTGTCACTGACTGATCTCTGGTAAACGTACTCAACAAATATGATACACAACATAACACACAATAATTGATATTTACAAGGGCTAATTGCCCATATTCACAACGGTTGGCTTATTAAAAAAGCGGACACGTTTGACACAGCGGTACACGTGTCAAACGTGTTGGCTGGATTGTAGAAGCAGCAGCTGGCTTGCCCACTTACACAATCAGCTGCTGTTAGAGCACTCAGACTCAGTAAAATACAAACAGCAGGTTTTATTCTTTCTCCAGCAGTTGGTCATTCACATTGTACAACATCAGTTCACAGCAGGTTACAGTATAATTTTCCACATTCTGATAATCAAAAATGGAACAAACTCTAATGGCTCCTAACATAAACCCAGACCCCAGCTTATCACCTGGCCAGCTTGTCCAGCATCAGGAGCACTGTCCCTGTGTACAGACAGCATTCTTAAAAGCAGCTTATAGGTGCTACTAATCAGCTTGACTTTAGTTCATTCCTGACCTCAATGAAAACCTCTACTGGATACCTGTTCAACTACTTTTACATACTTAAACAGGGAAATCCTGCTGTCCCTGCCATTACAAAAAAAATTATATATATATATATATATATATATATACATAAATATATATAAATATATGTGTGTGTGTCCTGCAAGGGCACTTTATGAGATAAGGGGACCCGTGTGCAGGCTCTGATTGAGCCCCATCATCTCCGGCAGTGAAGTAGGCTCTGGCATGGCACCAGAGTCTAGTCTTGTCCAGGAACATGTTGTTCATTTTGTGTTCCCAGGGACATCTCTTTTGTACATACAGTTCTGCAGAAACCGCCAGGCAGACAGAGCAGTAAGTATAATTAAATGCATGTGTGGTGTGTGGGCCCCCTGGACTTAAGTGCCCATGTGTACCATACACCCTGCCCCCATTATTGATATGCCAGTGGTCCCTTGTCTTGCTTGCATGACTCTAAGGATCAGATCTTTATTACTCAGATTTTAGTTTCCATTTTCAGTTCACCATTTCTGAATACTTTAACCTTGTCACAATCTTGTCTTTTGACATTTATTGGCTTCACTTTCTGCTTTTTCACTGTTCATATTTATTCAATTTCTTCTCACAAAATCAATTTAAAAAATGGAGCAAAGGGAGGAAAGAAATTAATATAAATTGATAAATTTTGTGTAGGGATGGTGAAGTAGTGCTCTGTTCCAGGGCACTAAAATGTTTAGCAATGCTTCTGAGCCTACAATATGTCTGGGAGACTGCAGAATTTTGTGAAGTTCTTTGAAAACTTCCAGGACGGTAGGCCACCCTACTGGTTTCTGACAACTTTTTCTACTGGGAGATTCCATTATTAGAGGAATACAGCTGGGAAATACAAATTAAGTAGAGAAACAAGAAAGGTGTTTACCTGGAGCCACAGCTCCAAGGGATAAGGGGGGTAATTCAGACCTGATTGCTGCTGTGTGATCAGGTCCAAACTGCGCATCGCACGGGTATAAAGCGGATCGCCGCTCAGCGATGGGTTTGTGCAATGGATCCGTTCGCATGGGCGATTGCAAGGAGATTGAAAGGAAGAAGGCTTTTGTGGGTGTCAACTGACCGTTTTCAGGGAGTGTCTGGAAAAACTCAGGTGTGTCAATGCGTTTGCAGGGAGGGTTCCTGACGTCAAATCCAGTCCCGGACAGGTTAATGTGATCGCAGCAGCTGAGTAAGTCCTGGGCTGCGCAGAGAGTGCACAAAATCTGTTTGTACAGCTCTGCTACACATGAGTTCGCACACTTGCACAGCTAAAATACACTCCCCCTGTAGGCGGCGACTATCTGATCGCAGCATTGCAAAAATCTCTTGCTAGCGATCAGGTCTGAATTAGGGCCAAAGAGCGTATGCTAAGAATTGTGAAGGCATCAAGAAAAGATGGGGAGTTGGATGTCATTGTCCACCTAGGGACAAATGACCTGGCTAATGATGAAGTCATGGCCATACAAGATGAATGTAGGAAGTTAGGGACTCCTCTGAAGCAGGTGGCAATCACTGTGACCTTTTCAGAAGTATTGCCAGTGCACAGTGGGTAGGATAGAACTCAAGACATCTCATCATAAATGTCAATGTTTGACTAAAGACATGATGCAATGAGAAGAGATTTGGTTTATAGGCCATAGTCACACCATCTGGCAAGAGAGGAGCTTATACAAAATTGATGGCCTGCACCAATCTTCAAGGGAACGAGAATAGAACTGAAAAGTTTGGATGCTTCATCAAGAACTATTTAAACTAGCAGAGGGGGGCAGTGAACCAAATAGGAATAAAGCAATCTGCTCCCCAACCCACAGGTATTGTTTCTGCAGGCAAAGGGAATAGGAAGCATATCCACAGCAGAAGAAGATAATTCAGATAAAAAACAAATAAACATTGTCAGAGAGATGAAGATAGCTAAGAACAGGAAAAGCACAAATAAAACTATAAAAGCTATGTCTGCAAATGCTAGGAGCTTAGGAAATAAAATCCCAAAACGAATTGCAATAATAATGGCAAAGGATGATCTAGATATTGTGGCTATTACAGAGTCATGGTGCAATGAAACTTATGACTGGGACATTGCTATACTGGAATATACTTTATTTAGGAATGACAGAATGAGTAGAATCAGAAGAGGGGTAGCAATGCATGTAAAAAAAAAAGCATAATTGCTACCTTAATATATCACCCTTTGGGTGACCATAGAAACAGGAGAGAAGGTGATTCATTGTATTGGGGTAATATACAGGCTCTCAGGTCAGGAAGAGGAACTGGACAAGAACCACTAAAATGGCATTAAAAGGAGAGGTAATAATCATTGGAGACTTTAATCTTCCTGATGTAAACCTGGGAGGTGTCTGTTGCTAGTTCTACTAGAATTAGGGACATTTTTAAATCCTTGCAAGGAGCATCCCTTCACCAATTGGTGAGGGAGCCCACTCGTAAAAAGACACAATATTAGACTTAATACTTACAAATGGAGACTGAATATCTAACATAAAAGTGGGTGAAAACCTGGGATCCAGTGATAATCAAGCAGTATGGTTCAGCATAAAGATAGAGACTGACTCATCCCATACAAAAACAAAGACGTTAGATTTTAGGAAGGCTGATTTTGTAGGGATAGGAAAATGTGTAAGCGATTCTTTGGCAGAGTGGAGGAACTTGGAAGGAGTGTAGGGGAGGTGGGAAACATTAAAAAGTGCAATATTAAAGGCAACAAACCCTTGTATCAAAAGTGTTAGGAAAAACGCAAGGAAAAGGAAGCCAGTGTAGTTTGCCAAAGAAGTAGCAAGTACTGTGAAAGCAAAAAAGATTGCTTTCAGGAAATGTAAGCAGACACAAAATAATGAAGACAAAGAGATATATCTTGTTAGACAGAAGGAGACTAAAGGGCCCCATACACTAGAACGATTTTACACGATTTCATACAATTCAGATATATCCATCTGATATATTGTATGAAATTGTGTACAATCGTATGTGTTTTAGATCATATACAATCTGATGCGCGTCCCCGTGGCTGTCGGATAGGATCCCCTAGGTCGTTGGTGCTGCACTAATGATATATCGGAATTGGATGGAATCGGATGAAAGTAGTGTGGTTTTTGTGCATGTGATATATCGCATGTGATGTATCATAGGGAAGTTTGACTGGCATTCTCAGGACACTCCCAGTCCCCGTAGCCCTCTATCCAGCCCATCAGATATATCTCATGGTACAATTGTATGCCGTACGATATATCACATGCGATATATAGCGTCTTCATCAATCGCATGAGATATATCTTATGCAAAAATCGTACAAAAGCACCAAATCATATGGAATCACCCCCGGGAAGGTCCCGGGGGAGTTCAAGGGAAATTGCATTCATCTTCAGCCTCAGACATATCGTTGTAGTGTATGGGGCCCTTAAGAAGGTAATCAGATGTGCAAAGGCACAAGCTGAGGAGAAAATAGCTTAGTCAGTGGGTAAAGGAAGCAAACATTTTTTTTAGGTATATAAGTGAAAGAAGAAAAAGAAAAGGTGGAATAATATGACTAAAGACAGAGACTGGGAGTTTTGTTCAGGCAGACAATGTAATAGCAGATCATCTTAATAATAATGTTTTCTCAGTATTCACTACTGAAAGAGAGGGAAAGGAGTCACAATTAAGTTGCAGGGATATTCAGGAAAATTGAACAAGTACATTTACAGAGGAGAAGGTCCTAACAGGACTCTCAAAGTTGAAAGTAGATAAATAAATGGGACCAGATGGGATACACCCAAGGATACTAAAATAGCTTAAAGAGATGCTGGTAGCATCATTAACAGAATTATTCAACTAGTCACTAGCAACAGAAGTAATTCCAGAGGACTGGAAAAGAGTGAATGTAGTCCCACTGCACAAAAGTGGAAGCAAGGAAGAGGTAAGCAACTACCAACCAGTGAACCTTACATCAGTAGTAGGGAAATTAATGGAAACACTCTTAAAAGAAAGGGTTGTAGAGTATCTCAAATCCAGCAATTTACAGGATCCGAAACAGCATAGATTCACTGGGGGGAGATCATGTCAAACAAACCTTATTGAGTTTTTTGATTGTGTGACTAAAGTAATAGATACATGTGGAGTCATAGATATAGCTTATCTAGACTTTAGTAAGGCTTTTGACACTGTCCCACATTGCAGACTGCTAAATAAACTCGAAAGCTTGGGATTGGATACTAAAATGGCTGAATGGATAAGATCTTGGTTGCAGGATATAAAACACAGAGTTATAGTAAATGGAGTTCACAGGAGGGAAATGTTACCAGTGGATTACCCCTGGGATCTGTACTTGGACCAGTGCTCTTCAATATCTTTAATGGTAACATTACAAATGGCATTAAAGGGAATATATGCTGTTTTGCAGATGACACAACGGTATACAACAGGGTAATCACACCAAGAGGGGTAAAATAAATGATTGAGGATCTAGGTAGACTAGAAGATTGGTCAATAGCATGGCAATTACAGTTTAATGCCACAAAATGCTAAATCATGCACTTGGGTCTCAAAAATCCGAAGGCTAAGTTAGCATTAATGGCACTATACTGGAAACTATTGAGGAGGAAGTGGATCTATCAGGTGACTTAAAGGCAGGTAAGCAATGTAAAATAGCAATGAGGAAGGCTAGTCAGATGCTTGGTTGCATAGGGAGAGGAATCAGCAGCAGAAAGAAAGAAGTAATAATGCCACTGTATAGGTCATTGGTATGGCCTCATCTAGAATACAGTCTTCAGTTCTGGAGGCCACATCTGCAGAAGGATATTAATACATTAGAGACAGTACAAAGAAGGGCAACTTAAATGGTGCATTGTCTACATCACAAAACATACCCAGAAAGACTAAAAAAATCTCAAAATGAATAGTTTGGAGCAGAGAAGGGAAAGGAGGGGGGGGGGGCATGATAGAGGCCTTCAAATATATCATGAGTTTTAACAAAGTCCAGGAGGGAAACATTCTTCGAATGAAGAGATGTATTAGTACACGAGGACATGCACTGAAACTGGGTAGAGGTAGGTTTAGGGGAAATTTGAGGAAAATTACTTCACAGAGGGTAGTGGACAAGTGGAATAGCCTCCCATCAGAGTTGGTAGGGGCTAAGACCGTACAGCAAATTAAACATGCATGGGATAGACATAAGGATATCCTTACAAAGAAATAAGGATAAAATAAGGTATGAGGTAACAGTATGGTAAAAAAAGGGGCAGACTAGATTGGCCAAGTGGCTCTTATCTGCTGTCAAATTCTATGAGGGAGGGACCTTAGTGACAGGTTTGATTGCAAATCACATCATCATGGCTCTCCATTGTACAGTGATACCATTACACAGTGAGGAGCTCTTATGCTGCAAAATGTGTTCTCACACTCCCTAGACTTACCCCTTGGAGTAGGCATGTGTGTAAGACAACATACAGTAGATGGTACTGTATGTAGACAAACATTTCAGAAAGAAAAAATATACAATAAGCCAAGCACAGAAAAAGTCTATGTGTAGCCCTGAGAGACAAAAACAGTGATTTGTGGCTCTAGCTGGTATGCTGTGCTAGAATTCCTCAGTAGTTGTGAAGGAGGAGTCTGAAGAGTTTCTAAAGCAGAAGAGCATACAGATGTGTCTTCATACATCCAGCCTCAATACACCATGCACGCGAGATGCCTGGTGTGAGTGAGCTGGCAGTTCCAAGTAGAGATGAGCAGGTCCGGTTCTCCAAGAACCGGACCCAACCGAATTTCACAATCCGAGTCTGGCTCAGGACTTCCCACCTTACTCGGATCTCAAATCGAGGCCTAATGCCATCATCCCGCTGTCGGATTCTCGTGGGTTTTGAATTCTATAAAGGTGCCCGGTGATTGGTGCCATCTTCACTCCGGGTGTGGAGAGTGTACTGGATGGACGTGTCTAAGTACTGTGTTGTCTAGCGTGGGGCGGGTGATCTGTCTGCTGTATCTAAAAGGGGTGCTCTGGCTGCTGTATCTGAAAGGGGTGCTCTGCTGCATCAGTCCAGGCGGGGTGCTCTGTCTACTGATTCTGAAAGGGGTGCTCTGTCTGCTGTATCAGTCCTGGAGTGCTCTGTCTGTTGCATCAGTCTAAGGGTGCTCTGTCTCCTGTATCTGAAAGGGGTGCTCTGTATGCTGCATTTGAAAGGGGTGCTCTCTCTGTCTGCTGTATCTGAAAAGGGTGATCTGGGTGTCCATCCAGGGGCTCCGCCACAATTTAAAATTAAAATAATAAAAGCTAAACATGAAAAGCCTAAAAATATAATTACAACAAAAATAAAAAAAATGTTTGTGCTGTACCCCAGTGTACTATGCAATTTTTATTTTATTTTCACAAGTACTGTGACACTACCGGTCAGACTGCAGTATTTTATTATTTCGTACTCATAAACATTTTGCGCGACACTAAACCGCAGTGTTCGATCGCTATTTTTGATGCACACGTGTATTGTTTGACGCTGTGGGTGAAGCTGGTACCACAGTAATATATTTTGTTTCCTACCCATACACACATTGTGCAACACTGTTGGTGAAATTAAACCTTAGCATTAGATTATTACCTCTGACTTATACACATTTTGTGTGATGCTGTGGGTAAAGGTGGTACCACAGTAATATATTTCATTTCCTACTCATACACGTATTGTGTGACACTGTTGGTGAAATTAAACTTTAGCGTTAGATTATTATCTCTGATTTATACACGTTTTGTGTGACACTGTAGGTACATTTTTTGTACAAATTGTAGTGTGTGCTGTACCCCACTTGGTTTGTGTTTGTTGATAGATATAGAGGACAAACAATTAAGAGGAGAGGCATAGATGGCTTAATTCAGGGCATGTAAAATCAAAGAAAAAGTAAAAGTTGGATTAGTAAATGCCAGATTAGTGTAATAATATAACCAATTAAAAATTGTTGTTTATGCATTAAAGACTGTCAAACAAATTAAATGAAATTATTAATAAATCCTTCCTTCAACTAAATACATATGGCCTTGGGCCACTGATCTAGTTATTGACAAAGATCTGTGTCAGACCATTTTTGCTGATTGTAGGTTAATTTAAAAAAAAAAAACATTTACAAAAACGGCTGAAATCACATGATTTGGACTTTTTTTTGTTCCTAGAGTATTATTAACCTCAATAATATTAATTTCCAAGCATTTCCAGGCAATGATCACAGTGCAAACAATGAAAAATATATATTGTACAATATATATTATCAGATTCTGTAAATCATCTGTACAGATTATTTTCAGACTCAATGTAGGATCAGTTCCTGAAAGTAATGTTCGACCTGGATAGTGTTCCACTTCATCCAGCTTTATGCAAGGTATGTACTACCAGGTAAAAAAAAAATTTTTTTCCAATATAAACAACTAATTTCTGTGTTAATTATACATATTTCCACTTTATTGCAGACATTGTGGCAAAGGGAATACAATCGCTCTGAGTCCCGGATGCGGCTACCTTATATTGAATTTAAAACCTGCAAGATCCGACGCTGGCTGAAAACAATATTGTGATGTGGTCAGAATGGACTGGAAATGAGTGGCAATGAATGTTATTGAGGTTAATAATACTGTAGGAACAAAAACAGGCCCAAACTCTATTATTCTAGTTGTTTTTATGATAAAAAAAAAAAAATACAGATCCAAAACAAATACATATCCAAAACTTGCAAGGGTGGTTTTGGCAAACAAATACAGATCCAAAACCTGAAGGTGATACAGATCAAAAACAAGAACACAAAATCTGAGATTTGGCCCAGCACACATCCCTAGTTCCAAGGCAGCTCCACTATTGCCGGGCGTCTTTTTGCCGAAAATCTTATTTGCATCGCCAGACGCTACTGATTAAAAGGATATGCTGCATGCCTATATTCTGTGTTTGATTGCAGCTGTAACTGCATACGAAATGCTACGTTACAGTGTTTTCCAGAAAAAACATTAGTAAACTCACTCACGTCTAGACATAACTAGAAGGGCTGTTTAACGTGATTTCTGCAATGATGTAGAAGGACACATATGTTTGCCTCCCAACTGTCCCAATTTTGGCGGGACAGTCCCATTTTTCCGGGACTGTCCTGCTGTCCTCCCATGAGTTGCAGTGTCCCATGGTGGGAAGGGGGGGCCATTTGAGAGACCCTCTCTTACCCGCTGCTGAACAGTGGTGAATAAAGCTGTGCACATGCACACAGCATCTGTTCACTGGGAGAGAGGGACAGGGGGCATGGCCAGCAGCTCATAGATCTCTGGGCATGTCCCTACAGCAGCATAAAATGGAAGTGCCATGATCGCAGGACATGACCCCTCATTTTGAGTCCATCCCTAGACCATCAGGAAGTTGGTGGGGTATGCATTTGAATTATGTTCCCTTCGTGATCAGGACCAGGAAGTGACAGCAGATGAGAACTTTTGCCCTTACAGCACCTAAATGTTTTATCCATTCTCCATTAGTTTGAGGTTATTTAGTTTTATCTATGCACCATTGGAGGCTCGTCACGCTTCGGGCTCGGTGTCTCACTCTGCTCCGCTTCGCTCGCCACAGGTTACTATTCCAAATAGCTTGTGATATGTACCCAGAGGCTTATGGGAAAGGTTCTCTCCACAATGTGTAACTAGATGCTACCGTGCTATGAGTGCATCCTAGGGAGTTGTGACTGCATGGAACAGTAGCAAGTTCTCTGCTATTGCATTGAGCTGTTACAATATCCCAGATCATAACTGGGACGGCTGGGGCCCGATGTGTTTCCTCTCTACTACTCTATGTTCCAGAGAATCCCCTCATTTGACAAAGTTGTAAGGTAACTGTTAAATCTGAGCCTTTCAAGCTATTGGGGTGAAACTGTGATCTAAGACGTTAGTTGCTGGACCCAGTGCATTAAATGTCCTTAAACTGGAGTTTCATATGCTAGTACTGAGAAGGAACACTCAATATAATATTTGTATACATGTAGATTGTAGATTTAAAGAACATATATTTGCTAAGAAACAGATAAATATGGAACTAGACAATATGAATTTTGACTGAAATCTCTCTTCAAGAACATGAATTACTGAAATAACAGTTTGAAAGCATCAACTTACCTAATTCATTTTGTACAATCATGCAAAATGCCTGTTTTGTGTGGGATACAATGGATTAAATGTTTGAGAAAGAAAATACAGTACATCGTAGGATAATTATAATGTGCTGGCTAAAATGAATGCACACGCAGTAGCAAGCAAACAAACCAAACTGAACATTTAGCAAACCAAAGGGACATTTAACAAACATTACAGTAATATAATTGCTTAGCGTAATTTCCTGTTGACCCAGACTACAAACATCATAAGAGTGAGGATGGAAGTGGATGAGAATAACAAAGAGCATGGATAGGATGTTGGCAAGAAGGTTACATTAAGGGCCTGATTCTGAGCCGCATGCAATACACACCCAGTGCCGATGTTCATGTAGTTAAGTGCTTATTTGCAACTGCACATGTGACATTTCTGAAAACCCCTGGGATGTATGCATTACACAGAGTGTGCACACAAAGGTGCTGTTGCAAATAGGGGTTGGGTACAATATCCCAGTGGTCACTATCCTGATGGTCACAATACCAGCAGCAGAATCTGGACAATCAAAATATTGTCTAATTTTGGTGAGTATTCTAATTCTAACCCACCACTTCCACAGCATAAACCTAACCCTCCCCCTAGTACCTAACCCTTACCAACCACTCCTGCAGCAAGTGCCGATCAAGATTCAAATCATAGTTGCCTACCCTCCCACATGCTGTGGGAGGCTCCTATTTCAGCCATCTCCTGCTTTCCTGCTTTCTAGGTCACATTTCCTGGATTCTTCAGATTCGGCAAGAGGTGACACTAAGGAGTTTCTTTGCGAGAGCTTCTTTGCAAGTGATTTGCTTTAGCTGCTCAGGAGTCACTGCTGATGACTCTCATTATCCCCACTTCTGGGAATGTCAACCGGGAGAGAGAGACAGCAGCACATGATTATTATACACAGGCGGCCAGATGTAATGGCGTTGGAGTTCAGCGGTGCTGCGGGATGTCGGCCAAACTTGGACTTTTTTTAAAGGGTTAATCACTTACAAGGCAAAACCATGCCTTGTAAGTGATTGCCTCTTTAAAAAAACATCAGAGTTTGGCCATCAAAACTCCCTTATCTGTGCTGGTGTGCACTCATCCATAGCATGCTGCTGCTGCTTGTGAGCTGTTAGGGAAATAATTTTAGCTAGTAATCTTTCTGTGCTTAAACACAATTCTTTAATTAGAGTATCTGGTGTCTGTAATGATTTGGTTAATGCTGTAATGGTATGGAAAACAGCACCTCCAATAAATATAGGTACTGCCTACAAGATTTATTTATTTATTTATTTATTAACAGTTTCTTATATAGCACAGCATATTCCGTTGCGCTTTACAATTAGAACAACAGTAATAGAACAAAACTGGGTAAAAACAGACAGACATAGAGGTAGGAAGGCCCTGCTCGCAAGCTTACAATCTATAGGGAAATAGGCATAGATACACAAGGATAGATGCTACCTATTGCATAATGGTCCACCAGATTGCTAGGTTCTTAATGGGTTGTATGATGATACCCCACAAAGTTATCCAAGTGTCAGGAGGGTGTGAGACTAAAGAAAGACAAGATATGTGATGTTATGAATACTCTACAGAGGATGTAATTAGATAGGGAAGCACTGAAGGTTATGTGGGTGGGTCTGGAATTTGATAGGCTTGTCTGAAGAGGTGAGTTTTCAGGGAACATTTAAAGGTTTGGAGGCTAGAGGCGAGTCTTACTGTGCGTGGGAGGGCATTCCACAGAGTGGGTGAAGCCCGGATAAAGTCCTGTAATTTTGAGTGTGAACAAGTAATGCGTGTGGATGAGAGACGTAGATCTTGTGCAGAGCGGAGAGGTCGGGTAGGGAGATATTTTGAGATGAGTGAAGAGATGTATGTTGGTGCAGTTTGGTTAATAGCCTTGTATGTGAGTAAAAGTATTTTATATTTAATACGGTAGAATACCGGTAACCAATGGAGGGACTGACAGAGCGGATCTGCAGACGATGAACGTCTGGCAAGGAAGATTAGCCTCGCAGCTGCATTCAAAATGGATTGTAGTGGTGAGAGCCTATGTTTGGGAAGACCGGTCAGGAGACTATTACAATAATCAATGCGGGAGATAATGAGAGCATGGATTAGAGTTTTTGCTGTGTCTTGTGTAAGATAAGGGCGTATTTTGGATATGTTTCTTAGATGTATGTAACATGATCTTGAGACAGATTGAATGTGGGTAACAAAGGACAGTTCAGAGTCAAGAATGACACCTAGGCAGCGAGCTTGTGGGGTAGGGGTGATTGCAGAGTTCTCAACAGTGATAGAGATATCAGGTTGGAAAATACTATTGGCCGGTGGAAATATAATTAATTCTGTTTTGGAAATATTAAGTTTGAGGTGGCGAGATGTCATCCAAGATGAAATGGCAGAAAGGCATTCAGTGACACGGCCCAATACAGATGGTGACAAATCAGGGGAGGATAGGTAGATTTGAGTATCATCCGCATACAGATGGTACTGAAATCCGAAAGAGTTGATTAGTTTGCCAAGAGATGTGGTATAGATAGAGAAAAGCAGAGGACCTAGGACTGAGCCTTGCGGTACTCCAACTGAGAGAGGTAGCGAAGTAGAGGTGGAATCAGAGAAACGAACACTGAAGGAGCGATTAGATAGGTAGGATGAGAACCAAGAAAGGGCTGTGTCCTGAATACCTAGGGATTGTAGTGTTTGTATGAGAAGAGAGTGGTCAACAGTGTCAAAGGCAGCAGAGAGATCAAGGAGAATAAGGAGAGAGAAATGTCCTTTAGATTTAGCAGTGACCAAATCATTCACTACCTTAGTCAGTGCTGTCTCTGTGGAGTGTTGGGCACGAAATCCTGACTGAAGTGGGTCCAGTAGGCTGTGTGAGTTAAGAAAGTGTGTGAGGCGAGTGTAGGCAAGTCTCTCCAGTAGCTTGGAGGGGCATGGGAGCTGAGAGATGGGACGGTAGTTAGAGAGAGAGTTCGGGTCAGAGTTTTGTTTTTTCAGAATGGGAGTAATCACTGCATGCTTGTATAGAGAAGGAAAGATACCAGTAGACAGGGAGAGATTACAGATTTTCATTAAGGTTGGGATGAGCACAGTAGACAGAGCTTTACTAATTTGTGAGGGTATAGAGTCAAGGGGAGAGGTATTAGAGTAGGCAGATGAAAAGAGTGCAGATACTTCATCTTCATTTGTAGGATCAAAGGAAGAGAAGGTGTTAGAGGGTTCAGGCAGGAAATTGAGCAGGTCACTTGCTGTGGAAGAGCATACCATTTCATTTCGGATCTTGTCAATCTTGTCCTTGAAATAGGAAGCAAGATCTTGCGCACTGACAGTGGCTGGTGGGTTAGGTGAGGGAGGGACAAGAAGTGATTTAAATGTATTAAAAAGTCGCTTGGGGTTAGAGGCTTGAGCAGAGATGAAGGATTGAAAATATGTTTGTTTGGCAGTGTCCAGAGCAGTACGATAAGAGAGGTAGGTGGTCTTATATGTGAGAAAGTCACTTGAACTACGAGATTTACGCCACTGGCGTTCAACTTTTCTTGAGAGTTTTTGTAAGTGTCTAGTGTATTTAGAGTGCCACGGTTGACATCTAAGTCTACGTGGAGTGTGATGGGTAGCTGGAGCCACTTCATCAAGTGCTGTTACTAGAGTTTGGTTAAGGTGTGACACAGCAGTCTCTGGAGAGGTGAATGCAGAAATTGGTGAAAGCAGTGGTTGCAGAGAGGTAGATAGTTGTTGAAAATTAATAGCGTTAATATTTCTGCGGGTAAGAGGTGTCCTTGTAGACTTTAGGGACATGGAGTTTGAAGTAATGGAGGAGAGCATGCATGTGATAAGGTTGTGATCTGAGAGAGGGAAAGGAGTGTTAGTGAGTTCAGAAACAGAGCATAGTCTGGTGAATACAAGATCAAGGCAGTGGCCCTCCTGATGAGTAGGGGAGTCAGTCCATTGGGAGAGGCCAAGAGAGGAGGTTAGAGAAAGTAGTTTAGAGGCATGGGGAGATTGTGGACTGTCAATAGAGAGATTGAAATCACCCATAATGATGGTGGAGATGTCAGAGGATAGAAAGTGAGGGAGCCATGCAGAAAAATCTTCCAGAAACTTTTTGGGTTGCCCAGGTGAGCGATAGATAGCTGCAACACGCAGAGAGAAAGGGGTGAAAATCCTAATAGAGTGTACTTCAAAGGATGTAAATGTGAGTGAGGGAACAGGTGGTAAAACAATGTGCGTGTAACATTTGGATAGTAATATTCCAACACCCCCTCCTTTGATGTTACCAGGCCTGGGGGTGTGTGTGAAGTGGAGGCCACCATGTGACAGTGCTGCAGGGGAGGCAGTGTCTGATTGTGTGAGCCAGGTTTCTGTTATAGCCAGCATATTGAATTTGTTTGCTATGAAAAGGTCATGAATAGCTGTTAATTTGTTGCAAACAGAGCGTGCATTCCATAAAGCACATTTTAGTGACTTGGAGGTAGATGGGAGACAAGTGATGTTGATAAGGTTTGTTGATTTTATATTCTGTTGTGAATCAGCTGAATGTGAGCGTGGTATGTGGATGGGACCTGGATTTGGGGATATGTCACCAGCTAGTAGAAGCAGAAGAAGAGAGAGATAGGTATAGTTAGGGGAGGTGTGTGATAGTTTCTTATGGTGACAGGTAGAGGATGTGACAGTTAGTGTACATAGATAGGTTAAAAGCTCATGAGTGTTAATAAGAGGGGAGTGGATTAATGAGGCTGCAATGTGTACAGAGCGATAAATAACAGGAATAGTGAAGGACGATGTCATTTTATAGAGGATACCATGAAGTGCTATGAGGAAAAAAAGTCTGTGGAGCATGGTGTTTATAAAGAGAAATGTATAGATAGAAAAATGCTTATGGAAATTGTTAATCAAATGGTAGATTTACCTGCTTTCCAATGTTTTTCAATGTTTGTTCAACTGTTGGTTTAACTGTTCTTTTTAAAATTTCCTAACTTTGTAATTTCCAAACTTCGTATATTTCTAAACTCTGACAACTGCCCCCGCAGACAACTGCCCCATAACTGAATGCTAACATATACTAGTTCTAATTTACAAAGGCTTCAGATGAAGCTAATTGGACATCTAATCAAAGGAATTATATTACCCTGTGTTAAGTAAACACCAGGCCATGTATGCTAATAAACTCCACTCCACTGACCCACATCTATACAAGAGATAATATCAGCTATAAGCAAGTACTAATATTCTACAAATACAATTACATACACTGCTAAAATATACATTGGTGTGAATAGAGATCAAAGTTATAGTTTGCAGGGATCAGCAAGCAGAAATCGACATACATTTGAAAATATAGCATGGAGATGTCTGTGGGTTATTGCAGAGGTGTACTTATCAGCAAGCAGAAATCGACATACATTTGAAAATATAGCATGGAGATGTCTGTGGGTTTAAAATAATAAGGTTAATTCCTGCTTAGACCCACTGATTTGATAGCCATGAACAAAATTGAAAAGAATGTCAAGATATGCAAAAGAAATGCCACATTATCACTTGTGATTTGATAAAATCTTTCTGGCTTTTACTGTAGACATTTTACAAATGTATTATTCTAAATTATATAAAATGCAGTTGAAAATATAGCATGGAGATGTCTGTGGGTTATTGCAGAGGTGTACTTATCAGCAAGCAGAAATCGACATACATTTGAAAATATAGCATGGAGATGTCTGTGGGTTATTGCAGAGGTGTACTTATCAGCAAGCAGAAATCGACATACATTTGAAAATATAGCATGGAGATGTCTGTGGGTTATTGCAGAGGTGTACTTATCAGCAAGCAGAAATCGACATACATTTGAAAATATAGCATGGAGATGTCTGTGGGTTATTGCAGAGGTGTACTTATCAGCAAGCAGAAATCGACATACATTTGAAAATATAGCATGGAGATGTCTGTGGGTTATTGCAGAGGTGTACTTATCAGCAAGCAGAAATCGACATACATTTGAAAATATAGCATGGAGATGTCTGTGGGTTATTGCAGAGGTGTACTTATCAGCAAGCAGAAATCGACATACATTTGAAAATATAGCATGGAGATGTCTGTGGGTTATTGCAGAGGTGTACTTATCAGCAAGCAGAAATCGACATACATTTGAAAATATAGCATGGAGATGTCTGTGGGTTATTGCAGAGGTGTACTTATCAGCAAGCAGAAATCGACATACATTTGAAAATATAGCATGGAGATGTCTGTGGGTTATTGCAGAGGTGTACTTATCAGCAAGCAGAAATCGACATACATTTGAAAATATAGCATGGAGATGTCTGTGGGTTATTGCAGAGGTGTACTTATCAGCAAGCAGAAATCGACATACATTTGAAAATATAGCATGGAGATGTCTGTGGGTTATTGCAGAGGTGTACTTATCAGCAAGCAGAAATCGACATACATTTGAAAATATAGCATGGAGATGTCTGTGGGTTATTGCAGAGGTGTACTTATCAGCAAGCAGAAATCGACATACATTTGAAAATATAGCATGGAGATGTCTGTGGGTTATTGCAGAGGTGTACTTATCAGCAAGCAGAAATCGACATACATTTGAAAATATAGCATGGAGATGTCTGTGGGTTATTGCAGAGGTGTACTTATCAGCAAGCAGAAATCGACATACATTTGAAAATATAGCATGGAGATGTCTGTGGGTTATTGCAGAGGTGTACTTATCAGCAAGCAGAAATCGACATACATTTGAAAATATAGCATGGAGATGTCTGTGGGTTATTGCAGAGGTGTACTTATCAGCAAGCAGAAATCGACATACATTTGAAAATATAGCATGGAGATGTCTGTGGGTTATTGCAGAGGTGTACTTATCAGCAAGCAGAAATCGACATACATTTGAAAATATAGCATGGAGATGTCTGTGGGTTATTGCAGAGGTGTACTTATCAGCAAGCAGAAATCGACATACATTTGAAAATATAGCATGGAGATGTCTGTGGGTTATTGCAGAGGTGTACTTATCAGCAAGCAGAAATCGACATACATTTGAAAATATAGCATGGAGATGTCTGTGGGTTATTGCAGAGGTGTACTTATCAGCAAGCAGAAATCGACATACATTTGAAAATATAGCATGGAGATGTCTGTGGGTTATTGCAGAGGTGTACTTATCAGCAAGCAGAAATCGACATACATTTGAAAATATAGCATGGAGATGTCTGTGGGTTATTGCAGAGGTGTACTTATCAGCAAGCAGAAATCGACATACATTTGAAAATATAGCATGGAGATGTCTGTGGGTTATTGCAGAGGTGTACTTATCAGCAAGCAGAAATCGACATACATTTGAAAATATAGCATGGAGATGTCTGTGGGTTATTGCAGAGGTGTACTTATCAGCAAGCAGAAATCGACATACCTGTGAGATGAAAAGATATATAGAAAGCTGATCAGTCCATATTCAGTGAGATATATGTAGACTAACTGTTGGTTTAACTGTTCTTTTTAAAATTTCCTAACTTTGTAATTTCCAAACTTCGTATATTTCTAAACTCTGACAACTGCCCCCGCAGACAACTGCCCCATAAGATGCAGATAGTCCAGTGTTCACAATAAAATAACATTTGATGCACCAAAATCATACTTACAATGTTTAGGGATGAATTCATACAAGGTCAAATTGCATTTGGAATTTATTGCATAGGCATCACATTTATCATGTATATTGTGCTGAGTGAGAAGAAGAGCAATATCTTAGCGGTTATAGTGTTACAAACAAGAACCCCTGTATTGCAGACGGTAATGTTAGTATCAATACTTGCAAAACTTCCCAAAATATATTGTTACTTATGTTATATAGAAATATCTTGCAACAAGTATTTAAGCATAGACATGCCCATTTGTGGAACTAGACACACCCTTTTGGCAGAGTATGACAAATCGATTCTACTAATCATGGAGCCATTATAGAAGTTTCCAGGCACCGTGCAGCAAAAGCAGCAGCAGTTCCTACCTCGTGTACTGCAAGCAGAAATCGACATACATTTGAAAATATAGCATGGAGATGTCTGTGGGTTATTGCAGAGGTGTACTTATCAGCAAGCAGAAATCGACATACCTGTGAGATGAAAAGATATATAGAAAGCTGATCAGTCCATATTCAGTGAGATATATGTAGACTAACTGTTGGTTTAACTGTTCTTTTTAAAATTTCCTAACTTTGTAATTTCCAAACTTCGTATATTTCTAAACTCTGACAACTGCCCCCGCAGACAACTGCCCCATAAGATGCAGATAGTCCAGTGTTCACAATAAAATAACATTTGATGCACCAAAATCATACTTACAATGTTTAGGGATGAATTCATACAAGGTCAAATTGCATTTGGAATTTATTGCATAGGCATCACATTTATCATGTATATTGTGCTGAGTGAGAAGAAGAGCAATATCTTAGCGGTTATAGTGTTACAAACAAGAACCCCTGTATTGCAGACGGTAATGTTAGTATCAATACTTGCAAAACTTCCCAAAATATATTGTTACTTATGTTATATAGAAATATCTTGCAACAAGTATTAAGATGCAGATAGTCCAGTGTTCACAATAAAATAACATTTGATGCACCAAAATCATACTTACAATGTTTAGGGATGAATTCATACAAGGTCAAATTGCATTTGGAATTTATTGCATAGGCATCACATTTATCATGTATATTGTGCTGAGTGAGAAGAAGAGCAATATCTTAGCGGTTATAGTGTTACAAACAAGAACCCCTGTATTGCAGACGGTAATGTTAGTATCAATACTTGCAAAACTTCCCAAAATATATTGTTACTTATGTTATATAGAAATATCTTGCAACAAGTATTTAAGCATAGACATGCCCATTTGTGGAACTAGACACACCCTTTTGGCAGAGTATGACAAATCGATTCTACTAATCATGGAGCCATTATAGAAGTTACCAGGCACCGTGCAGCAAAAGCAGCAGCAGTTCCTACCTCGTGTACTATAGTCTGGGAGGGTGGAGCTTGTGAGTGTGAGGAGCAGGACCCTAGTGAGGCAGAGAGTGGACTCTGGAGGAGAGGGGAGCAGCAGCCACAGGGTGGTATTCATGTGACTGGCAGTCGGGAGATTGACCACCCTTGAATCCTGGCAAAGTGAATGAACAAGTCCCACATACTAAGCAGAATCGCTCCGTCTTAGCTCATCCTTCAATTTCTCCAGCTGCTTCTGCAAAAGGCTGATGAGGGGAGTGACCTGACTTAAGCTGGCAGTGTCTGAACTGACTTCACCTGTGGCAAGTTCGAAGGGTTGGAGAACCGTGCACAAGACTGAAATCATTCTCCACTGCGCTTGAGTCAGGTGCATTCCCCCTCCTTTGCCTATATCATAGGTGGATGTATAGGATTGAATGGCCTTTTGCTGCTCCTCCATCCTCTGAAGCATATAGAGTGTTGAATTCCACCTCGTTACCACCTCTTACTTCAGTTGATGGCAGGGCAGGTTCAGGAGTGTTTGCTGGCGCTCCAGTCTCCAGCACGCAGTGGCTGAATGCCGAAAGTGGCCCGCAATTTTTCAGGCCATCGACAGCATCTCCTGCACACCCGTCATTTTTCAAAAAATTCTGCACCACCAAATTAATTGTATGTGCAAAACATGGGACATGATGGAATTTGCCCAGATGTTATGCACGCACAATATTGGTGGCGTTGTCCGATATCACAAATCCCCAGGAGAGTCCAATTGGGGTAAGCCATTCTGCAATGATGTTCCTCAGTTTCCATAAGAGGTTGTCAGCTGTGTGCCTCTTATGGAAAGCGGTGATACATAGCAAAGCCTGCCTATTAACGAGTTGGCATTTGCGAGATGCTGCTACTGGTGCCGCTGCTGTTGTTGTTGCTGCGGGAGGCAATACATCTACCCAGTGGGCTGTCACAGTCATATAGTCCTGAGTCTGCCCTGTTCCACTTGTCCACATGTCCATGGTTAAGTGGACACTGGATACAACCGCATTTTGTAGGACACTGGTGACTCTTTTTCTGACGTCTGCGTACATTCTCAGTATCGCCTGCCTAGAGAAGTGGAACCTAGATGGGATTTGATACCGGGGACCACAGTACCTCAAACAATTCTCTAAGTCCCACTGAACTAATGGTGGATACCGGGCACACATCTAACACCAACATAGCTGTCAAGGCCTCAGTTATCCACTTTGCAAAAGGATGACTGCTGTCATATTTCATCTTCCTCACAAAGGACTGTTGGACAGTCAGTTGCTTACTGGAAGTAGTACAAGTGGTCTTCTGACTTTCCCTCTAGGATGACGATCAATTCCCAGCAACAACAACAGAAGCGGCGGCAACAGGCGTACCACTAATGCATCCTCTGGAGGAATCCCGGTTAGGAGAGGACTCCTCAGTCTTGACAGTGACATGGCCTGCAGGACTACTGACATTCCTGACTGAGGAGGAAGTTGACGTTGAGGGAGTTGGTGGTGTGGCTTGCAGGAGCTTGGGTACAGGAGGAAGAAGGGATTTAGGTGTCAGTGGACTGCTTACGCTCTTACCCAAAGTTTCACAACTTGACACTGACTTATGATGAATGCGCTGCAGGTGACGTATAAGGGAGGATGTTCCTAGGTGGTTAGCATCCTTACCCCTACTTATTACAGATTGACAGAGGCAACAGATGGCTTGACACCTGTTGTCCGGATTTGTGGAGAAATAATTCCACACCGAAGAGGTGGCTTTTTTGGTAGTTTGCCCAGGCATCACAATGGGCTTCTTCATCCCACGGACAAAAGGTGTCTCCCCCGGTGCCTGACATAAACAAACCACATCACTATCAGAATCCTCATCGTCAACTTCCTCCTCAGCGCTAGCAACACCAATATCCTCATCCTGGTGTACTTCAACAGTGACATCTTCAATTTGAATATCAGGAGCTGGACTGTGAGTGCTCCTTCCAGCACTTGCAGGGGGCGTGAAAATGGTGGAAGGAGCCACCTCTTCTCGTCCAGTGTTGGGAAGGTCAGACATCGCAACCGCCGACACACTTGGACTCTCCTTGGGGATTTGTGATACCATCTCAGAACGCACAGTTCTTTTCTGTGCTCTTTCCAGCTTAACAATTTTAATTTTTCTAGCAGGAGGATGAGGGCTTCCATCGTCATGTGAAGCTGAACCACTAGCCATGAACATAGTCCAGGACCTCAGCCATTCCTTGCCACTCCGTGTTGTAAATGGCATATTGGCAAGTTTACGTTTCTCCTCAGACAATTTAAATTTCTTTTTTTGGTTCTTTTTACTGAACTTTGGCTTTTTTGATTTTACATGCCCTTTACTATCACATTGGGTATCGGCCTTAGCAGATGACGTTAATGGCATTTCATCGTCTATGTCATGGCTACTGGCAGCAGCTTCAGTACTCGGAGGAAGTGGTTTTTGATCTTTCCCTATTTTATGCTCCAAATTTTTGTTCTCCATTATTTTTTGGGAGTTATATAAGACAGTGGGTGTAAATCCAAGTTGATCGCAGCAGGATTTTTTGTTAGCAATTGGGCAAAACCATGTGCACTGCAGGGGAGGCAGATATAACATGTGCAGAAAGAGTTAGATTTGGGTGGGTTATTTTATTTCTGTGCAGGGTAAATACTGGCTGCTTTATTTTTACACTGCAATTTAGATTGCAGATTGAACTCACCACACCCAAATCTAACTCTTTCTGCACATGTTATATCTGCCTCCCCTGCAGTGCACATGGTTTTGCCCAATTGCTATAAAAACTCCTGCTGCGATCAACTTGGAATTACCCCCAGTATGGGGCACAGGAATGACTGGAATTAATGATGGCAAGAACACTACCACTGGTCTGATGCAGCACAACACAGCAACACTGTAAGGGACTTGTTGTTGTTGTTATTATTATTATACGGCAGCATTGGACATATAGCAGCAGAGTATACCACTGTGACTGCCTCGTCACTGGAATGACTGATGGACAGGACACTACCACTGGTCTGATGCAGCACAACACAACTACACTGTAAGGGACTTGTGGTTGTTATTATAATCATTATAATACTGTAGCAGTGAACATATAGCAGCAGCATATATCGTCACTGGAATGACTGATGGACAGGTCACTACCACTGGTCTGATACTGCACAACACAACACCACTTTATACAGCTACACTGGATATATGACAGCAGAGGACA